>NC_090444.1:990194574-990507847 GCF_031143425.1 Pleurodeles waltl | reverse complement strand
TCCCCTCACACAACCGGGCTACAGGGAAGTTAAAGTTAGGAAAAAGCATTAGAAAACCATAGAAACTCACGGATAAAAACCAAAGGTTACAGAAAAATCATAGTTAGGAATTAGAATTAAAAAAATCTTAGAAAATCAGTAAAAGAACAAGGGGTTACAGGGACGTTATAGTCGGATTTAAAATTTACAAGTACAATACCATATAAATTCAGCTGTTATAGTTAAAGTTATATCAAGTAACTTTAATTTGTCCCCTAAGGTAACTATAACTCACGTCCTCGCCATGCACTGCTACTTACAACACCTATTACATCACTCATGACTCTTCACTCATGACATCTTCTATGACATCATTGTTAGTATCATTGTAACATTTCCAGTGAAATTATTAATGAAAAAACTGTGAGTGGGTGTGTGAGTGAGTGTATGATGGGTCTGTGAGTGGGTGTATTTTTTTCACTAGGGCTTTGGATCTATGGATCCATTGCAGATTTGTACGGGGGCTGCACTGAATGCCACAGAGGCTAAACATTTTTGGGCAATTCTTTGCCCATGGGGGGGTCCCTTAGAAACCCCTCCATCAGTCCTATGAGTTTAGAATACCCCTATCCTGACCCCTTATATCCTATTCTATTTTTGCCCCTGACTCTCGGGAATCATGTCCCAATTTACAAAATGGCAGCAGCAACTGTCCTGTCAGGTTGCAGTCAGCCAATGAAGGCACTGCTGTTGGCACTGGGATCCGCGTCTCTAGATATACATGAATCGTTTTTCTTTAATAACTCCAAAACTATTGAACAGATTTCCACCAAATTTGGTGTAATTCCATTCAGCGGTTTGGACTGTAGTTGTGTCTGAAATTCATATGGGAAATTGCATGGGAAAAATGCATTTTGGGACACCTCCCATTTTTCTTAGCCATGTTTGATGAATCACCCCAAACCTTTCCAGACAACAGCAGAAGTGAATGGCAAACTAGTTTTGAAATTTCATGAAGATTTGTCAAATGGTGCCGAAGTTAACACTTTTCCTATGGAATTATAAACTAGGTCCTAACTATAAAAACCTACCAGGGACTCCCAGAAGGTAATTGATGAAAATACCTGTTACACGAAATCACTTGAGATGCTATATATATATATATATATATATCCTCCAACACTCCCTTAAAATATCAGGAGAACCAGGACACCTCCAAAATGAAAATATTTCTTGAATTAATTTATTCCAGCATAGACATCCAACGCGTTTCGGCAACCGCCTTACTCATGGATAGATTTCTGCTAAAGTGCTCACCTTAAAAAAACAAATTAATCACAAACATAAATGACAGACAATTCTTAAATACAACAACCATAAAACACATAGCGCAGCAGCCATCTTAGAGTGTCCAAAAGAGCTAATTCACACAGTAGTTTGTACCCCACTCTTACATAAGGTTCATCCAGTTTGTTCTAATATTAATTCACATTCTATCGTACAATTCATCTTGGTGTCATTACCCAACACATAAAATCTAATTGAAAGAGAAACACAATATTATAAAATTGGTTAATCCCAACCTTGAGGTATACAAAATATAAATATTTTCAAAATTTAAAATTTTTAAATTTCCATATATTTCTTATAAACCTTAAATAGTCTCAAATATTATAAATATATTATCTATTAGTACCCAAATTGGAATTGCTACCATTAAATCCTATAACGCAAATGACAGACAATTCTTAAATACAACAACCATAAAACACATAGCGCGGCGGCCATCTTAGAGTGTCCAAAAGAGCTAATTCACACAGTAGTTTGTACCCCACTCTTACATAAGGTTCATCCAGTTTGTTCTAATATTAATTCACATTCTATCGTCCAATTCATCATGGTGTCATTACCCAACACATAAAATCTAATTGAAAGAGAAACACAATATTATAAAATTGGTTAATCCCACCATTGAGGTATACAAAATATAAATATTTTCAAAATTTAAAATTTAAAATTTTAAAATTTCCATATATTTCTTATAAACCTTAAATAGTCTCAAATATTATAAATATATTATCTATTAGTACCCAAATTGGAATTGCTACCATTAAATCCTATAACGCCCAAGTGGGCATACATAAATTAGGATAACACTGTATTTCTTATAAAACTTCAATATTTTGAATGTATTAAATATTTATACCCATGTTAGAATTATTAACATTGAGTCTCATACCACCCAAATGGGCATATATACTTCCAAAAGGATTTCCTTTGAAAATATCTTGCTGCTCTAGATGTTATACAGCAGATCTAATTCATGTACTGGACCTTTTCAACCCACATAATTAAAGGTACACATTCTTCTACTGTGGTAATTAATAAAAAAAACAATAAATAGCAGCAACTGTCCTGTCAGGTTGCAGTCAGCCAATGAAGGCACTGCTGTTGGCACTGGGATCCACGTCTCTAGATATACATGAATCGTTTTTCTTTAATAACTCCAAAACTATTGAACAGATTTCCACCAAATTTGGTGTAATTCCATTCAGCGGTTTGGACTGTAGTTGTGTCTGAAATTCGTATGGGAAACTGCATGGGAAAAATGCATTTTGGGACACCTCCCATTTTTCTTAGCCATGTTTGATGAATCACCCCAAACCTTTCCAGACAACAGCAGAAGTGAATGGCAAACTAGTTTTGAAATTTCATGAAGATTTGTCAAATGGTGCTGAAGTTAACACTTTTCCTATGGAATTATAAACTAGGTCCTAACTATAAAAACCTACCAGGGACTCCCAGAAGGTAATTGATGAAAATACCTGTTACACGAAATCACTTGAGATGCTATATATATATATATATATATATATATATATATATATATATATATATATATATATATATTTTTTTTTTTAATATATATATATATATATATATACACATTCATTAAGATAGCCAAAGGTTAGAGGGACTTTAGAGTTAGAATCATTATTTACACGCACAATACCATAGAAATTCAGCTGTTATAGTTTTAGTTATTTCAAGTAACTATAACTTGTTCCCTAAAGTAACTATAACTAGTGCTCTTGCCATGCATTGCAAATTACCCCACATATTACATCAGTAATTGCATCTTCTATGACATCATTGATAATATCATTGCAACATTTGTAGTAAAATTATTTATCTGAAGGGTGAAATTAATGTTTTGCACTCCATAGAGTCCCCCATATGTGTAGTGCTGCTACATAAGATGGGCAAAGAGGGCTGAGTATTCGGCCTTTGAGGATTAACCCCAGCTCTACACTTGCAGTTGCATCAGGAGTCTTAAAAAACACCTCCATCTCCAGTGGATTTCTCATGGCAAGCTTCATATCCGGCAATGTAAAGTTCTCCACCACGTGGGCCACCACAGCAGGTGCTCCAGTGAGATAAACCTTATTTGAGTCAGATGGAACCATCTCTTGTTGAATAGAGGTACTCATGAAAACAGTCACACAGGGACTCACCCAGGGACGTTTTCTTTAGACATTATCCTGTGCCAATGAGCCGGTGGGTGGATGATTCTGTCATTCCCCACACCTTCTCCTCCTCATGGTTGCAAAGCAGAAAAGTGAGCATCCACACCCCATTCTTGTCCATTGACCATCAATGGTATGATTTTCATGATTTTCTCGATGATCATATTTGAGTTTTGATTTAATCACCCTAAAGGGGTAACAGAGACTAAAAAATAACCAGTGACCTCTTTCACTTCTTTATTTGCCTTGGTGAAAAAATCTGAAATTGCTGAATACGATTTAAAGTGCTTTTACCTTCAGAGGATAATTTGAGGCAATTATATGACCAGAATGCAATTTCTTCAGTATAATCTTATCCAAAGCACACTAGTGAAGCAGTTGGGGCATGCCACACCAGGGGAAGACCACAAGATACAACCTCCTGGTAGACATGTGCACCCCTAACTATTAAACAACTGGGCAACCACAGATTTTCTTCTGAATTACTTGCCTTTTTAATTATGTTAACTGAGCACAGTGCTCAGGCAAACCACCACCCTCTGGTATCCTCTGGTGTTCCCTGATGTTTTCCGATGTTCTGTTAATGAGTCACAGACTGGTAGACTGTTAAGACTAACAGGTCTTGGAGATTATTTTAAACAGAAAGGTGCATGACTAATCTCCTTAGAGGTAACCCCATAGAATTAATCAAATGGAGGTCTTTGGGCTAAACAGCATAGAGGGAAGACTATCTTCTAGGGGATGCAAGCTGCTCCATGTCTTATCTCGGCCACTTCTGAATTCCCGTGGAAGTGCCTTTACTGGATTCTGAGAGGACTCTAACACTGACTCACCATTTTAACCACCCTCAACCACAACAGCTCCTTGCTCCTCCTTCCACGCTGCCTGATATCCAAGGTTTTAACAGATATTATGGCTGTTGCCCCATAAAACCACTGTTCTTTTGACCAGTGAGAAAAATGGCAAAATTCGAACTAATGCTCCACGTGGGTTTCACATGCTATACTGTATCGGAACAGACTCACTGCTCCTCTATGCTTAATTGTGTCTGCCAACATCTGCTGACATCTTGCATCAGTTGCTGTTTCACTTTCACAGCAACTGCGGCTCCAGGCGAGGGGACCTGGGAAATCAGAGCTCCTGCAACCCTGAGCACAATCTTCAGCTTTCCCTCCTCTCCTGATGAAGAGAGAGTATTCTCTCTGCTCACCTGCTCAGCCCCTCTCAGCCGCTTGGTTCCATATCCTCACCGAGCTGTGAACATTGACTCCGTCTGTACGTCTCTCTGCGTGTAACTCCACGTAAACACCGCCCACAGCACTCCATTCTACACTATTACATAGGACTCCACTCCACTCTATGCCACTCCAATGTATGGTATCCCACTCTACCCCAATCTACTGTATGCAACTCCTGTCGATACTACTGCACTGTACGCCATCCCACTGTGTGATGCTCCACTATACGCTATTGCACTCTGTCACTCCACTCTACGCTATACCAATGTATGCCATGCCACTCTACAACACTCCATTGTATGTTGATCCATTGTATGTCCCACAGCTCTACACTAATCCACTCTACACCACTCCAGTGTGTGCCACTCTACTATATGCCACTCCATTCTACACTACTCCATTGGACACCACTCTACGTCACCCCACTGTATGATATTACACTGTACCCCACTCCACTGTACATCACCACTGTATACCACTGCACTGTATACTACTCCACTCTACTCTACTACAGCGGTACACTATTCCACTGGACTCCACTCTATGCCACTCCACTGTATGGTATCCCACTCTGCCGCAACCCACTGTATGCTCTCCTGTCTATGCCACTCCACTGTACACCATTCCACTGTACGCTGCTCCGCTATACGTTATGTACTCTATGTCACTTCACTCTATGCTATACCAGTGTATGCTACTCCACTGTACAACAGTCCATTGTGTGTTATTCCACTGTATGCCACTCCACTCTACACTACTCCACTTTACAGCACTCCAGTGTGCCACTCCACTCTATACCACTCAATTCTACACTACTTCTTTGGACACCACTCTACGCTACGTCACTCCACTGTATGACATTACACTGTACCCCACTCCACTGTACATCACTCTCCTTAAACTACTCCACTGTACACCATTCCACTGTACGCTGCTCCGCTATACTTTATGTACTCTATGTCACTCTACTCTATACCACTTAATTCTACACTACTTCATTGGACACCACTCTACTCAACGTCACTCCACTGTATGACATTACATTGTACCCCACTCCACTGTACATCTCTCTCTTTAAACCACTACACTGTATGCTATTCCACTCTAAACCACTTGAGTGTACTCTGCCCTACAGCATTGTACTCCACTCTACCCAGCTCCAGTGTAAGAAACTCTACTCCATCCTATGCCACTCCACTGTACACCACTATGGCCCTCATTTATGGCAAAGTGGGGCAGCGCAGTACTTGCGCCAAAAATAGCTGCGCCGCGCCACTTTTGAAACGCAGGTATGCACCGTATTTACAAGAATACAGCGCACCCCTGCGTTTTCCCCTGTTCCAGCGCTGAATTAAGCTGCCTGCGCCAACACAGGCATCTTTGCACCATAGTGCAAGGGTGTCTGCATTGAGGGGATAGATTGTTTAAGTGCAGGAAGATGTCCCTTTCTGCACATAAGCAATCTATAATGGTGATTTGGCACTTCTTTGTGTGCTGCACAATGCAGCAGACTTAAAGTACCAAAGCATCATTTTTTAATGATTGTTTATGTGCAGGAAGGGACACCTTCCTGCACATAGACAATCATCCATGGCATTTTGCTTTTTCTATGTGTACTGCAGACTGCAGCACACATAGAATAAACAAAAAACGAGGAGGAATAAAAGCATTTCTCCTTGTTTTGCCATGCTAACGCCACCCCTGGAGTGGTGTCGTTTTTGGTGCTGCCCCAGATTTACGATTTCTCGTAAATCGGGGACACGTCAAAAGCAATGGGTGTTGCTGTAGAACGCCCACTGCAACACCCATTGCACTGCGTCGAAGGTGCCCATATTTACAAGGAGGCATAACGCCACAAAAATTGATGTTACACCTCCTTAAAATATGGAGAGGTGTTTAGCACCACTGGAGCATCATGAAAAGTGACGCTCCAGTGGCTCTAGGAGCTCTTAAATATGCCCCTATATTTCAGACTATGTTACTGTATAGCACTCCAGTACACAGTATGCCATTTTATGACACTCCAATCCACTCCACTCCACTCTACAATACTCTATGCAACTCCTTCTGTGCCACTCCATCCCAATTTACTCCACTCTCCTATAGGACACAGTACTCAAGTGCACTATACTCTACACTGCTACTCCACTCTATGCCGCTCAACACTGCTCTATGCCACTCGATGACACTCTATGCCACTGCACTCTACTTTCTCTACCACACTCTATCACACTAGAAAGTACTGTACTGCTATCTACAACACTGTAACACTCTATCGGACTCCATGACAGTTTCTTTCCAAAACTTTGGCACAGCACCCGACTCCACTGTACGACACACCACTCCACACTATGATACTTTACTACACTCTACGCTATGCTGCTCCACTATACTCTACTCCACAGCACTCTACTGTACCACAAGGCACTTCCATTCTAATACACTTTATTACACTCCACACTATGCCACTCCATTTGGCTCCACGCTATGACACTTTACCCACTGTATCCCACTATACGACACTCCACTCTACACCACTCATCACTACGATACTCTACTCTACTGTATACAACACCACTCTACAACAATCTACTTCACTCTACTCTACTCTGTGCCCCTACACACCATGGTACAACACACTACTTCACTTGAGGACACTGTACAACACTCTAATCCAGTGTATGCCAGTCTACAACATTTCACTCTACTCTAGGACACTCAAATCCCTCTATGCCACTATTCCCCACTTTACTCCTCTACTGTATGACACACTACTACACTACTCCACTCCTCCATTATATACCACTCAACTCTGTGCTATTCTATTCTACTCCACTCCACTCAATGACACCCAGCACCCCTCCACTCACACACTCCACTCTATAGCACTCCACTCTACAACATAGTACTCTAGTCTATGTTAGTTTACAGCACTCTAGTTTACTCTGTAGCACTAATGGCACTCTACTCCACTGTAGTACTCTCTACGTAACTCCTTCTTTGTCACTTCACTCCACTTTACTGCACTCACCTCTATGGCACTGTTGGACTTTTTGCCTTACGCAGGGTCATCCCCAGTCTTTTTGCCTCCTTCCTCCTGGTTTTTCTGACCTCTCGCTGTTGGCTCTAGGACTCTGAGCACTTTATCACTGCTGACCAGTGCTAAAGTGCAGGTGCTCTCCCATCTAAAGTTGGTATGATTGGCTTATACCTAATTGGCATATTTAATTTACCTGTAAGTCCCTTGTACAGTGGTATCTCTATACCCAGGGCCTGTAAATTAAATACTACTAGTGGGCCTTCAGCGCTGCTTGCCCCACCCACTGAAGTAGACTTTCAAAACCTGTCTCAGGCCTGCTAGCGCAGGGCCTGTGTGCACAGTTTTCTGCCACAGGGACCTGGCATCTAAATTTACTTGCCAGGCCCAGAACTCCCCTTTTACTACATGTAAGTCACCCGTAAGGTACGCCATAGCTAGCCATATGGGCAGGGTGCCATGTATGTAGAAAGGCAAGACATGTGCCATATTGCATGGCCTGTCCTAGTAGTGACAAACAGCCTAACTTGGTGTCTCAGTGCTGTGAGTGCTGCCTTCTCATAGGATTGCATTAGAAATGCCCTGCCTTATGTGTAAGGGGTATTGTCTGATTTATGAGGGGTAGCGTAGGCGTGTTTGGTATGGTTGTGATGGTGATAATAAATGCTGCTTACTGGTGTGGGTGTATTTTTTATTACTATCACAGAAATGCCACTTCTAGAAAGTGCGCATTTATCTGTGCTTATGACTCTGGTGTTTTGCAGCTTGACTCCAATCCACGTCTGGGCAGAGTGACAGTTGGGGCTTTGTGCATACTTTTGAGACAGCCTGTACACAGGGAGGGTGGAGGTGTCACAGAGGTGCATCTGCATACTGAATAGTCTTCCTGGGCTGAGAGAAGGGAGAGGCGGTGCACACCTGCATTTGTAAAGACTGTGCCCTCGTTAACCCCCCACTGATGTTTGGAGCCTGTGCTGAAAGGAGAGAGGGGGCACTCCCAGAACCAGTTGTAACTGGCTGGAACCTCCTCTCCCTACCATTGTAAAACACTGTAAGAACTGACTATAAGTACAGGGGAATTTTCCCCACAATTTGGAGACTCTTGGAATCATCTTGGAACTGGACACCAAAGGCTGAAAGGACTCACCAGGAACCGCCATGGACTGCTGCTGCTGTGCTGACCTGTGACCTGCCTGGTCACTGTGAAGGACTTGCCACTTGCTGCCTTTCCCTTGTGCTGGCCTGTAGCTGGGCCCTCCACCTAAGGACCTTGTCTTAAGATTCTGCTCCCCAGGGGCAGGGTGCTGTGGCCCCTGACCCCTGCATCCATTTCTTCACGAGGGGTGCTTCTCCGTGGTTTGCAGTGCACTTATGGAGCCATGGGAGCTTGTAGGCTCCTGGCTGCATTTTGCCCCTTTAAATAAGATCACCGCAGCGGCCCGGGAAGCTGGAAGAACACTCGTGCACTGCATCGGGTGCAGGCGAGTATCTGCTCGGGCCCCAGGAGGGGTCCGATCTTCTTGTGGCTTCACGGCAGGACCAGGGGAAGGCGCGGGGAGTGCCGCTTTCCCCCTGGCCTCTGCATTAGGAGCAGGACGCTCCTTTTCTGCTGTTAGGTAAAACGGGCATTATTGTGGCCCCCCCCCTTGGTGGAAGGGCTAGTGGAGGCCCGGGGGGCCCCCAGAGATCGCGGGTCCCGGGAGGTGCCTGTCATTAAACTGGAAGGGGTGCGTGGTGCCCCCCTCCTGCCCTAAGTTGTTTTTGCTGGCTTTGGCCCCCCTCGTGAGGGCCGGTTGAGGCCCTGGGGGGACCCCAGTAATCACGGTCCCCGGAGGGGCCTGTCTATAAAAGAGAGGAGGTGCATGTCGCCCTCCTCTGACCCCAGAGTATAAGGGAGGCTCCTATTTTGCACATAGGAACGCCGGGGGCCCCATTGTTCGCCTTCTAGGCACTGGAGGTGCCTTCATCCAACTAGGTACTGTTTAAAGGACCAATATAGTTGCAATCCAAAGTTCTTTCTACAGACTTTTGTTTGATTCATATATTACCTACCTGCGTTGATGTTTTTACATATGTGTATGCAAATGTTCCTTTTATGGACATGCTTGCTAATATGTTTTTCTAACTGCCATATGTTTTCTAATGTTCCTACTATGGGCATTTTATGATATTCTTATGACAAGTGCTGTGATGTAATAACGTGTTTTCCTGACTACTGCTTATGTTGCAGAATACTGAGTAACCTGTGTGTAATGTGTGACTACTGCTAGGTTGCAGAGTAACTAATGTGTAACGTTCTGACAACTGCTAAGGTAGCAGGATAGTACTGATATGTGATGTTTGGTCTGATAATTACGTTGTGTACAATACAGTATATTTTCATATAATCTGGTGTTGTGTTTCCTTTGTGGTGGGGATATTGCGTCACATGGGTGTGTGTGTTGTGCAAATGCTTTACACATTGCCTCCGGGTTAAGCCTGACTGCTCGTGCCAAGCTACCAAGGGGGTGAGCAGGGGTTATCTTGGACGTGTAACTCCCTTGCCCTGACTAGAGTGGGTAAGTTCTGCCTGGCTGAGGTGCATACCTTAGCCAACCAGAAACCCCATTTCTAACAGGCACACTACCTCACCCTACTCTACTGTACTTCACTCTGCGCACTCCAATCCACTGTGTGCTGCTCTGTGACACTCAACTCTACTCCACTCACTCTACCATACTGTACCACACTCTACTCTACTCCACACCACTCCACGGTACAACACTCGATTCTGGTCTTTGGCACTCCACACCACTCTACTCTCCATCACTTTCCGATACACCACTCCACTCTATGACACATTACTCCTCTGTATGTTATGCCAGGCCACTCTACTCTATTTCACACCAATATGCTCTACAACATAAGACTCATCACTATGACACTTTGCTTCACACTATCCTACACAGCTCCACTCCACTTCACTTCACTCTACTCCACTATATTGTACCCCACTCTACGCCAGTGTTCCACATTCCACTCCACTGTACGACGCACTCCTCCAATGTATGCAACTTTACTCTACAAAACTTTACTACACCCCATGCCACCCTACGAGATTCTACTCCACTCTATCCACATACAGTTTACTTTACAACTCTGTACTCCACTCTATCCCATAGACTCCATTGTACAACACTCTACTCTACTGTACAAGACTTTACAATACTTTATGACACAGCACTCCACTGCACTCTGAAACGCATCTCCACCTTATTACACTTTACTCGACTTCCCACTACACTTTACACTACTAGACTCCACTCCACTGTACTCCACTCCACTCCATGACACTATAATTACAACACTACACTGTACAACACTCTCCTTTACTGTGTTGTACAACAATCAAAATAATGTCACTCCACTCAATGACTCTGGACTGAATGACTTGAAACACAATTTTATTTAAAAAAATGAAAAACCCAAAAGTTACAATTTAGTTACAGAATTAATGTATTCTTTCTATAAAACCACACTTAAACTACACAAACATTAGAAATCCTACAGTTATAGTTACACCTTAAATTTATAATTTACAAAACACCTATACATTATTATTACTTTACTTCTTCTTTCTATTCAAACCAAACTTAAACTACACTAACATTAGAAATTCTACTGTTATACCTTAAATTAAAATGTATGCACAACCTTCACATAAAATAAAGTTTTCGTAACTAAGGGTCTGATTCAGATCCTCACGGAAGGGGTTACTCCATCACAACATAATGGGTTTCCCATCTGCTGTATTACGATCTCATTATTTCCTATGAGTATTGTAATTTGTCGGACAGGATATTCGCCACATTTGTGACAAAGTATTACCTCTGCCAGGATGTCAATCAGGCCCTACATTATTATTATATATGTCTTAAAAATGTAGAAAACATTATTTTTATAAATCTTTTGTTTATTTGTTTACTAATTATTTAGTAGTGTGTGATACATTGAACTAGTAGTTTAGTGGATTCTAATTATAAACATTTTTGTTAAAAATATTTTGGTTGTGAATGCTGCTATTAGGGCAGTGCTCTGTACCTTGAATGAGGTGGTAATACTGCATATTTCTCTTATTTTTGTTTTATACTACAGTATTTTAGACGTTTTCAACAGTGATATTTTTGTAGTTGATATTCGTTTTTTTATGTTTTACATGTAGGATGATGATATTTTTGTTATCGATATTTTTTGATTGACATTTCTGTATTTTAATATTGTTGTTCCCAATATTGTGTCATACAACAGTAAAGTCTAAGGGGAAATTGCTTACCAGCAATAATACAACACATAGGTGGTCATTACGACCTCGGCGGTCTTTTCCGAAGACCGCCGAGGGACCGCCGTACGGAAGACCGCCAGTGCTGGCGGTCTTCCGCACGGGCCATTATGACCGTTGGCAGCGCTCCGTCCTTTTACGGACGGAGAGCCGCCAACAGCCATACTGGCGGCAGGCGGGGAAGTGGAGGTAGTGCACCCCCACCGCCACGCCAACAGAACACTGCCCAGCGAATCACGTCCTGTGATTCGCTGTGGCGGTGTTCTGTTGGCGTGGCGGTGTCGGCGGAGCTGCCCCCATGGGTCCCGTTCCCTCCCGGAGGATCACCGGAACAGGTAAGGTGATCGTCCGTTAGGGAAGGGGGGTGGGGGGTGTTGTGTGTTGTGTGCATGCATGGGGCTGTGCGTGTGTGTATGTTGAGGGGCTTGTGAGTGCGTGCATGAATGCGGGGGTGGTGTGTGTATGTGAATGAGTGCGTGCATGAATGCGGGGGTGGTGTGTTTATGTGAATGAGTGCGTGCATGAATGCGGGGGTGGTGTGTGTATGTGAATGAGTGCGTGCATGAATGCGGGGGTGGTGTATGTATGTGAATGAGTGCGTGTATGCCTGCATGCGTGTATGTGTGTAGAAATGTTGGGGATCGGGGTGGGGAGGGGGGTCCTTCCACCTTTGGGGGGTGGCTGGGGTGGTGGGGGGGTAGGGGACGGAGTCAGGGTGGGGGTGACCCCTATCAGTGCCAGGGAAGGGATTCCCTGGCACTGACAGAGCTTACCGCCATGGATTTCATGGCGGTCCCAAACCGCATGAAATCCATGGCGGTAAGCCGGGTCAGGCGGGTTGTGATACCGCCGGCGGTATAGTGACGACAGCTGGGCTGGAGACCCGGGTCTCCAGCCCGGCGGGCGGAACGGTGAAGCGGCGGTTGGCCATGGCGGTAACCGCCATGGTCAAAATCTCATTTTTTAGACCGCCAGCCTGTTGGCGGTCTTACCGCCGCTTCACCGCCGTCCGCCAGGGTCGAAATGACCCCCATAGTGCTCTTACCAGCTACACATAATGGTACATAGATCCACTGTAAACACTCATTGGAGATCTAAAACAATCAGTTTATAATTTACAATGAGTTCAAATAATTTTAAGTGTCAGCTTGCATAGATCAAATTGTTTGGGTATTTATAGCTACAAGTAAGTGACTTCTTCTTTATCACTCAATACTTGTTTTGTATTTTTATTCCATATAGTAGCTCGCTAAACCCATTCTTTTTTCTGAAAACAGGTAGCCTGTTTCAAAAACTAGCTCGTCAAAAGTCTTGAATTGCACAAAGTATACAAAAAGGCTGCCTTGAATCACAAAGCCTTGCTGTTTCTGGACAGCATCATACTGACGTCAACAGCTGCAACAGCAGTGATGGACTCAAACAAACATGAAGGTAACAAGTACATTTACAATAACAGTCTTAAACATGAGCTTACTGTTGCAGTCTATACAAGGTATATGAAATGATACTGAAATGCATATCAGTGGACAGTCATGGTGAAAAACACAACGGTTGTAAAATCAAAGTGGAGTAGAAACCAGATGTTGATACAGGATGCTTGCTTTGGTTTTAAATTTTGAAACTTGAATCACACATGATACAATATAGTAAACATACATATTAGCGGCATTCTCAAACTCTAAGGTGATGCGTTAGTAGAAATGAAAACCAAAAGTGAAGGTGGTTTTAAAAGCCAAAGTCAAATGTTATCCTCACAATTTCAAAACTGTGAAAATGTATTGCAGCCCTCCTCAGGATGTCGAAAAATGTGGCTACACCCCAGCTATATCCTCATTGGAGTTGTTTCCTTTGTTGAAGGCTCCGGATAGTTTATCAATTCTTCATTATAAAATAAGTTAATCAGAACAGCTATCTCATGAGCAAGTTTATCTAGGGTTTTGACCTCATGCAGGTCACAGAGTCAATATTAAGTCCAGCTATGACCTCGGATAAAATTTCTTTGGGAGAGTGATACCAAAGGTATTCACATTGGTTAACCCCTTCTTCTCAAAAGCGACACCTAGAGTAAATGCTTAAATGCTGCTGACGTTTTTAAGGCTGCTGCTGCCCTCCTTCTCTAAGCCATTTTGAGACCTGGGGATGCCATCCCCTGGGGCCTCTGTTCTTGTTATTAATTGGATGGTGGCGTGCTACAGGGCCCAAAGACTCCTATACTAGGACCTTTTTTTATTAAGAAGAGGGGTATAGCCCACCCTCTGCGAGCTACTAAGAGCCCAATGGACCCTAGGGCTTTTTTATTAAGGGAAGATGGGCACGTCGCCCCCCCACGAGCCACTATGTGTCTAAGGAACACCATCCCTGGGGTCTTTTTTTTAAATTAATAGGAAGGGGTGCATGGCCAGCCTCCCTGAGCCAACAGTGTCACCGGAGGCACCATCACCGGGGGTCAAAAAATATTTGTAAAGGGGTGTAGGAAAGTACCATCTTGCCTGGCATGTTACCCCCATTTTTCACTGTATATATGTTGTTTTAGTTGTATGTGTCACTGGGACCCTGCCAGCCAGGGCCCCAGTGCTCATAAGTGTGCCTGAATGTGTTACCTGTGTTATGACTAACTGTCTCACTGAGGCTCTGCTAATCAGAACCTCAGTGGTTATGCTCTCTCATTTCTTTCAAATTGTCACTAACAGGCTAGTGACCAATTTTACCAATTTACATTGGCTTACTGGAACACCCTTATAATTCCCTAGTATATGGTACTGAGGTACCCAAGGTATTGGGGTTCCAGGAGATCCCTATGGGCTGCAGCATTTCTTTTGCCACCCATAGGGAGCTCTGACAATTCTTACACAGGCCTGCCACTGCAGCCTGAGTGAATTAACATCCACGTTATTTCACAGCCATTTTACACTGCACTTAAGTAACTTATAAGTCACCTATATGTCTAACCTTTACCTGGTAAAGGTTGGGTGCTAAGTTACTTAGTGTGTGGGCACCCTGGCACTAGCCAAGGTGCCCCCACATCGTTCAGGGCCAATTCCCCAGACTTTGTGAGTGCGGGGACACCATTACACGCGTTCACTACATATAGGTCACTACCTATGTGTAGCTTCACAATGGTAACTCCGAATATGGCCATGTAACATGTCTAAGATCATGGAATTGCCCCCTCTATGCCATCCTGGCATTGTTGGTGCAATCCCATGATCCCACGGGTCTCTAGCACAGACCCTGGCACTGCCAAACTGCCTTTCCCGGGGTGTCACTGCAGCTGCTGCTGTTGCCAACCCCTCAGACAGGCTTCTGCCCTCCTGGGGTCCAGCCAGGCCTGGCCCAGGATAGCAGAACAAAGGACTTCCTCTGAGAGAGGGTGTTACACCCTCTCCCTTTGGAAAATGGTGTGAAGGCAGGGGAGGAGTAGCCTCCCCCAGCCTCTGGAAATGCTTTCATGGGCACACATGGTGCCCATTTCTGCATAAGCCAGTCTACACCGGTTCAGGGACCCCTCAGCCCTGCTCTGGCGCGAAACTGGACAAAGGAAAGGGGAGTGACCACTCCCCTGACCTGCACCTCCCCTGGGAGGTGCCCAGAGCTCCTCCAGTGTGCTCCAGACCTCTGCCATCTTGGAAACAGAGGTGCTGCTGGCACACTGGATTGCTCTGAGTGGCCAGGGCCAGCAGGTGACGTCAGAGACTCCTTCTGATAGGCTCCTTCAGGTGTTGCTAGCCTATCTTCTCTCCTAAGTAGCCAAACCCTCTTTTCTGGCTATGTAGGGTCTCTGCTTTGGGGATTTCCTTAGATAACGAATGCAAGAGCTCATCCGAGTTCCTCTGCATCTCTCTCTTCACCTTCTGCCAAGGAATCGACTGCTGACCGCGCTGGAAGCCTGCAAAACTGCAACAAAGTAGCGAAGACGACTACTGCAACTCTGTAACGCTGATCCTGCCGCCTTCTCGACTGCTTTCCTGGTGGTGCATGCTGTGGGGGTAGTCTGCCTCCTCTCTGCACTAGAAGCTCCGAAGAAATCTCCTGTGGGTCAACGGAATCGTCCCCCTGCAACCGCAGGCACCAAAGAACTGCATCACCGGTACCCTGGGTCTCCTCTCAGCACGACGAGCGAGGTCCCTGGAATCCAGCAACTCTGTCCAAGTGACTCCCACAGTCCAGTGACTCTTCAGTCCAAGTTTGGTGGAGGTAAGTCCTTGCCTCCCCACGCCAGACTGCATTGCTGGGAACTGCGACTTTTGCAGCTACTCCGGCCTCTGTGCACTTCCGGCGGAAATCCTTTGTGCACAGCCAAGCCTGGGTCCACGGCACTCTAACCTACATTGCACGACTTTCTAAGTTGTCCTCCGGCGACGTGGGACTCCTTTGTGCGACTTTGGGTGAGCACTGTTTCACTCCTCTTCATAGTGCCTGTTCTGGCACTTCTGCGGGTGCTGCCTGCTTCTGAGAGGGCTCCTTGTCTTGCTCGACGCCCCCTCTGTCCCCAGACGCAATTGGTAACATCCTGGTCCCTCCTGGGCCACAGCAGCATCCAAAAACGCTAACCACACGACTTGCAGCTAGCAAGGCTTGTTGGCGGTCTTTCTTCAGGAAAACACTTCTGCACGACTCTCCACGGCGTGAATGATCTGTCCTCCAAAGGGGAAGTTCCTAGCCCTTGTCGTTCCTGCAGAAACCTCAGCTTCTACTGTCCAGTAGCAGCTTCTTTGCACCCACAGCTGGCATTTCCTGGGCATCTGCCCATCTCTGACTTGCTTGTGACTTTTGGACTTGGTCCCCTTGTTCCACAGGTACCCTTGACTGGAAATCCATCGTTGTTGCATTGCTGGTTTGTGTCTGTCCTGCAGAATTCCCCTATCACGACTTCTATGTCCTTTGGGGAACTTTAGTGCACTTTGCACTCACTTTTCAGGGTCTTGGGGTGGGCTATTTTAATAACCCTTACTATTTTCTAATAGTCCCAGCGACCCTCTACAAAGTCACATAGGTTTGGGGTCCATTCGTGGTTCGCATTCCACTTCTGGAGTATATGGTTTGTGTTGCCCCTATCCCTATGTGTCCCCATTCCATCCTATTGTAACTATACATTGTTTGCACTGTTTTCTAATACTATTACTGCATATTTTGGTATTGTGTACATATGTCTTGTGTATATTTGCTATCCTCATACTGAGGGTACTCACTGAGATACTTTTGGCATATTGTCATAAAAATAAAGTACCTTTATTTTTAGTATATCTGTGTATTGTGTTTTCTTATGATATTATGCATATGACACTAGTGATACTGTAGGAGCTTCACTCGTCTCCTAGTTCAGCCTAAGCTGCTCTGCTAAGCTACCATTATCTATCAGCCTAAGCTGCTAGACACCCTATACACTAATAAGGGATAACTGGGCCTGGTGCAAGGTGCAAGTACCCCTAGGTACTCACTACAAGCCAGTCCAGCCTCCTACATTGGTGGCAGTGGTGGGATAAGTGCTCTGTAACTACTTACCACTTTTGTCATTGTACTTTTCATAAGAGAAAAATATACAAAACAAGTTCAGTGTATGTACACCTAACCAAAAAGTTTTGCATTTCTTTTCTCACTTCTTTTCTAAAGTGCTGAAAAGTACCTCTAACTTTCTAAAAAGTTCTTAAAAAGTTTTTAAAGTTTTTTTTTCTGTCTTTCTAAAAGTTCTGAAAAACTTTTTTCCTTTTTCTATCACTTAAACACTTTCTAAAAATGTCTGGCACAGGCCAAACTGTTGATCTGTCCAAACTTGCTTATGATCACCTTAGCTGGAAAGGAGCAAGGAGTCTCTGCATAGAAAGAGGTTTAAGTGTAAGGAAGAATCCTTCTAGAGAACTGTTAGTGAATATGCTTATTGAACAGGATAAGGCCACAGCTGGCACTCCTGTTGAAAAGTTAGCTGATGGTTCCCACTCTGACTCTGGGGCACCCCTAGCTAAAGAAGTGGGAGGGAAACTTCCAAGCCTGCCCCCTAGCAGACAACCTAGCATAGTTGGAACTTATGTTGAGTTACATCATACAGATAGTGTGGTCTCACATCACAGTAAGAGTATTCCTTCTCATCATAGTAGAAGTGCTGTTTCTGTGAGCCAAGCTGTTAGGGTGCCTTCTGTTAGGGACAGGTCTCCTTCTGTCCTTTCTCATCATACTTCTGTTTCTAGACATGTCCCTCCCACCCACCCTGATGACAGATTGTTAGAAAGGGAGCTCAATAGATTGAGAGTGGAACAAACCAGACTGAAGCTCAAGAAGCAACAGCTGGATTTGGATAGACAGTCCTCAGAAGTGGAGAAAGAAAGACAGAAATTGGGTTTAGAAACCCATGGTGGCAGCAGCAGTATTCCCAATAGTCACCCTGCAAAAGAGCATGATTCTAGGAATCTGCACAAGATAGTTCCCCCTTATAAGGAGGGGGATTACATTAACAAGTGGTTTGCTGCACTTGAGAGGGCCTGTGTTGTACAGGATGTCCCTCAAAGGCAGTGGGCTGCTATACTATGGCTATCATTTAGTGGAAAGGGTAGGGATAGGCTCCTTACTGTGAAAGAAAGTGAAGCCAATGATTTCAAAGTTCTTAAGAATGCACTCCTGGATGGTTATGGCTTAACCACTGAACAGTACAGGATGAAGTTAAGAGAGACCAAAAAGGAGTCTTCACAAGACTGGGTTGATTTTGTTGACCATTCAGTGAAGGCCTTGGAGGGGTGGTTACATGGCAGTAAAGTTACTGATTATGAAAGCCTGTATAACTTGATCCTGAGAGAGCATATTCTTAATAATTGTGTGTCTGATTTGATGCACCAGTACTTGGTGGACTCTGATCTGACCTCTCCCCAAGAATTGGGAAAGAAGGCAGACAAATGGGTCAGAACAAGGGTGAACAGAAAAGTTCATACAGGGGGTGACAAAGATGGCAACAAGAAGAAGGATGGTAAGTCTTCTGACAAGGGTGGGGACAAATCTAAAAATGAGTCTTCATCAGGCCCACAAAAACACTCTGGTGGGGGTGGTGGGCCCAAATCCTCTTCTAATCAAAACAAGGAAAAGAAACCATGGTGCTATTTATGTAAAATAAAAGGCCATTGGACAACAGATCCCAGTTGTCCAAAGAAAAGCACCAAACCTCCTACCACTACAACCCCTACTGCTACACCTAGTGTCCCTACTAATAGCAGTGGTGGTGGGAACAAACCTACTAATAGCCAATCGAAGGGAGTAGCTGGGCTCACTTTTGGTAACTTAGTTGGGGTTGGTCTTGTTAGGGAGACCATAGAGGCTGTGTTAGTCTCTGAGGGGGCTATTGATTTAGCCACCTTAGTTGCTTGTCCCCTTAACATGGATAAGTACAAGCAGCTACCCCTAATAAATGGTGTTGAGGTTCAGGCCTACAGGGACACTGGTGCCAGTGTTACTACGGTAATAGAGAAACTGGTCCACCCTGAACAACACCTACTTGGTCACCAGTACCAAGTAACCGATGCTCACAACAACACACTTAGCCACCCCATGGCTGTTGTAAATCTCAACTGGGGGGGGTTACTGGTCCAAAGAAAGTTGTGGTAGCCTCAGATTTACCTGTAGACTGTCTACTAGGAAATGATTTGGAGACATCAGCTTGGTCAGATGTGGAGTTGGAGGCCCATGCAGCAATGCTGGGCATCCCAGGGCATATTTTTGCTTTAACCAGGGCTCAGGCCAAAAAGCAAAAAGGACAGGGTAACTTGGATCCTGGAACAATGGACCAAGTGCTCCCTAAAGCTAGGGCTAGTAGAAGTAAAGCACTACCTACTATCCCTCCCTCTACAGTGGATTCTTCTTCTGAGGAAGAAGAATTTCCACCCTGTGCAGAACCTACACCAGAGGAGCTGGAAGCAGACACTGCTGAGCTTTTGGGTGAAGGGGGGCCTGCCAGGGAGGAGCTGAGTGTGGCACAGCAAACCTGTCCCACACTAGAGGGTCTAAGACAGCAAGCTGTCAAACAAGCTAATGGGGATGTCAGTGACTCTCACAGAGTTTACTGGGAGGACAACCTCTTGTACACTGAAGCAAGGGATCCTAAACCTGGAACTGCCAGGAGGTTAGTGATTCCTCAGGAGTACAGAAAGTTCCTCCTAACTCTAGCCCACAACATTCCCCTAGCTGGACATTTGGGACAAATGAAAACTTGGGACAGACTTGTTCCCTTGTTTCATTGGCCTAGAATGTCAGAGGACACAAAAGAATTTTGCAAGTCCTGTGAAACCTGTCAAACCAGTGGCAAGATAGGTGGCACTCCAAAGGCACCCCTTATTCCACTACCTGTGGTTGGGGTTCCCTTTGAAAGGGTAGGGGTTGACATAGTTGGCCCCCTTGACCCTCCTACTGCTTCAGGCAATAGGTTTATCTTGGTGGTAGTGGACCATGCCACAAGATATCGTGAAGCTATTCCTCTAAGGACCACTACAGCACCTGCAGTGACAAAGGCCCTCCTGGGAATATTTTCCAGGGTGGGCTTCCCAAAAGAGGTGGTATCAGACAGGGGAAGCAATTTCATGTCTGCTTACTTAAAGGCCAGGTGGAAGGAGTGTGGTGTGACATACAAGTTCACTACACCCTATCATCCACAAACAAATGGACTGGTGGAGAGATTTAACAAAACTCTCAAAGGCATGATTATGGGACTCCCTGAAAAACTCCGCAGGAGATGGGATATCCTTTTACCATGCCTCCTTTTTGCCTACAGGGAGGTACCCCAGAAAGGAGTGGGCTTCAGCCCCTTTGAACTCCTCTTTGGACACCCTGTGAGGGGTCCACTAACACGTGTCAAGGAGGGTTGGGAACAACCTTTAAAAGCTCCACAGCAAGATATAGTGGATTATGTACTTGGCCTCAGATCAAGGATGGCTGAATACATGAAAAAGGCCAGTAAAAACCTTCAGGCCAGCCAAGAGCTCCAGAAGCAATGGCATGACCAGAAGGCTGTTTTGGTTCAGTACCAACCAGGGCAGAAAGTGTGGGTCTTGGAGCCTGTGGCCCCAAGAGCACTTCAAGATAAATGGAGTGGACCCCACACAATTGTTGAAAAAAAGGGTGAAGTCACCTACTTAGTTGACTTAGGCACTGCCAGGAGTCCCCTTAGGGTGCTCCATGTCAATCGCCTGAAACCCTACTATGACAGGGCTGATCTCACCCTGCTCATGGCAACTGATGAGGGACAGGAAGAAGAGAGTGACCCTCTCCCTGATCTCTTCTCTTCCACAGAACAAGATGCTCTAGTGGAAGGTGTAGTTTTGGCTGATTGTCTCACTGCTGAGCAGAGAGACCATTGCATAAATATCCTGGGTCAGTTTTCTGAACTCTTCTCTACTGTGCCAGGTACCACTTCTTGGTGTGAGCACACTATAGATACTGGAGACAGCTTGCCTGTCAAAAGTAAAATCTATAGGCAGCCTGACCATGTCAGAGACTGCATAAAGCAAGAGGTGCAGAAAATGTTAGAACTGGGAGTGGTTGAGCACTCTGAAAGTCCATGGGCTTCTCCTGTGGTACTTGTACCAAAACCTCATTCCAAGGATGGAAAGAAGGAAATGCGGTTTTGTGTTGACTACAGAGGTCTCAACCAGGTAACCAAAACTGATGCTCACCCTATACCCAGGGCAGATGAGCTCATAGATACACTGGCATCTGCCAAGTATCTAAGCACTTTTGACTTGACTGCAGGGTATTGGCAGATGAAATTATCAGAAGATGCAAAAGGAAAAACTGCATTTTCAACCATTGGAGGTCATTACCAATTCACAGTAATGCCTTTTGGATTGAAAAATGCACCTGCCACTTTTCAGAGGTTGGTGAACACAGTCCTGCAAGGGCTGGAGGCTTTTAGTGCAGCATATCTGGACGATATAGCTGTCTTTAGCTCCAGTTGGGATGATCACCTGGTCCACCTATGGAAAGTTTTGGAGGCCCTGCAAAAGGCAGGCCTCACTATCAAGGCTTCAAAGTGCCAGATAGGGCAGGGGAAGGTGGTTTATCTGGGTCACCTTGTTGGTGGGGAACAGATTGCACCACTTCAGGGGAAAATCCAAACTATTATAGATTGGGTTCCCCCTACTACTCAGACTCAGGTGAGAGCCTTCCTAGGCCTCACTGGGTATTACAGGAGGTTCATTAAGAACTATGGCTCCATTGCAGCCCCTCTTAATGACCTCACATCCAAGAAAATGCCTAAAAAGGTATTATGGACAGCAAACTGTCAGAAAGCTTTTGAGGAGCTGAAGCAGGCCATGTGCTCTGCACCTGTCCTGAAAAGCCCTTGTTACTCTAAAAAATTCTATGTCCAAACTGATGCATCTGAATTAGGAGTAGGGGCAGTCCTATCACAACTTAATTCTGAGGGCCAGGATCAACCTGTTGCTTTTATTAGTAGGAGGTTGACCCCTAGAGAAAAGCGTTGGTCTGCCATAGAGAGGGAGGCCTTTGCTGTGGTCTGGGCACTGAAGAAGTTGAGGCCATACCTGTTTGGCACTCACTTCATTGTTCAGACAGACCACAAACCTCTACTTTGGCTAAAACAAATGAAAGGTGAAAATCCTAAATTGTTGAGGTGGTCCATATCCCTCCAGGGAATGGACTATACAGTGGAACATAGACCTGGGAGTAGCCACTCAAATGCAGATGGACTCTCCAGATATTTCCACTTAGACAATGAAGACTCAGCAGGTCATGGCTAGTCTTATTGTCCTTCGTTTTGGGGGGGGGTTGTGTAGGAAAGTACCATCTTGCCTGGCATGTTACCCCCATTTTTCACTGTATATATGTTGTTTTAGTTGTATGTGTCACTGGGACCCTGCCAGACAGGGCCCCAGTGCTCATAAGTATGCCTGAATGTGTTACCTGTGTTATGACTAACTGTCTCACTGAGGCTCTGCTAATCAGAACCTCAGTGGTTATGCTCTCTCATTTCTTTCAAATTGTCACTAACAGGCTAGTGACCAATTTTACCAATTTACATTGGCTTACTGGAACACCCTTATAATTCCCTAGTATATGGTACTGAGGTACCCAGGGTATTGGGGTTCCAGGAGATCCCTATGGGCTGCAGCATTTCTTTTGCCACCCATAGGGAGCTCTGACAATTCTTACACAGGCCTGCCACTGCAGCCTGAGTGAAATAACGTCCACGTTATTTCACAGCCATTTTACACTGCACTTAAGTAACTTATAAGTCACCTATATGTCTAACCTTTACCTGGTAAAGGTTGGGTGCTAAGTTACTTAGTGTGTGGGCACCCTGGCACTAGCCAAGGTGGCCCCACATCGTTCAGGGCCAATTCCCCCGACTTTGTGAGTGCGGGGACACCATTACACGCGTGCACTACATATAGGTCACTACCTATGTGTAGCTTCACAATGGTAACTCCGAATATGGCCATGTAACATGTCTAAGATCATGGAATTGCCCCCTCTATGCCATCCTGGCATTGTTGGTGCAATCCCATGATCCCACGGGTCTCTAGCACAGACCCTGGCACTGCCAAACTGCCTTTCCCGGGGTTTCACTGCAGCTGCTGCCAATCCCTAAGACAGGCTTCTGCCCTCCTGCGGTCCAGCCAGGCCTGGTCCAGGATGGCAGAACAAAGGACTTCCTCTGAGAGAGGGTGTTACACCCTCTCCCTTTGGAAAATGGTGTGAAGGCAGGGGAGGAGTAGCCTCCCCCAGCCTCTGGAAATGCTTTCATGGGCACACATGGTGCCCATTTCTGCATAAGCCAGTCTACACCGGTTCAGGGACCCCTCAGCCCTGCTCTGGCGCGAAACTGGACAAAGGAAAGGGGAGTGACCACTCCCCTGACCTGCACCTCCCTTGGAAGGTGCCCAGAGCTCCTCCAGTGTGCTCCAGACCTCTGCCATCTTGGAAACAGAGGTGCTGCTGGCACACTGGACTGCTCTGAGTGGCCAGGGCCAGCAGGTGACGTCAGAGACTCCTTCTGATAGGCTCCTTCAGGTGTTGCTAGCCTATCTTCTCTCCTAAGTAGCCAAACCCTCTTTTCTGGCTATTTAGGGTCTCTGCTTTGGGGATTTCCTTAGATAACGAATGCAAGAGCTCATCCGAGTTCCTCTGCATCTCTCTCTTCACCTTCTGCCAAGGAATCGACTGCTGACCGCGCTGGAAGCCTGCAAAACTGCAACAAAGTAGCGAAGACGACTACTGCAACTCTGTAACGCTGATCCTGCCGCCTTCTCGACTGCTTTCCTGGTGGTGCATGCTGTGGGGGTAGTCTGCCTCCTCTCTGCACTAGAAGCTCAGAAGAAATCTCCCGTGGGTCAACGGAATCGTCCCCCTGCAACCGCAGGCACCAAAGAACTGCATCACCGGTACCCTGGGTCTCCTCTCTGCACGACGAGTGAGGTCCCTTGAATCCAGCAACTCTGTCCAAGTGACTCCCACAGTCCAGTGACTCTTCAGTCCAAGTTTGGTGGAGGTAAATCCTTGCCTCCCCACGCCAGACTGCATTGCTGGGAACCGCAACTTTTGCAGCTACTCCGGCCTCTGTGCACTTCCGGCGGAAATGGTTTGTGCACAGCCAAGCCTGGATCCACGGCACTCTAACCTGCATTGCACGACTTTCTAAGTTGTCCTCCGGCGACGTGGGACTCCTTTGTGCAACTTCGGGTGAGCACCGTTTCACTCCTCTTCGTAGTGCCTGATCCGGCACTTCTGCGGGTGCTGCCTGCTTCTGAGAGGGCTCCTTGTCTTGCTCGACGCCCCCTCTGTTCCCAGACGCAATTGGTGACATCCTGGTCCTTCCTGGGCCACAGCAGCATCCAAAAACGCTAACTGCCTGACTTGCAGCTAGCAAGCCTTGTTGGTGGTCTTTCTTCAGGAAAACACTTCTGCACGACTCTCCACGGCGTGAGTGATCCGTCCTCCAAAGGGGAAGTTCCTAGCCCTTGTCGTTCCTGCAGAAACCTCAGCTTCTACTGTCCAGTAGCAGCTTCTTTGCACCAACAGCTGGCATTTCCTGGGCATCTGCCCATCTCCGACTTGCTTGTGACTTTTGGACTTGGTCCCCTTGTTCCACAGGTACCCTCAACTGGAAATCCATCGTTGTTGCATTGCTGGTTTGTGTCTTTCCTGCAGAATTCCCCTATCACGACTTCTATGTCCTTTGGGGAACTTTAGTGCACTTTGCACTCACTTTTCAGGGTCTTGGGGTGGGCTATTTTTCTAACCCTTACTATTTTCTAATAGTCGCAGCGACCCTCTACAAGGTCACATAGGTTTGGGGTCCATTCGTGGTTCGCATTCCACTTCTGGAGTATATGGTTTGTGTTGCCCCTATCCCTATGTGTCCCCATTGCATCCTATTGTAACTATACATTGTTTGCACTGTTTTCTAATACTATTACTCCATATTTTGGTCTTGTGTATATTTGCTATCCTCATACTGAGGGTACTCACTGAGATACTTTTGGCATATTGTCATAAAAATAAAGTACCTTTATTTTTAGTATATCTGTGTATTGTGTTTTCTTATGATATTGTGCATATGACACTAGTGGTACTGTAGGAGCTTCACTCATCTTCTAGTTCAGCCTAAGCTGCTCTGCTAAGCTACCATTATCTATCAGCCTAAGCTGCTAGACACCCTATACACTAATAAGGGATAACTGGGCCTGGTGCAAGGTGCAAGTACCCCTAGGTACTCACTACAATCCAGTCCAGCCTCCTACAAGGGGTCAAAAGAAGTTTGTAAAGTGGAGGGTTCCCCCCCTGAGCCACAAAGGGCCCCTGTGGACCCCATCCCCTGGGGCCCTTAATGGGAAGGGGTCACACAGTTTCGAGAGATCCATCAAGCCCAGCTGAGAAAAAAGGAAGGCCCCAAAAAGATTTTCAACATTCAACTTCCCATAGGAATTTTAGGCAATACTACAGCCAAAACAGCTGAATGGAATTACACCTAATATTGCAGAAAGATAGATCTTTACCCAGAAAGAGTGTTTTTTGTGATCGGGCCGGAATATCTGTCACATTTGTGATGGAGTATCCTATCCGCCAAGGTTGTAATCAGGCCCTTGGTCTCTCAGTCCTGAAATTTAGTTTTTAAAGAGGACATAAAGGGGCAGGGAGTGGATACACAGACCCCTTAGCCCTTGAGAGGTGGTGCAAAAGGGAACCATCTTGGTGCCCGAAATTTAAAAAGCTGTATAAAGCTCTTTACGGAGATTGGACTACAATACATTATGAAGCCTTGTTATGTGAGCAAACCACTACTATGCACAGTCTGTGATCAATGTGCAGAATGCACATAGAGCCAACATCCTTCAGAGACCTAAGACCACTCCCTTCAGGCACTCAAGCTACTTTAAGTGGGTAAGCCTCTCTTACGCACAACCTGCACTCTCTGAGCTGTGCTTCATGGAGAGCCCATTCCCTTCTGACACTCAAGCCCAATTAGGAGAGTCAGCTACTACTACAGGGAGCTTGCACTCCCTGTGCAGCTCTTCACAGGGAATTAACTCCCTCCACATATTCAAGAATCCTTAAATAGCAAATGGCTTACTACGTTAATTAGATACGTTAGCAATATTTTACTGTCCTTTTAGAAAAATAGAAATTAAATGAAAAAAGCAATGGTTAAAGTGACGTTATAAGTAGAGGTGGTAATAATTAACTATATTATATAAAAAAAACACTAGAAATTCACTGACAAAAATAGAGGTGAAAGTATTGTTGTATGTATGTCGGGTAATAATATCATACTTCATGTTAAAAAAGCACTAGAAATTTACTGAAAAATCAAAGATTACATTTATTTAGTTTATAGTTAGTTTAAAATGTAATTTATAAATACCATTTGTAACTCAAAAAACACTGAAATTCATCAGTTATAGGTAACTGAGATAAATATAACTTGCTCCCCACATGCACTGCTTATGACTTCTCATATTATATCACTGAAAGCATTTTAAATGACATAATTAATAACATCACCGATGACATCTCAAATTACATCATTGATGACTTTAATAGTGGCATTACTGATGACACCATCCACCATACTGCTGTTCATTGTAGTCTACAAACCAGTACAGCCTTTGCAAAATATATAAGTAAGTACTAAATGGCAGAGAATCATGTGAAGCATAAATTATCTAAACATATGTGCTTATGTAAAATAGTTTGTCTGGAGTCCACTGCATCTAAACACGCAAGCCCCAACAGGTGGCCAAGCCTGTACTACGCACATTCTTTGCAATGTGTACAAATTGTCATGGTCAGTCCACTATCTCCTGACACCCAAGCCCCAGTAGGTGCCTGTTACATACTTTATTTTTATATGTATATTATCATAGCATATTCTTTGTGGCACTTTGTATACTCTTATATTGGTTTCTAACTCTAGTTTGGAAATTGTTTAGAATTTAGAACCTGTTAAGCCATTACACTTGGAGCTGTTCAGACAGTTGGTCTGTGCTGTGTTTCTTCAACAAAACCATTTTCTCTAAGCTGGAGTTTCATCTCTGCAACATTGGTAATGTGCACCAGGAGTGTACCTATAATTGCTTCTGCAGCACAGGAGTGGTATAATTTCTGGAGGACCCACTTTTGTCAAAATCTTAAAAAGTTTTGAAACTGATTGGTATACAATCTCCTGCTCATAAGTGGATTGAACATCAGTTGTGAGTATATTTTCCACTACTCGCTGATTTACTTGTTCAGCAATATTTTCCTTTGCCACACTCCTTTCCTCTGTCGCAAGAATTTCACTGACCCCCCTTACCATGTTCCCTTGAGACCTGTTTACTGTGTCTTTCAAATTAACGCTCTCAAGCTGCTGGACATATTGTGTACATGAGTGTTGTCTTCTCTCGTAATCCATAGTGACTTCTACCCAGTTATTATGAGTCTCCTGATTGGTTGCTGGTATTGTTATGTTTACAGCCAGTGAAATATTCTCTTCATGAACATTTGAATTATATCAGCCTCCTGATTGATTGTTGTATCCTGTGGTATGCTGTGAACACCTGGTGCATGTTTTGCATGTTATCATTGGTTGTTCCCTCCAGGAATTGATCTTCGTGGGAGCTTGTGAATCAGATTGCATTACAAGTAAATCAGGCATCCTTAATTTATTATCTTTGAGGGAGATCATGGTTTGAAGTGCATCTTGGAAGAACCAGTAACTGTCTGATCCTTACAGGTTACCTTTTGTGATTTCTTTGAGATTGAGCAAAGAGTGTTTATTTTGTTCTATATATTTATTTATAAATGTAGCTCTTTTCATGTGAAGGGGGTGTCACTACATTATTGATTTATATTATTGATATTGGGATCTTATAAAGAACTTGTAGGCAAGACAGCATGATGCAATTTGAACTTCCAGTCAAGTTCCTACAGAACAAAGGGGAACAGGTTAGTCGATGGATGACATTGAAGAAACAATTCATTATATACATGACAGCCGTGGATGGAGAACATTTGAGTGCAGAAAGGAAAACAAGTATTTGGCTGCATTGCTTGGGATGAGAGGGTCAAGTGTTTTTAGAACTTTATTGAATTTGACACAATAAGATGGACAAGGAGGCACAAATGTGTTTGAAGAAGCCTTATTTAGAATGGAACACAGGTTTAAACCTACTACTAATAAAGCATTGAACAGGTTTAACTTTTATACAAGGTCGCAGAAGGATGAAGAATCATTTGATGAACTTCTTACAGCCTTGAGAGCCATTTCTATGATGTGATTTTGGGCTCATGACTGACAAAAGGATTAGGGATGAGATTGTAGTACATGTAATGAGTAAAAATATATAATTATGGATCATGGGAGATCCCAAATTGCAAGGTGAAATTGCAACTGCAAAGGTATTAGAACAATCAGACAGGTGGATGATTCTGTGATGAACGAAAATACGAGTAGGAGTAAAGATGTGTGTACAGCCAACTGTTCTGATCCTGGAGTGAGTAGTGTGAGTGGTGTTTGCTCCTACAATTCTAGTAAGAGGGGAGCGCGAGCTACGGTCTGCTATCAATGTGGTAGGACCAATCATTTGCTCAGTGTTCTGATTTTAGGAAAGAATGTAAAAAATGTGGGGACGTGGGACATTTTGTTTCGGTGTGTGAGGATATAAAAAACACCACACCTCAAAGAGGGAAAACACCTTGTGTAGGAAATGGAAAGAAGCACAACACGATGTGTGATTATGGTAAAACAGAAGGATACATTAAGGGTGAAGTATTTTCCATCAGGAGATTTAGTACTGGTGATGTGGCCCCGGAGAACAAAAGCCCACATAAGTGTGTTGTTCAAATTTTGAATGTTGAGCGGGAAATTATGGATTATTCTGGTTCTCCATGGATCATCATCACCAAGGACTATGTTTTGGAAAACCTCTGTATATATTGGACATGGGTAGTTTAAAGGAATCAGACATTATAGCTGAAATTTTGATGGATACGCTATATATCTTTTTTTCTCCTCGTCTTTTCCTCTTTTTATGTGTGCTGCAGAATGCAGCACACATAGAAAGAGGAAAAACCCTCTCCAGATTGATTTTATGCAGGAAGATGCCCAAAAACAATTCTACATGCAATCCTGGCACCCTTCCAACCCAGGCACACAGGTGCAAGGGTGCCTGCCTTGGTGCTTTGCAGCACATTGTGCCCCAGCGCAGGGGAAAGGACAGGAATGTGCCACATTGCCTTTAATATGGCACATTACTGCTCTTTTCCAGTGACGCTGCACAGCAAGGTGCATTCATGCTTCTTGGAGCTGTCAGCAGGGCTTTCATTCTAAATGACATTTCTATACAGAGTCCTGCAGGGAATATCACATATGGTTGTACTCCTAACCCTATTAGGTTTGTTCTTATCTCTGTGTCAGCATTGTACTCTTCTCCGGAAGAAGCGGTTCAGCTATTTCCTAACCCAACCTTTATTTTAATGGCAACAGGTTTCTTTATGCCGCCCTCCAAAGCCCTCGACATAAGGCTAAAAACTACCTTTCGCTTTCACAAGCTAGACAAGAGACTCTTTCAACAGCCGGTTGGTATTTGCTGGTTCCCTCTTCGTGGACAATTGTGTCCGAGGTGAATTTCAGGACACCATCCCTGACACCATCCCTTTCTTGGTATGGAAGCCAATCATAATTCTTAAAACTCATCAGGTGTTTGCTAGTCTCTCCGCTTGCCGCTCTAATACTATTATAGGTTTATGAGTACATCCTCACAATTTATTAGAGTTTAAGTGTAAAGGTTCCTATCAAGGGAGGAAATCTTTAATTTCAAGAAAAAGAAAACCCATGAAGAATGTACATTTCCTTCTACTGTGGGCGTTGCTCATCGTGGAAATGTGTTGCAATTTACATAATGGAAGGGAAATCTAACTGGATATACAGTTTGTACCTTCTATGTGTACTCCTACTTAAATTTGTGACTCATCAAAAATGTTTAACTATAGGCAAATACCTGGCGTAAGTCTTTGATGCCCAGGTGTACGTTATTTTTTCAGGAGCCTGATAGTAAAAACTATTTTGTGATCCCAATGATGATGATTTGCAAAACACAAGCTTTGCAACCATGAAGCAGTGTTTTGAAATGCACAATACTTACTCAGTGAGTGAGAAAAAGTATTTTGATTAGCAACACCCTTCTGAATCATAAAGGGGAGAGGGCTTGAAATGGGTGCTTTCCTCCTATTTCCATTTCAGAATGGTTTGTTATACCAATTACGGTTGAAAAACAGAGATGACTTTCCAAACACTAGTTTGGAGTGTTAACTGATTCACCCAGGGGAATCTTACCCGGTTTAGAATCATGTCAGGCAATGTCCAGGATAGCAGACAGTGGTCCAAGAGATGACTGCACAATCCCCTCAAAGTATTCATTCCAAGTGAAACGTTTATTTTTATAAACTGTGCTTCTTGAAGTGTCCAGGAATGTATTTTATGAATTAAATCTTTTATTTAACTTATAAACACATACACCTGTTATCCCTGCAACAGAATTGCGAGCATTGAACACTGGTTATGCCACTTCTAGCTCTAAGATCACAGGACAGTAGCAGGTCACATAAGGACACAGTGCCTCAGTGGATTACTGCTGGAAAGGGCGCTGGTATTGTATTAACGTCATTGTCGTAACCTGCTGCACCGCAGGAAGGGCGGCAGCCTCCCCTACATTGGCCTGTGTGAGTTTTCAAGTGTGCACAGCAGGACAAAACGTGTGTGCATTGTGTATGGTGACCTGCCATGGGGCACCGCGATTTATGAACGCGTTTCTCAATTCAGTCATATCCAGTAAGTACATTTCTCCATTATCTTCAATGTGAAAAGTTCAAGCAACTTGTTTTAATGTGGGTCAGGGATGACGTAGGGGAAACATCCGGAACAACGACTATGTTGTTACCTCAAGCAGAACCATGCTTGCATTAACAATGACTCACATTTTCTCTGCCTTAACCACTCGTGGTGAACAATGCACATGCGTGATTAAGGCAGAGAGAAAGGGTGAGTGCATCAGAAGAGGACGCGGGCAGGTAAGTTGGGCTGGGGCAGAGTTAGAGGGTAGTCTTTAGGGGTGCGGAGGTGTGGTAATTTTTTTTTTTTTTAAGGGGTGGGTGTCAGGATTATTTTGTTTTTAGGGGTGGGGTAGGTTTTTTAGGCGTGGGTTGGGAGTCAGAGTAATTTTGATTTTAGGGCGGGTGGGGCTCGGTAAAGGTTTTAGGGCTCAGGGTGAGTAGGGGTACTTTTGTTTTTAGGGGTGGGGTGGGGGGATCGGATGGTGTTTTTAGGGCGGGTGTGGGGTCGAGGTAGCTGTGTTTTTAGGGCAGGGGTGGCATGCTACTACCACGCATACCGTTCCACCCATGCCTTTACTAGACGTGCCTTTACAACAAAAAATCATTGTAAAGGCATGCGTGGTAAAGGCATTCTTGGAAACAACGTGGTAGTTTTTCCGACTGCTTTGTTCAGGCAAGCGTGGTTGGCGCATGTGGTGTTCCATCATACAACCATGATGTAGACTTTGTTGTTTTAACTTGTAGCCTGGGGTGTCACTCATTTTAAAGCACAGGCAGTGAGTGGTCAGCTGTTTTCTGTCTTAGAATAGGAGTCAAGCTGTCGAATGTGATGTAGGATCTACCTGTCCTCTGCTGCAGAGCACCGGGGCTCAAGTCCTACCATGTTTCCAATGTGTTTTCAATTTGGCTTGTGTCTGGGGGGCCTGTACAGTATACTTTGCACAGGGCTTGAAATATCCTAAAGCCGGCACTGATGGAACTCTCACATTGCTTCACAACATTATGATCACCTGTTTCGCTGCACACAGACCAAGTGTTATCTGCTTACATCTGCCTTAGCATATGGGTATGTTTGTCTGTTTACTAATCCTAGGAATGGGTAAGTTGGAAACCTAGGAATGGATTTGTCAAACAAATTGACAATAGCATTCAGGACCTCTTCCAATATCTGTGAAGTTTTGGTGCGGTCCCCAAAAAAGTGGGCCAGAGAGCCACATTCTTTGCATTCATGACAGCATCTATCAGATGTTGCTGTATCCAGGTCTGTGCTGGCTTATAGGGCAAGCAGTCAGTGCTCGAAGGGGGGGTCTGACATATCAGTGTGTAGGTCGGTTTTTTGGATGTTTGTGGGACCGTTTTATGGTGTGCTGGGCCAGTGTCTACTGTTGGTTTTCCTAATATTAAAGCAAACATTTCAATTAGTAAGATCAAACCTATGCAGTCTTTCATACTTTGCAAAACACTATTACAGCTTGTCTTTAGAAATGTAAAACTGCCCCAATTTGCAAGATTGGGCCATGTTTTCTTAGCTATCTCATTTACTAATGGAGGCTATTTTTTAGATGTTATTATTGGAATGGATTGCGTGCGGTTTAAATGACTGATGTTGTTCCCAGTGCGTACTATGATTATACTATCTCTTTGTTTTTGTATGCTCTATTCAATTTCATTTAATTGTTTCAAAGGATGTATCGCCTGTCCTCTCAAATACGTTGCATGACCTAACACATAGCCCTCTGTTCACTGCCTTGAAAGCACCACCTTCCAGTACTGGTGAAAAGCTGTGTGTGACCAATAATAGGGTCAATTGTGATAAGAAGGTGATCAAATCCATTCTTCTAAGTACTTTATCGCACACACCGACTGTTGTTCTAGTGACAGGAGTTGAATAAAGGCTACATTAGAGATGTTTATCTCTAAACATGTAGGCTTCCAGATGGGCATTCCTGCGGTAGTTGGCTGATAAAGCACTATTGTTTTTCAGATTCTGGTCTTCTTCATTCTACAATGATTTTTAACTGTGCTGTTTGGTAATATCTCACTATGGGGCTCATTTACAAGCCCCCTGCACCGCCATAGCGTCATTTTTTTGTTTGTGCTAAGGTGGCGCAAAACCCTTGCACTACATTATAACTGCACCAAATGGAATGTACCTCTAATCTCTTGTTGTCCCTTCTAGATGTTACGAATTTCAGACAACACTGAGAAGTACTTTAAGTGAGTCTCATAATGTGTTATCTCCTGCATACCTTTGCCCGTCTAGCGGCAAATTTATGGAGTTAAAGTCATTTTTTGGAAGTGGAAACCTACCTTGCCTTAATGAGATGCAAGGTAGGCGTTCCCGTGCAAAAAATGACTCTATGGCCTTAACGCCATATTTATACCTCCATGCAAAAATAGTGCACGGAAGGGAGGAGGGGTCAGAAAATGGTGCAAAGCTTGCTTTGCCCCATTTTTTAGCACCTGGGTCAGGGCAGGCGTTAGGGGACCTATGGGCCTATTTCCATTGTGGAATGCCATGGAATAAGCCCACAAGTGCCCTTCCCAGGCCCCAGGGACCCCCACACACAACAGAGGGACTGTAGAGGATGGGGGACCCCAGGTAAGTACAGGTCAGCATTGCATTTTCTTTTTTAAAGTGCCATAGGGGGCCCTGAAATTGGCCCCCCTTCATGGCACTGGGTGCAATGGCCATGCCCAGATGACCCTGGTCCCCTGTGCTGGCCCTGGGGTGGTGAGCATGATTTCCGTCTTTTCTAAGACAGGAGTCATGTGGTATGGATGGTTTTGCCTCAGAAAATGACTCTAGGCAGGTCAGAGTCATTTTCTTTACTCTAACCAGCCTAACGTCATTTTTTGGTGCAAAATCCCCTTCTTCCATAGCGCCTGCCCCACCTGACTAACGTCATTTGTTTTTACGCTAGCCCACCCTTTGCACCGGCTTGCACCATTCCATAAATATGGTGCCTGGCTGGTGCACAGAAATGGTGCAAGCTGGTGCTAAACTTTTTAGTGCAAAACTGCATTAGTGCAGTTTTGCACTTGCACCAAAAAGTATAAATCAGGGCCTAAGTCCCTTAACTTTAAAACTGACTATTTTTACCATCAACTCTTAAGAGTCTCAGACTATACTGTAGATGGTAAAAGTTAATACCTATGTTCCTTTCCACAGTGGTATGATCATGCTAGAACAATTCATCCTTTCTCTTCTTAGAGGAATCTCATAGTAAACATAGGCAGAACTCACAATCATCTAACATTAAATTATAGCAAGAACAAATTAAACAGCTTTAATAGTTTTTCCCCTTTCATTGAACTCGGCCATCCCTTGTTCAGGTCTTGACTTTGAAACAGCCCTCCACCTTATCCCTAGTCTGTGCTGGAAGCACATTATGAGTGTTCCAATTTTCTTATCCCAAAACTTCCAATTATCTTCGTCTACTTGTTTTCCTGATGCCAGCATTTCTTCGCCTTGTATTTGCTCTCCTAAGTTGCTGACCTCCTAAAGGTGAAGCAGGACATATGCCTTTACTGCCATTTTGTTATTCCAACATGGTTTCCTTCTCCCACTCTGAGATTTAATTTGCAGCAGCAATGGTATGCGTCTGTCATATTCTTCTTTTTGTGGCTGTGTATCTGAGCTCCTTTATATAATAGTCATTATCTTCTGAGTTTTCTCAGCTTCTGCCAGCAATTTTGATAACCTGCTTCAGTGTAAGATTATGCAAAACGGGTCACTCCATTAGTAGGGGATATTTTACAATCTCAGCTGTTTAGTGACAAGTTTACATTTGCTGCCTCTTAATGGAATGCAACTTGCTAGGTCAAGAAAGAGTTGTACCCTATGTCCGGATAGAGAGTATAACTTCTTATTGGCATCATCACAATCAGTTTCTCCATTTCTTCAAAGGAGAGCACTATAGTCAAGATTGAGGGAAGATCTCCTCTGTGTCCTCCAAGCCAAAGGGTGCTCCTATGACCTTCACTCAATGGCGGGTCTTCTGGTCTTTCTCTGACGTAATGTAGTAGTTCAATAATGTGACTTTGTATTATATGACTGTCCACTCCTTGCACAGGTCCTCATATGTGAACGTTTTTACCTCACAATTTATTTTCTAAATCTTCATATTTAAATTGCAATACTTCAGTTTGTTTCTATAAAGATTAAATAACATCCAACATGTAATGGTGTCTTTTGATCATGCAGTCCTTTCTATATCATCTACTTTGGATCCTAGCCAGGCCAAGCTTCTTCTTAATTTTCAAACAACTGTTAGTATAGTGCTTAGTTTAGATTTACGTTTTCCTCACAAACCATTGTAGATCCTATGTAACCTCTACTTGATCAGCCTACATGTTGTGAGATCCAGGTAACTTACTGTGCATTGGAGACTTTTGGTTGTCTTTGTTTTTTCCAGGTGTCCAGATTTAGCTGTCATTAGCTATTTTAACAAGGGCTTACTTCTTTGACTATTAGTGACCATGATATTGTCAGCTGTTTTCTTATGAGGCCTTGGAAACTGAATCATAATTTCTGCAGTTTCTCTAGGTAGGCCTAAACTCTATCAGCCATCTGTCAACAGAAACAAGTTTTTTTTCTGTGGCCTATCTCTCTTTTTGAACATTTTGCCTGGATATCCAAATGTATCAGTAATCAAAACTGTGTTTTTGTTGTAAGTCTTCTGAGAATGGTTGTTTCTCTTCTATTTTCTTTGGATGAGCTTTTTAACTGGGCACTTGGGCAATGTTTCTCTCACCGGAATTCAAGATGTTAATTCAGTATCACTCCAGTAAATGGGCATAGTTTCTGTCCTCTACAGTTTTCCCTAGAAGCTTCTATGCAGGCTCACCATTGATCCATTTGCTTTACAGTTTAGATATGACCCTTTACGTTGATCACATGTATTGGTACTTACATTTGCAGTTTATTTCTGTAGGTGATTGAGCATGGTGTTAGTTGGTTCCAGAGCAGACAGTTTCCAGAGGTCATCAGTAGATTCTGACCCCACTAGGGCACACATCTTGTTCCACTATGTTGCCTTCTTCAGTTGTTGCTAGTGGCTCCATTGCCTTTCTGGGCCATGCATCTCCATTCTCCACCTTTGTTGCATCAGCATCAGTGCTGGTGAGGATCATCTCTCACTGAAAATCTACCATCTCCTCTTCTTTTCTCAGGGCGAGACACAGCCTTCTTTCTGGTCCTGGCTTTTCTGTACGTCACTCAACATGCTGCTTGGAGCACACTTAAGTCCCTGGCTTTTTTGCTTAGCTGCTGCAGATGCATATAACATCTTTGCGAGTAGGCACTGGCTCACTGCTAGTATCAGAGCTTCTCCTCAGTGTAGCCAATGTCTATTATTGTGTTGATATCCACATTGGAGTGGATTACTTATTTCCAGGGGCCCATAGTTTTGACTTCTCTTCTTGGGAAACTGCCCACCTTACAATTTTAGTTCTTGGCTCCTCTGTACATCACTCGCCATGCATCTGTGAATCTCTCTTTAGTCCCTGTCTTAATGACTTATCCATCTTGGATGCAGATAAAACCTTTTAAAGCTGGCATTGGCTGATTTCTTTTACCCAAGCCTCCACTCAGTGGTGCTGTTATTGAGCCTGCTTCTCCGGGCCTAGGTCAATGCTATTAAAACCTTTAACAGGGGATATCATGAGAGAGCCAACATTGCATGATTACTCTATTTCTCAGTCAGTCACACCACCGCCCATGGAATGCTTTTAAAAAATGTACTTTTTAAATGATGGATTGCTGTCCTTCACAGACCTCCATCTCTGCATTTGCAGGAATTCACAGGGGTGGGGTTGCAGAATTCCTCTTGGCTACTCAATATTTACGAGGCTGGAATTTTTTGGACTCTTATGAGAATCCACATTTTGTGATGCACTTGATTAGTACATCACTTGCATCACAAAACCATTCATGGTGTATCATGCACATGCTGGTTTGCAACCTGGGTTTTGTATAATTGCCCACAGGCCTTAAATTGTTTTAAGTTACCTCCCTAGGAACTTAAGAAAGGGTTGTTTACTAAAGTTTGTAAAGCAGGCATACTAGACTCAGCAAAGGAAGTATTTTTTGTGATACGTGGTCTCAGGTGCATGTTTTGATAAAGGCAAGTCCTTTAGAAGTTTGGGTCCCAGTATTTGTTTTCTCCTTTTGGGAAACGAATCACAGTAATGAACTTTAAAGCACATTCACCAGTAACATTATCAAAAAACGTACAAGTTTTAATGGGTTATTTAGATCAAAGTGCTAGTATAAAATTGGGCACAATTGGTATTTGCATCTGTTTTGTGTGTTGCTGTTGCTTGTGTTCCTCTCTGGAATTACTTGCTTTGGCAGTTCAGTTTGGACTGCTCCCATTGGAGCAACACCTAGACTGATATGGATATTGCTGGCGTCTGTTGTGAATGGCATAGCAGGCAAAACCACAAAGGACTGGAATGTTCTCCCTGAGCGACCATTAATTTCTGAGACTAATTCAAGCATTCCTTCCCTCACTTTGTTCTTATTGTAATAGGCACCCTAAGTGTGACTGATATGCCAAGATGAATGCTGCAGAGCTCAAATTAAACCTCTTTGACAAGTGCAGCACAAATGCAATGGGTGAAATGTTAGGAAAAATTAATACATTTCTCCTACTTAACATCTGTCTATGGAGGCATCACTTTTTGACGCAAAGCGAGGTCTGACAGTCTTTGCAGATCTAGCTTTACGTCAAAGTCTATGGGTGGTAGGGTTGAAATGCCTAAGTATTACCTACGGAATGTCCCTTTGGAGCTAAGTACTGCAACGTAGCATAAAACACTGTTTGTATTACTCTAAGGACAACTTTCAAGTGCTGAAAAATGTTTTGAACTTGCCATCAGGAGCAGCATGCCACAAATCCCATCTCTTAGACCCACCAGTGAGAGAAAACAGCCTTTGTGCAGCTTGCACTTTGAAGCTGCCTGACAGATCCCCGGGGTCCCTCGGCTGAATACAACTTTACTGCATCCAGTAGCTGATTAGTTATGCCCCTAGGAACAGCCCGAGAAGTGCTCACCTATGTGCATCACTCAGCGGCTACCAGGACCTCAGTGGAAGGCCAGTGTCCTGGGGCCCTCCCCAAACATGTCTCTCTCTCTCAATTTATCCCCCGGGGAGGGACATTGCCATGGGAAAATGTAGCTAAAAGACTGACAAACTGCTCACTACATTCCTTCTCCCTGTGCCTATGTCAGGATGACAGGATGTATGTGAATTCCAATAACTTCCCACCTACATGCTGCAGTTGGCAGGCAGCAGAGAGAAAGCCGCAGCACTTCACCTCTGGGTGCCCAAGACGGAGTGCAAGGTCAGCTGGAAGGCAGTAGCAGTAGTGTAATGAAACGTGAGGGGGTCCCCCTGCAAAGTACATGGAGGGCCCCCCCAACCCAGTAAGGAGCACTCAGGTTAGGAGCCCACCACCCTTGCACAGTTTACTGTGCTAGTGAGGCCCATGGAGCTCGGGTGTCCTGTGCCCCGGGGGAGATGCAAGGGCTGTTGTAATGTCGGTGAGCTGAAAACCATGTAGTTGTGAAGTCACTACACAATTTATCGCACAAAACAATGCGGCTGTCCAGGAGAGCGTCACATTACACATACGCGCACTAGGAAAGAATCACAAGGACTTAAGTGTACTGCTTCATTAACCTGCCCGCCTATGCAGGTTGTCTTTTTATTCAACTCCTGACGTATGAACGCCAGGCTAAACTAATGTTGGATGCCCAGGGTTGAAACTAGCAAACTCCCTTTCAGGGGTTGTACCAGGTATAACCGTTTCTCACAACCTGCAACACTATATCCCTCCTTTATTCAGGAGCAGCAGCTTCACAGCAACTAAAGTTGTTGATCAAAATAAATTGTTTAACAACATAAACTTGAAACGTTGGGAGGAAGATTCAGTCTTTCCACTCCATTTACAGTTGGAGGACCCTGTTAGACGTATGCAAAATCTTTATACCACTGAGATGGGATTGGATCTTAAGTGATACTGCTCAGTAACTCCCCGTTGGGGCGAGGTCTGTGATGTGCTGCTGCCTTTGAAGCAGCTCCGTAGATGGGGGCTTTTCTTGATGAGTGAAAAGATGCAAACTTGTTGTGCTGGGGGTTTGGTGGGACTTGTTGCATCAACTTGATCCTCATTGGTTGTCTCTACCTGGGTGCAAGGGCCCTCTTGTAAACTGTCCTCCAGAGACTCAAGGTCTAATGGGGTCTGATGAGCTACCACCCTCGTTCACCAGCACTTTCTTGAAGTCCGAGATATTCTGAGTGACTGTCTCTGCCCCTCACCTGGCCATTATCATGGTGCCTTTCACTGCTGTGACCGTCCATGGTACTGTTTTAAGTGGCAGGTGGAATTCGTCTCCTGGGTGTTGGTTCCTTATAAGATCCCAGACTCCTGCGCCAAAATGGATATGTTTGGCATGCCTTCAATGTGAAGCATATTCGTTGTGGCTTACTCACCGGGAGTCAATGAGGTTTGGAGGGTTGGGGTGGCTGACCCACATGGGTTGATGGGGAATGGTGCCTCATATTGCTCTTTCCAGACATAGTCAGTAGTGGATTGAGGGGTTAACCGATACATCTGCAGAAATGTGTAGATGGGGTTTTCCACATTATTTTCTTCAGCCACTGCTGCTCGAATGACTTTAGTCAAACTTCTCACAAACCTTTCCACTTTCCTTTGGCCTGGGGCCATCTGAGCGTGATGCGTTGGGTTTCATGTTGCCAGACTGAGGATATTCTGTCCACTGTTCGTTATCATGCAGATTTCCACCATCAGCCCCTCGGCGGCCATAATTTCTTTGACTTTTGGTATGATCTCAGATACTGAGGTGGATGCCATGATTTCCACCTCTGGGTAGCCAGAGAAATCATCTATGAGAATGAACATGTGTGTGCTATCAGGTGTGCCTGATGAGGTGAGCAGTCTCTGAGACCACCACCCGGAGGAGAACCATGACACCCAGGAGCTGGATGGTGCACTGGTAATGGGGCCGACTGCTACTGAGCCGGGAGCAGGAAAGGCCGTCATGAGGAGGGGAGGCCTCCCTGGGTACACCCAGGGGAGGTCATGGCAGCAGTGTAGTGCGGGTCTGCTAGGGTTCTGGGGTCAGCTGGAACATCGAGCTACTGCTGGTAAGCCTCTCCATGCCGGGACTATTGCACTGTGAGGGCGGCTGAGAGATGCATCACTCCCCCTTGCTGAGCTGCAAAGAGGTTGGGGGGAAGGGTCACTGAGGTGAGCGGAGGGTAAGCACAGCCTTCTCACCACCAGTTGTGCATCTGTACCCTAGCAAAGAATCTAATGCACTCAAGTGTGCTGCTTGATTAACCAGCACCACCTTCATGGGTTGTCTTTTCATTCAACTCCTGACTTAAGAACGTCAAGCCAAACTAATGTCCAGACACCGAGGGGGGGATCTAAAAAACTTTCTTTCCAGGGGTGTCACTACTGTGGCCATCGTCCACATTCCTGCAACACTACAGAGGACAGGCACACGTACAGGAACCACCAACCAAAATGAGGTCAGAGAAAAAAAGCAATAAGGAAATATTTGTCAGTGTGGCCAGTTGAAAAACTTGAAGCCTCAGGCAAAAATGTGCAGCACCTAATTTGTCTATTCATTCTAGAGCCCATCCCAAGGAGTGGGCTGGACAGTTTTGGGAGACACCAAGTGAAATGGTGCTCTCCCAGAAGAGTCCCATTCATTTTCATGTTCCCCACCCTAAATCTAAAGTCCTGAAACGGGTTACCTCAGGAGAATTTTCTGAAAATCAAGCATTTTTATAGATTGGGTTTTAATATGAGTATGGGTCTTGATTAATAGAGCGTGGGAGCATTTTGCTATCAGGGAAATCATTTTAAGCTTTATTGTTTTGATTATTAAAAACTTTATTAAGGTATATTTTCGGTGGCAAATCACTGTGCTATTTTCCTATGTTAATGGAAGGTAATCCAGTTATGAAAGAGTTTACTGTTTAATTTTCATGTGACGCTGTGAGAAAGCTCGGTGTTCTGATTTGTTATTAATGCATTTCTCATCTTGGGTTAAGTACATGGGGTTTGGACTGACTGGTGCACAGACCGTTAAAGGTACCTTAGGTGATGGGGGTAAAGGGTATAATCAGATGGTTAACTAACCTGTGCTGTTGATTGCGTTGTTGAGCTCTGAGCCTGCAGCCCATAGCATTTTCCCTGAGTAAGCATGGGACTGCTCAACCTTGTTACCACGAGAATAAAGTGCTAAAAAGGGGCAATTTGATTGTTGTCAAGTGTCTGCAGTACTGTGAACCATGCACACCAGTGAGGAAAGACTTCTGTTGTTACATTAGGGCCCGGTTCACCCAATCTGCCTTGGGAACTCTGAACCAGATTTCTTACAATATGTCATCCTTAGGGTATCCTGTTTTCAGTGGGTTTTATTTAAGTGTTTTCCCAAATGTAGAAAATCTGTGCTTATCAGTGCTTACACATTTAGATAGTATTTTCCAGTGTTTTCTAAATACAATGGAGAGAAATTAACTCTTAACATTTAGGCCCATATTTATACTTTTTGACGCAAAACTGTGCCAACGCAGTTTTGCGTCAAAAAAATTAGCACCGGCTGACGCCATTCTGAAGCGCCATGCGGGCGCCGTATTTATTGAATGACGTTAGCCGGCGTTAGCCGCCGGCGCCGTCTGGTGTGCGTTAAAAAAAACGACGTACACCAGGCAGCGCCGGCGTAGGGGGATATGGAGCTTGGGCGTCAAGAAATGGGGCAAGTCAGGTTGAGGCAATTTTTTCGCCTCAACCCGATTTGCGCAATTTTTTTTCACTCCCAACCCCCATAGAAATGACTCCTGTCTTAGCAAAGACAGGAGTCATGCCCCCTTGCCCAATGGCCATGCCCAGGGGACTTCTGTCCCCTGGGCATGGTCATTGGGCATAGTGGCATGTAGGGGGGCACAAATCAGTCCCCCCTATGCCACAAAAAAAATAAAAAATAAACACTTACCTGAACTTACCTTAATGTCCCTGGGATGGGTCCCTCCAGCCTTGGGTGTCCTCCTGGGGTGGGCATGGGTGACAGGGGGTGTCCCTGGGGGCATGGGGAGGCACCTCTGGGCTCCTTCAGAGCCCACAGGTCCCTTAACGCCTGCCTTTTGCAGGCGCTAAAAAACGGCGCAAAAGCGGCCGTACGTCATTTTTTTTGACCCGCCCACTCCCGGGCGTGATTTTTGCCTGGGAGTATAAATCCCACACACATGCCTCAGAGTCGATTTTTTAGACGGGAACGCCTACCTTGCATATAATTAACGCAAAGTAGGTGTCTACGCTAAAAAATGACGCTAACTCCATGGACTTTGGCGCTAGACGCATCTAGCGCCAAAGTATAAATATGGAGTTAGTTTTGCGTCGAAATTGCGTCAAAAAAACCGACGCAATTTCGGCGCAAACGGAGTATAAATATGCCCCTCAATTTCAGGAGGAGGCAAAAGTGGTCTTTCTGCCTGTTAAGCTCCATTGGTGAGCCTTGCCTGAAGACATGTCTAAAGACAGACTACAAATGTAGGACTCTCAAGCAGACTGGCCTATGGGGATGGCACAGTTAACAGCATTTACCATTAGGTTGAGGTCTCTTGAAATGATAGAGCTGATACAGTATTATTGCATACTTAAGTATGTGATTCATTCCTCCTGTTGTGTGTGACTCTTGTGATTCCATGAAACTGCTGGACTTGGGGCATCAGCACCACCATTTGTGGGTGACTGTGTCTCCCCTCACAGGTTTGGCAACTGTCGGCCCAACTCTACTAGCTTGCTAGCAGTACCTCATCCAGACAAAAAGGGTGAAGTTGATTTGTGGTAGTCTAGCACATGACAGTCTAGTGACTTCTCAGGGGAGTCGCAGTAAACGAGTCATATACTTTTCTCTCAAAATAATACGTTTCATACACACACACAGGCAAAGAAGGAGATGCAGGATAGGTTTCAATAGATTTATTGAAAAGACTGCAACCTACAATAAAATATATGAGCTAAACGATAAGGATAATGAGATATAACAGGATTAGGATTGTGAGAATCAGTGATGTAAAACAGAACAACCCCAACATTGCAATAAACATGGATAAATGCTTCCTACCTAATGCCTAATCTCTAGCCTATAGTGAGTCCATGAGAGACGCACCCACTCCCTTTACCTTGGCACAAGGGTCTGCCCTCCATCTACTAATCTCACTGTAGAGACAAGGCTGAAGTCAACTGCAAAATGGCATGCAGCATGAATGGAAATTCCTGGCCATAAGGACCCCTTTAATGACCCTTGGCCTACATGGTGTTTATATATTGATAAACATGCTTGGTTCCGTGAAGTAGTGTTAAATTGTTTATGCAGTCTTGCAGTGGCAATACCAAACATTATCTTGTGCCGTTACCATTATGTTCTTGTCAACCCTGGGGCAAGGAACACAATGAAAGATGTAATGTATAACAATGATAATAACGCGTTTGCTAAATGATAACTTATTATGAAAATAAAACATTACTGCTGAAAGCAGGCTGTTCTAAAATGAATCGATGAAAACAGAGCAAGTTATCTAGCTAAAAGGGCACAGGCTGCAGGCCTCAACTAAGCTAAAATATTTGTGTCTGGACACGACTATAATGAGTGACAGCACTTCCCAACCCGACTTTCCCTCCGAGGCAACAGTTTGCTTTGAAGTCTTTCGGTTCATCTATAGGCCAATCTGCTTGTAAAAGGACCAGTTAGAAAGAGTGATGATGCGGGCTTTGTTGAACTGAGGGTCCTTGCTGTCTGAAATGAAGGTAGACTAATGCACCTTGGACTTCCTTTGGGGAGTGTTCATCAGCTTTTTGTTAAGTATAAATTGTTGGGCTTGAAGATGTGTGTCTGGTTTGGGAGCCAGCCCTTAACTTGTTAAACAAAAATAAGTGCAGTAGCAAAATGTTTTTTTAGAAGCCCGCCATTGCACTATGAAATGCCAGTTTGCAAAAGTCCAAATTAGCCAAGTTTTATTACACCTCATGCATCTCTTTTCCAACACCCTACACTTCCTAATTCTTTATATCACTTTTGCCAGTTTTTTTATCACTGTTTCACCCCTTGTCACCATTTTATTACTTTCCTCTTTCTCCCTCTGCCAGTTCTGCTTTTTTGTCTATTGCCCTAAGTTAAAGTCTGATGATTAAAAAATACTTCCCGGGCTTATGAATGAGTACCAGTGCTCACCACTTGTGGCCACCAGCAAAAATGAAGTTGGAACTGCGAGCTACCAAGGAAAACCAGACACAATGCTGCCCAAAACGAGAAACTGGATTAACACACACAGAGCCTCATTTAGAGGCCTTAGCGGCACTCTGAGCTACCGGAGCATCATTTGTTTTTAACGCTCCGGTGGCACAGTATGCCAGACCCTATTTACAAGGCCATATTTTGCTCCTCCTATCACTAGGGTCAAAATGAGTGGAAAAGAGATATGAGGAGCACAGATTAAAAATATGGACATTTTTGTCATAGGAAATAACACTAGATAATTTTCGATAACAGTTGCCTGAAGATTGGAGACTGACTAGTGGATTTCAACCCTCATAGGGACAACATTAATTGAATGGTTTGGACTTGATCACAGCGATGAGGAAGATTACAAGATAGATGAATAAATAATGCTAAAATATATCTGTAGCCCAAAGGTGTAGAGTTGTATTTTATTTCTATATGCATTTTTAAGTCAAAGTATTTATGTCATGATTCTCAGGTGCCACTTGGTTGTGCGTTCCCGGTCACAAAACATTCCTACATACCAGTGCGATTTGCTATTTGGAAGGGATGCCCTTGGCATGCCCCGGCCTAATAGCGAGTCGCAAACCCTATTTTGCGAGTCGGTAATAGGTTACTGACTCGCAAAATAGGGTTGGTAGATTCCAAAAAGCATTTTACCAGTCACAAAAGCCGAAAGGCCGTTCATGACAGGTAAAATGCTTCGTATATCTGGCCCAAAATGCTCTACAGATTCATTACCATGTCTACACACTGGGCAAATTGGCAATAAAGTAGACTTTTTCCATTTTCTTTTTTCTAAAATCACAGGTAAATTTCCATACCTAAATTTCAAATAAAGTGCTTGTGCAAACAGAGGCTCTATCTGATCCATAAATGTCTCAAATATTAAAGTGCATTTAATATTCAAAACCACTCAGTTAAACTGCCCAGTGCTAAAGAAAAAAGGGTGCCCTGGATGTAGTCCTAAAACCTCGTTTTTAGGATTGATACCATATCTTTAGTCATGGTCTCTGGTCCCTCCTAGTCTAGTTTATACAACCATTGTGTAACCTTCTTAAACTAAGGGATATGTCCCGCCACTCTATCCAATGCCTGTACTTCTGCAACAGCTTAAAAGGGATCTTTGTCTTGCCTGTCTATAGTCTCACCCAGAACACTAAGATTTTTAAAGCAGCATTACGGGTGATGCTTTGCATTCCAAAGTCAAATTGCCCCAGGATAAGCAGTGTGCATTATGGCATATTTAGGACAGATCTTATAAATGTATTCTTGACCAATACAAATCCCTTAATCTTTTCCAAGCTCCACAATTCGGCCCCATATAGGGCTGCACCCAGCCCTCTACCACAGTTTATTATAAGTGCAGGAGAAATGGGGCATAATACAAATCGATTGAATTTTTTTACATTCACTGCCCCTAAATGTTGCAAAGACATTTGGCTTTTTTGGATCTGGGCAGACCATGGCAAATTACTAGACAGTCTGACCCTCAAGTAATGAAAGGCTTTGGCCTGTTCAAGAATCCTCTATCCCAACCTCAGCTACCCTTTAAATAACTATTACAACCAAAAGGTCATAAATTTAGTGATAGATCTACAAGGAACTGGTGCAGCGCTGCGCTAAAAGTGGCAGTGCTGCACTGTGTCAGTTCTGAAATGCAGGGATGCGCCGTATTTTCAAAAATACGGCAACCCTCTGTGTTTCCCCTAGCACTGGCACTAAATTTAGCTGCCAGCGCCAACACAGGCATCCTTGCACCAAAGTGCAAGGGTGTCTGCAATGAAGGGAATGTTTGTTTATGTGCAGGAAGGTGTCCCTTCATGTACATAAACAATCTACAATGGCGATTTGGCACTTCTATGTGTGCTGCAAGATGCAGCACACATAGAAGTAGCACATCGTCATTATTGGATGATTGTTTATGTGCAGGAAGGGACACCTTCCTGCACATAAATAATCATTTGTGACGTTTTGCTCTTTCCATATGTGCTGCAGAATGCAGCACACATGAAAAAGCAAAAACGAGAAAAAATAAAAGTATTTCTCTTTACTGCGCCATGCTAACGCCACCCCTTGGTGGCGTTAGTTTTTGGCACTGCCTCAGATTTATAATTCCTTGCAAATCTGGGGCAGCATCAAAAGGAATGGGTGTTGCTGTGGAACTCCCACAGCAACACCCATTGTACACCCCTCTGCAGTACAAAACTGCGTTGGAGGGGCCCATATTTACAAGGTGGAGTTAAGCCACAAAAATGGCTACTGCAGCCTTGTATAAATGGCACAGTGCAGACCACCACCAGAGCGTCACAAAAAAGTGAGGTTCCAGTGGTGCTAGGGACTTGTAAATATACCCCTTAGTTTTCAAGCAGTTGATCTCCAGGCCAAATTTATCACATGCATCAGAAAACCTGTTTGAAATATTCTGCAGGCCCATTGGTGTTTTCAGAACCAACAGTGTATCATGAACAAAGAGAAGAGCAGGTATTAGTTGGCCCAGTAATTTTGGGGGGGGTCACCTCCGCAGTCATAAAGTGCATTAATTATCCCATTCATGTATAAAGTAAAGACGGATGGGGCTAGGACGCAACCTTGGCGAACTCCTCTTGAAACATTAATTTTCAAAGCTAGCTCACCTCCCTTACCCCACCTTACTTGTGCAAAATTACCTTGATGCAAACAAGCTATAAGTTGCACCAAACCTGAGGGCACCCCTTGATCCCTCAGGGCAACCCCCAATTTGTCCTGAAGAATTAAATCTAATGCAGACTTAAAGTCCACAAACACAACATAAATGTGCACCTTTCCAATCACAACAACCTTCCAAATAATCAATAAAAAATGGAACACCTGATCTAAAGTGCTGATATATGCCCTAAAGCCGGCCGGCAAATGGGATAATGCCCTGTTATCCTCGATCCAAGAATGTACCTGTGTCACAATTTGCTTGCTAAGGACTTTCTACCTGGTATCTGTCAGACTAATTGGTCTATAATTTATAGGCTTCCCTTTGTCCCCTTTTCTGTAAAATGCAATTATTTCAGCACCCTTCCATGTACCTGGTATTTCTGTACCACGGGCTATAGCATTAAAAACTGTATTAAGTATGTAGCCCCAGATGGTCGGCTCTGAACGATAGAGGTCTCTGGGGATTCTCTCGACTCCTGGTGCTTTTCCCCTTTTCATGCTATCAGTAGGAGCTATAGTTTCAGGCAGCTTAAAGCTTACTATTTCCCCTCCCACTGGATCTTGAGGCTTATGCTGTTCTTCCCTCCCACAGTCAGGTCCTATTTCCCCTTCAGCCTATGAGCGTGATTTGGAGAAACGTTGTTCCCATACATGAGGCTTTACAAACAAATCCCATTCCTTGACAATATACAATACCCCTTTGGACAACAAATGCCAAAATAACTGTCTTTCTTGCATTTTCAATGCACTAACTAATTCATGCCAGTGATCTTCCTCCCAACATCTCCTGGCATGTGGCTGTGTCCTATTATAAACCCTCCTACCCTCTACTGTGGCAATACTATTGTCACTCTGTATAGCTGTAATTAAAGCTGATCTTGCCAATTTACACTTTTCACTATAACACAGCGCTGTCGTAGTTTGGACTCTTGCCCTAGGCAAGACTGCTGGTTGAAGGATGACAGTACTTTTGCTTGTAGGCGACTATGCCTATCCTACAACAAATCGCAACTGTTGTCCCAACGTTACCGGCTCACTAGCAGCACCTTACCAGAAACACAATAGTAAAAGGTGATTTGTGACAGCCTTTACGCATGGACTCGAGAATAAGACATCTAAGGGAGTGTCGTGGTTACCCCTTTCTCACAGATATATCATGTCTCATACAAACACAGGCAATGACAAAGATGCAGTAGAGTTTCAATAGTTTTTATTTAACACAACTGCAATTTGCGATATGTTGCATGGGCTGCAATGATTAGGATAATGAATAATGCAAGAAACAGAATTGTGAAGACGAGAGTCATTATTACAAAGACTCCCACCATCTTGCAATGCATTTAAAAGACACACGAGATGTAATATGCCCTAATACCCTAATGTGATAGGCCTAACCTCCTACCTAAAGGAGAGCTGGGTTTGTTAAACCTAATCTGCCAATGCCATGTCCATGAGAGGAGCCCCTAACCCTCGTTACCTTGGAATGAGGTCTCCATCTCAGACTCTGCAGTGACACGAAGACTGGGTCAGCGTCAAGACGACATGCAGCATCGGTATCAGCAATGGTGGCGATGCCCTCTGGTCAGAATCCCTCTGATTATCTGTCTAAAGTGTGATGTATTTATACAGATCTACCAGGACCCCTGACGTAGGTGTGTTCCCAAACAATAGATAACAGACATGCTTGGGACGGCAATTAATATAAACAATCCCTCGAAAGTATAGAGAGGGAAAATCCCTAAGTGTGAACACCTACTGTTTGTTTGTCTTTATTGCTTGATCTTGACGCCTTAGCGCGGTGGCACTGATAATGCAAAGTATAACAAGTGGCCTAACTATAAACAAGGCAGCCATCTTAGATTAATTAAATAATTAAATTGGCTAGGAAAGAGCAAGCTAAGTAGGTTAAAAGTCCCTAGGTGACGGGGGCACGAGTGTGCAAGCCAGAGGCTAAGCCAACTCCTTTTATCCCATTAAAACAAACTAGGATTCACTACAGCGCATCCTTTAACCTAGATAGTTTTACATTTTCTACAAAGATGTTGCCTGATGGACATAAGTAAATTAGTTAATTTGTTTGCAAATTATCTTGTTCAGAGTTCTCAAGCGAGGTTAAGGTCAAAGTAACTTTCCTATAAATGCCAGCTAGAGACTCCCTGTCAGATTGTACAAAAGGCCATTTTATCCTCCTGTCATTATTTGAAGAAACTATAGGGAGATCCAGTGAACAACAGCAATTACTGTTAGTCAAGTAGGGGATATCAGTTAATTCCATAAACAATGTGTTATCCTCGCTATCAGATCTATCTCTATCCTATCATGAACCATGTGCCACAGGTCCCAATCAACCATAATATAGTCCATACTACTGTAGACTGAGTGTTTGCTCTTTTAAAAGTAAAAGATGATCCTTTATCTGAAGTCAACTGCCAATTACATGCACATAGGCCATAAGCTTGGGTAAGGGACATAACTTGCTGGACAACCTTCGAGCATCTCTCAAGTGAGGGAATCTGTAATTTTTTTATACCCATTTTTACCTCTTCCTCTTGCACAAGATCTTGTATAACGTCTATTGGCTTATATGACAAATTAAAATCTCCAGTTAAAATGAGGCAATTCCCTCTATCTGTGTTTTCCAGAAATGTAGTCAAGGTTGAGAGTGTTACAGAGTCCTGATTCAGACTATTAAAGTGATTGTAAATATTCATCAACCCTACCACAAACTTCCCTCTAAATGTTTCAACATCAAGTACCAACATATCAGCAGATTGTATATTGAACTTTGTATTTTACAGGCCAGACTTGTTTTTACCCAAACCAGTAAACATACAGCTGGACGACCTGCTGATGACAGTTTAGCTCAAACACTGAAATTAATAAAGCCCACTCTAAAATTTGGTTATTTTGCCTTGGTTTCTTGAAACATACATATATGATACCCGTCTATGAACTCAGCACATTCCAGATCATTCAGTTTAGACCTCAATCCAGCAATGTTCCAAGAGATCACTTTGAGGTGTTGGTCATCTGATTTAATCTGTGGTATATTCTGAGGTCGATGGTCTATAGCCTGCAATAAAGGCATCTCCACAGCTTCTCGATTGAGGGTTTACTACTACCCTCAGTACATGATAAGAAATGAGGTAGGTTTTCTAGCAGGATATCTGCACCACTGTTTCTAACTTTGTCACCACCCTATCTGTATTGGGGAATCTCTACTTGGGCCAACACGTGATACTTATAGGCACCCTTTGGGTGTCAATCTAAATTGTCAAGAGTGGCTGGAATGTGTTATGGACTGAAATTATAGGCTTGTATTGCAGCATAATCCTGTTCGGGACAGGACCTCCTCCAGAGGAAGCTTTTGGATAGGGGCGATGAAATGAAAAATACCCCAGGGGAACAATACCTATGCCAAGTTCCTCCCCTCCCAATAGAGTTCAGTGCCACAGTCAATTAATCGCTCTGCGAGGTTAGAGTATTTACAATTCACTATAATTCAGCCGCCATTTATATGTTTAGGCGATGAACCAACCCACCCAACCCTTCTGATGAACAAAATGTCCTGAAAATCATAATTTTTTTAAATCAGTATTTCAGGCTAACCAATGACAGACATTGTTCTTCACCTGGTCAGTCGACTCCTCTTTATTACAGCCAAATCAAGGGACATTAGTTATTATGGCCATGTAAGGCAGCATTCGGGGGAAAGGTCCAATGTAACCCGATTAGAGTGAACTCGCAATCTTGTAGAAGTTTTAGTCAGTTCACCAGATACAGAGCTGGAACCCCTTTTAGTGCCTTTGAGCTGGCACCACCGTTCCATACCAACAGTTCCCTTTTTATCAGGTTCACCAGATATAACATTGCAACCTCTTGATGTATCCTCATACTGGAGCTCCTTTGTCCCAGTGTCAGGTCCCCTTTTAATCGTAGTTGGAAGAATTATGTTAAAGGGGCAGTAAGATGAGTGACGTGAGAGCCACCATGGCTGAGGGGAGAACATGATTCAAACTGTGTACTGTAGAATCATTACCTGTCAGATTCCAATTAATGACCCCCACAGGCTTTCATACTGTCATATGAATTCCGAAGCAGTAACAAAACATCTTTCAGCTTACTATCCAAAATTGAAGGTAGGCTTTCTGTCAACATAATCTCGAATTTACTGAATATGAAATCGAAGTGTGGTTTCAATGTGAGATCAGGGATTTCAGGAATGGGAATCTTAGCTGCGTGAGACAATGAAAGGGGGTGGACATATCAGTCGTAGCACTCTGTGCATTTACAGCGCTATTTGTTTTGGTTCTCAGGCGTTTTTCACACCTATGTGCTTTGTCTTCTTTTTTTTCTTTTACGGAGGCCCTTCCACTCTAGAAATTAGGGGTTGAGGAGAAGTCTGGGGGGCCTGCAGGTCTAGGGATGTCACCGCAACCATATGGCTACTTTGAGTGAGAAGAGTCTCTAAGGGCCTCATTACAAGTGCAGTGGTCCGAGGACTGCCTCACTTCCGTTGGCGGTCAGACCGCCACATTCCAGGCAGTCTGACCGCCCAATTACAACCTTGGCGGGCAGACCCGCCTAAAGACTGCCGCCCCCGTCAAGATCATAGATCCCGATGGGGTGGCGGCGGTCAGGCTTGTAAAAAGCCATGGCGGCACTGAACTCAGCAGCCCCTGGCAGAAACCCCACCATGAAAAGACTTGTGGAAAGCCAGTGCAGGGGGCCACAGAGGGGTCCCCCTGCCCAGCACAGTCAGAATGCACACTGTCTGCACTGCTGACACTGCTCATTCTGAGGGTGCTGTTCGTCCCCCTCTGTGCTACAGTATGGGACTCGGCTCCCGAGTCCTATTCCGTAGCACTGTTCTTGCCAGGCTGACCTGCAGGAACGCTCTATTACAATGTTCCCTGCAGTCAGCCTGGCAGGAACATTGTAATAGGGAGGGGGGGACTCCAAGGGTATGATGGTGGCATCCTCCCTGAGGCATAGGAGGTCGGCTGGTGAAACCACAAATGTCATATTCAGTCCCTCAGTCAATAGCAGCTCCAGAGGCTGCACAGGAGACTCACCCATCTCCATCGATAGGCAACGTTCCACCAATCTCAATATCAGTAACCCTGATGGCACGCACCAGAAAGGAATCCAGAGCGGTGCCATGCTGCCTCTTAGGAGAGGCTTCCCTATCCCCCAGTAACTTTTGCTTCAACATTTCCACTGAATTAGTTTATATCAGGCCCACTTAAACCCCCCAGTAATAGTCAATCACTAGTTGCTGATGGCACAAAGAAACCAAGGGGGATGGCCCAGCTTAGCCTCTTCCGGTCGATGACTGGTGCAGGACGTGTCAACTCTTGGACTGAGCAGCGCCCGGGCACATTGTGTGCTGTGAGGCAAGTATGCACTGTTTAAGGCACCCAATGGTGCGAAGAAGCCAGGTGAGCAGGAATCTGGGACCTAGAGTCCCTGTCCTTCCAGTGCACATACCAATATACTGGGCAAGTGTGCAATGTTTAAGGTGCCTGATGGCACAAGGAAGCGTGGCCCTGCCTCCAACAGGTGAGCAGCAATCTGGGATCTGTAGTCCTTGTCCTTCCAGTGCACGGCCCGCGCAGCGGGGAAAGTGTGCGATGTTTATGGTGCCTGATGGCACAAAGAAGCCTGGCTCACCTCCATTAGGTGAGCAGCAATGTGGGGCCTAGACTCCCTGTTCTTCAAGTGCACATCCCACCCTGTGAGGGAAGTGTGAGATGTTTAAGGTGCCTGATGACATGAAGAAGCCTGACACCACCTCCAACAGGTGAGCAGCAACCTGGGACCTAGAGTCCCTGTCCTTCCAGTGCATGCCATGCTCTATGGGGAAGGTGTGCGTTGTTTAAGGTACCTGAAAGTGAAGGAAGCTTGGCCCCGCCTCCAACAGGTGAGCAGCAACTGGGATCGAGAATCCCTGTCATTCCAGTGCACATCCCACAGTGTGGGCAAGTGTGTGATGTTTATGGTGCCCGATGGCCCAAAGAAGCCTGGCATACCTCCAACAGGTGAGCAGCAATCTGGGGCCTAGAGTTCCTGTTCTTCCAGTGTGCATCCTAAGCTGCGGGGCAAGTGTGCAATATTTAAGGTGCCCAATGGAATGAAGAAGGCGACCCTGCCTCCAACCGGTGAGCAGCAATCTGTGACCTAGAGTCCCTGTTCTTCCAGTAAATGTCCCCCGCTGTGGGGCAAGTGTGCGATGTTTAAGGCATCAGTTGGCGCAAAAACGCCTGGCTCCGCCTCCAACAGGTGAGCAGCAGTCTGGGACTTGGAGTCCCTGTCCTTCCAATGTGAGTGCGCGTCATTGACAATTTTGCTTTTCTTTAATTTTCTTTTCAGTCTGTAAATGGAGCTTATATTGTCAGCAGGGTCTTTGGAATAGGAGGTTGGTGAAAGTTTTGACTTGCGCTAGTGTGTTTTGGTTGCAGATATTTGAACAGAATATCGGAAGCCCAAACGTCGTGGGACAGAATATTATGTCAAAAAGTTAGAGGACAAAAATATTGTGAAGGTAAGTTTCTATAGGTAAGTAAAGTCTTACTATATATAACTCCACATATATGTACCTTGACAATATATATATATATATATATATATATATATCTCTTCCAGGCAGGTATATGTGAAGTTAAGAATAATAAATCTATACTTACCTATTTACAGATACCTTCTCAATATTTTGGAATACAATATTTTTGACTTAATATTATGTCCACACAATATTTGTGTTTCCGATATTCTGTCAGTGATTTTTGGTTGGATTCTGGATGTTCTATTACTTTTCCAATAAAATATTCAAGATGTTTAGAAGGGTGTTTACCTCGGATGTGGAGATGACAGAGGAATAGATGAGTTCAAGCATTTGGTTGTTGATAGAGAGTAAGAAGGGTCTGACATTCTGCTCTTCATTTTTGTATTGACTTCAGTTCTTTGGTAGGGCACTAACCAGGTAGCTAGTGATGGTAAGGTGATCAGTCTGGTCAAGGTACAGAGGGTTTGAACTGATTGTTGATGATGTTGCAAAGGCTAGATGAAGGAGGTGGTCTTTAGAGTGGGCAGGTTGTGTGATGTGCTGTACCACATTGGCACACTGCGCCACCGGAGTGTATTGTGTGTGCCATCCCATAGTTACAAGGCCATGCAAAGTCACCATGCGTGGCTTTTCATGGCCTTGTAAATATAGACCCCTTTCACACACAACACTGCATGAAAGGCGGCTCTATGGGTAATGCTTGGGATGTTCCCACGCAACACACATGGAACCTGAAGAAATCTGACGTATTCCAGATTTCGAAGTCTGGTAATGCATGAGAATATTATGCCACCTTAAAGGTGGCATAGGAATCTCACTCATTACCTCAGGGTTGGCATAAGAGTGACACAGCGGGGAAAAGTATCTTTATTTCTATCCGTTGTTTCTTCTTTCTATGTATGCTGCATTGTGAAGCACACATAGAAAGAGGAAAACACCTCTTGTGATTGTGTTTGTGCAGGAAGATGTCCCTCCCTGCACAAAAAGAATCATCCCCACAGTGCAGGCACCCTTGCACCATGGTGTAAGGGTGCCTGCGTTGGCGCATGGCAGCAATTTGTGTGGCAACACAGAGGGAGAGGACAGAAATGCACTGCATCTTGTAGATAGAGTGCATTTCTGCCCTTTCCCAGTGGCACAGGGCAAAGCAACAAGGCACTTGCTGCCTCACCCTGCACCACAAGCCTTGTAAATGAAGCCTTGAGTGTATCAATAAGGTTAAGGAATGCATAACTTGTTCTGTATGGAAGGTTGAAGTCACCCAAGAGAGTGATGTAGGTGTGTGGGATCCATGAGGTGGTGAGGAGATCCCAGAATCAATTAAGTCCTTGTTCTGCCTGGTGAGGTCCAGTCCAGTATATGAGATGGAAGCTACGGTCTGAGTAGCAGAAAGTGGGAAGTGGCATATCAGATGATCCATTAAGGTAAGTGTCACTTGCTTACCTAGGGTGCTATACCAGGATGACAACAATGCCTCTTCCATTGTTATATTTACAGTCTATATGATGGATGAAACTTGTGGGAAGGAAATTACGGATGTAGAGAATGTGGGGGTGAGCCATGTTTCTTTGATGAAGAGGGCATCAAGCTTATGATAGGTGATGAGGTATGAGGGCTGCAATGTCTAGTGCCTGGAGTACTGCAGAGCCAGTATTAATGCACATGAATTGGAATGTGTGTTCTGAACTTTGAGGATGCCTGGTAGTTAGTGGGATGTGTGTGAGGTTGGATCTTTTTGTTGTGATGATGCTATGTGAGTGTGAGTGTAATCCAGGTCTCAGTGTAATTGTGGGGATTGGCAGTATTTGGTGCTGAATGAGGCACATGATTCAAGCTTATGATGTAGATCGCAATGGAGCAGGGGTTCTGGTGCAAGGACATTCCTCACTCTAACTGGACCAAATAGGCACTGCCATTGCCTTTGTATGCCTAGGTCAAGTGAGACACCCTCAGTCCTTGAGTGAAGTAGGTGAGATGGCAGGGAGGCATGCCAGTTCCTCTACAGATGGATGCTGTGAAATGCAGGGAAGTCACTTCCTCTGGATATGGATGATGATGACTGAGTATGGTTTACGCAGGTCACAAAAATAGTTGTAGTCTTTGTTCTTTAAAAACTCACTGTACTAATATTTCGTGGCAGGTCATTGTAGTGGTAGGGTGCTGTTTTTTTTTACCTTACCCCAGCCTACAGTCCCTGCCTGGTAAATCATTGTATAATGTCATAGCATTTTCCCCTCATTTGCCTGAATGAAAGTGTAAAAGTGTAGTGTGCATCAGAGTGCTGGGGTACATGTGAGATGGGGTAGCCATGTTAGGGTTCCCTCTGTCTTCATGAAACCCCTATGGTTATAAAACATCCCACAGGGTTGGTGGTTATTAGTATCAGCTGCCTCCAATCTCCCTCCACACCCCATCCTAGGCTACTACTCTCATTCTACTGAATGAATGTTATATAAAGCCTAATACGGGTGCCATTGTGTGGTTTGACTACCCGTCTTGAAAGGAGAAACCATCTGTTGTTCACTGGACCTAGTCGAACCAGGTCCAGCAGGTCAGCCTGTGAAATAGCTGGAGCAACGGCTACACAAGGGAATGGCCAAAAGGCACTGCCTGTCCCACCCTGGCTTCCTGTGATTTTTGCTTTCAGAGGAAAGTCATCTGAATGGCACTGCACAACCCAAGGATGACAGTTTTTCTGAAACGTATTGAGATGGAGATTTGGCAAATTTAAAATTGAATTTGAGACAGCTTCACTGTCCTGGGGAAAAGCTGACTCAGCAGCACGTGTAGTGCTCACCTTTTATTCATGCAGCTCTACAAACCAGTATAAATAAGAAGGTGAGGACCAGAGGCATAAATCTTGACTGTCTACCATATGGGGGTAAGACATTATCCCATGAGTGAGAAAGGAACTTTTTTGCTAAGTGATTGTCGAAGTGAACCGCCCTCCATGTAGAGGACAGCCTTTTTCTGTTAGAGCCAATATTTACAGTTCAGCAACCTTCCATGAGAAGGTAAGAAGAACCTGCCAAACCAGGACCATGAAACTGCTGCCCAGTCCAACTTGTGTTCTCTGTGAGCGGTCTGAAATCCAGCGCCCTTCAGTCTGTTGCTCCCATATAAGAATTGTGGGCCTGATTTAGAGTTTGGCAGAAGGGGTCCCTCCGTCACAAACGTGACAGATAGCCCATCTGCTGTATTATGATCCCATTATATCCTATGGGAATTGTAATACGGTGGAATGGATATCCATCACTTTTGTGACGGAGTAACCCCATCTGCCAAACTCTAAACCAGACCCTATGTTATCATTCAATGGTCATTTGAGTCCTGCAGCCTCCTCTCTACCTGCCAATGCAGTTCCTTTGCACTCCATGACTATGTGAGGCAAGCATCCGTGCACCTAGTATCTGCTACTGCTTTTTTCTTCCATGCCTGCATGTATGAACTTCTTCTATAATGAATGATCGTGTGAGGCTGGCATGCTTGCATGTTGTGATCAACACGCTTCTGACGTTTCTAATGATCATACAAGGCTCCTTTTTGTGCAATTGATGCTACTATGAAACTATTGTGTCTGCACACCACATTTGGCACACTTCTGTGACTGGTGAGCACCCTGCATTTAACACACTTTTTCAACTGTGGCCGGTGAACTCGTACTGCTCCCAGCACTGCTGCACTTCTTCTGAATCTGGAGCCTATGTGAGTCAGTGAACTATACCCCAATCCTGCCTCAGGAGATGTCTGCTCTCATTCTTCAATGCAACTTGTGCTGATCAGCAGGCTTATGTACCCCTTTTCTGCTGCTGTATGTTCCTTTCACCAGAACAATATTGTGGCCTGACATCTTGCCTGTGACTGGTAGCTCAAGAGCTGAATGTTCCCTGTGGTAGACACCTGTGAAAGCGCATGACATGACTTTGCAAGAACTGAATCCAGTGCTTAAGTTGAGCTGGTGGTTTCCAGTGCTTGGTGCAAGCACTTAATTGTCAACACTGGTGCTTATGACAGTCTGCCACAAGGTGGCGCTTTCTGGCTAATTTAGAGATGATCACAACAACAGTTAATTATTAATTCAGTATACATTACAAATTACTATTCCCTGCTGCCCAAACAATTCTTATAGGTTTGGAAACCTGAAATAGTCCAAACTGACACACTTGTAGGAGTGTGATGGTTAGTAGTTATGTTGTTACTATCATTGGCAGCATGACTGAGGCAATGTGTTTTTACAAATTAAGCACTGACTGAATCAGTCCCATAGAATTCTTACAACCAGATCATGTACTTGGCTACCTGTAGGGAGAAGCACCGTGATGACATTCCTTAACCAGCAAGCATAACATTGAGCCACAGGCCAGATACAGAGTAGCTATAGAAACACATTCAGAAGACTAATGTTGATGCCATGAAACCTAGATAACTTACTTAGGATATTAGTTTAACAATAATAAAAGTCATATCTTTTTACAAAAGATTAACAGTGCCTGGAGATTACTTTTACTGCAGGTGATACATGTGGTGCAGGAGCTAGAAGTTTTTCTCCATACCTCCCTCCAAGAGTAAGCCTTGGCTGTCTCCTCTTTCTCCCCTCTGAAACTCGAAGTCTAAAGCAAAGTTGTTCAGCATTTCAACGAGCTCACATTAGTATCTGGCTCCTGTGCTTCCAAGGACAGCATTAATGTGTTATAGCCTTTTTTGCTTCCCTGCTCTTGAGTCACGCAGGCCCTTGAGATATGAACCGGCATTTACACACATAGAAATAAAAATATATTATTTTAATTGACCCAGTATTTTGTTCCTACAGGGAAGAGTGAAAATGTGCCAGTGATCAACGTGCAATCACAGATTTGTCAGGTAAAGCTTCCACGATATATTAAACACTTTTAAAGGATTATAGTATTCAGATCACCATTTCTGTTAATAATACATTGGGTTTGGGAGGGAAGTGCAACAAGGGCTTAGGATGCATGTACTTTGCCTAGGGGTTCTATTTAGAATTCACAAAGCATCTTGGCTGGATCTAAACTCACTACTAATAGGGCAAATGTTGGTTTTCTCCAAGGAGGACCTGATAACACTTCGTAGCAATAAGGCTTGCAATGCTCGTCTCACGTGTTCCAAGCCAACACTGACTATCCACCGTCTAGGTGATTTATTCTAGTTTCACTGTTTTTGTCTCTCCCCTGTTTAGCAACTGTTACAGCCACACACATAATAATTGTGAAATAATTTGTAACTTGAACATTTAACCACGATGTTCTGTATTGTTACCAGGGAAGTCAACATGGCAGCCACTCCCTTTCACATAGAATACACTTCTCTAAATCAACACATCACACTCTAGAATAGTGTTGAGTTAGCTCAGTTCCTTAAATAGCACGGCTCCAAGTGACATTAGAACAATAAACAGGGGATGGAACAGAAGAAGGATATCCCTTGCAGATAAAAACCGATTTACAAAGGATTATGAAAACCAATAGACAAGAGATGAGAGCAGGAAGGTGGTAAGCGGGAGTTGTGGGTAAGGCACTATAAACAAAGAAATATAAACATTTGTTTTGGAGCGATTAGACATACTCTAGCTACCAACAGCATAGCATTTGAAGTATTTGAAAATGAAGAAGCTGATATTACAAGTGTCATGGAATACTGTTAATTTTCAAATAGAAGTTACTGAGGTAGTCCTTGACTGTTTCCCGCGAACTCATAAGGTTGATTTTAAATTAGGTTTACAAAATCTCAAGGTGATATTTGTGAAATGTCCAGAGCATACATTTTTGCTGTACTTATCACACCACAATTGGATTTAGATACGGCGTCATGAGATAGCTAATTAAGCGTAGCTATTTAAGTGCAATCTTACTAAAATGTAGTTTTTAAGTTAACCATCCTATCCTTGAACGCTGCTTTTGTAGTCTGGCTTTGCCCTTATGAGAGGAATCAGGATTCAAGTTAGTCCCCCTTTCGTCAGGAACTATATAAGCACTTATACACCAACAAATGTAATGTTTGTGGCTGTGGTAAAAAGTCTAACTAACGGACACTCAGGAGCAAATCTTAATTGTTGCTCGGAAGAACTGAAAGCATTCTTGCAGGGAACAATTAGATAATTTGTTAACCGAATATCCTGTGAAAAGAGAACCAACATTAATAAATTTGAGGTTCATGTATGATAGCTCAAAGCGGAACAGCTGTTGTGTAGCATGCTCATGTGACACAAATACAAGACCTAGGTAGCAACAGTTGTGAAGAGATTGCCAAGCTTCTAATGCAGGATCAGGAACCAAAGAATCAGCCTAAGGCTGTGACAATATGAGGAAACATAAAATATTGGCAAGCTTTGGCCCTGAAAATCAACAAAAAGATGGAGTCTAATACTATTACCTAAATACTTTATTCCACAGACAAACTAAGGTTGCCACAACCACTGCCCAGGCATTTAAAAAAACACTTCTCACCTCTTCTAGGACAGATACCAAGACCATCTGGGGGTAATCAGCAACTATCTGGCCCAAGATACATCACTATTTACACTCAACAACAAGATCAATTATTATGTCAATTCCTTGAGAAGAAGTGAGTCAGATTATTACAATACTCGCCAAAAGTAATGGTAATGGTGTAAAAATGGCTCGTTTGGCACCTTTTGTGGCAATGATGGCGATTTTCATGCAGGACCTTTGAACAAGACTACCACCACTAACCTGGTGGGGAAATAATATTGTAATCTGGTAATTTATATTTCTAAACAGTTATTTCGTAAAATATTCAAAATGCATGTCTTTTGTCAGGGCTTTTCAAAGATCCTAGGGTATTAATTTGCATACTTTTCCCTGGATGGTTTGAACCCTGTCTATCTTCTGTCTGGTTGCATTTTTTCTTTTTCTATTTCTAGTTCTAATTTTGTTCCTTGTGCGTACTCTTTTGTGGTACAGTGCTCTGTTATATTTGAGGGTGAGGTCCATGTTTATCACATTTATAAATAGGATACAGTTAAATAGATTATCTACATTTCTCTCATTCCACTTGTCAGGACGTCTTCCCTACAAGTGTCGGGCGGAAGGCACCCGAGACAAGGTCTAATGCATATACAATATTGTCAGAATGTGATGATCCTGCAAATCCTCCTGGGTTGACACATATATTGTTTCAGATGGAGGTAGGGACATCAGTGCTCAAGCTTAATAGTACATGCTCTGCCTTTTAAATACACTGCATTCTGCCCTGTGGGTTATGCAGGGCCTACCTTAAGGGTGACATATGTATAAAAAGGGAAAGTTTAGGCCTGGCAAGAGGGTTTTTCTACCAGGACAACATGGCAGTGTGACACTGCTCTGCAGTGGCAGTCCTGAGACATGGTTAAGGGGCTACTTATGTGGGTGGCACAACCAGGCCTGAGGCCCACTAGTAGCATTTAATTTTCGGTCCGTAGCCACATGTAGTGCACTTTACTAGGGTCTTATAAGTAAATTAAATATGCCAATTGGGTATGAGCCAATGTTACCATGTTTTTTACGGAGAGAGCACTTGCACTTTAGCGCTGGATAGCAGTGATAAAGTGCTCAGTCATAAAGCCAACAAAAACAAGGTCATAAAAAGAGGAAGGCAAAAAGGGTGAGGTAACCCTTCAGAGAGAATAATTTTCCAACAATTATACCAAAGAACCTTTGAACTTGAGTTGTTGATCTGGCTGTCCAACAAGGTCACCAAGGCATGGTGAAGACAAAAGCAGGGCTAAGGGATAAAGTATGGCTCCCTGGCATGGACACATTAGTGGATGATAAAGTCAGAGGCTGTCACTCATACATGATAATGAGTGGGTCACCCTCGTCTGCTCCATCAACCACAGAAGAGCCGCGTCTGACACAGAGGTCATGTGTCTGCATGGACTTTGGAAGTTTCCCGGATAGCCATCTCATGGCCATGATGATCGGCAGCCACTCCAATTTGCAGATAAAAAACAATCTAGCTCTAATGGATACAAAAGTTAGCACTATTCGTGCAACGTGACTGCAAAATTTAATTGACCACCTTTCAACTGTTGATTGTTGTAATAAGGCATTAAATAACAATTTATCTTGGTTAACATAAAAAAAAAAAAATGTCAACACAGTATCATAAAAACGTCATAGAAAGCACCACATAATATTGCACAATTGTGCCCTCCACTGCTGCCTAATTCCAATCGCCTTGCCTAATACCTGCTGCACTGCCTGTTTATGAGATGTGCTTTTTTTTCCATAGCGTGAACGCGACCCAAAGGTATTGTTTACATGAGCACCAGTTACATTGCACAAAGACACATTTAAGTTTGGTAGATATTGGGAGATTAAGTGATTTTCCCAAAATCACAGGATGTTGAGTGGACGTGGAGACTCGAACCTAGTTCCCCAGCGCCAAAGTTTGCTGCTCTGGTCGTTAAGCCAAATCCTTTTACACCACTGTCTGCTAGTTAATCTAGCAGCAACAGCAAGCCACAGCTAATCAGCTTCATGTCACAATAGTCTCAGAAATTACTATAGTGTCTTTCAAAATATGGGTTGGAAAGAGGATTTGTTTAACATTGTGAAACGTTTCACTAATGTAGTAAGTGAGGCTGTTCTTGTCAGCGCCACCTACCGAGTGCCCACGATCAAGCACCTGAATAACATATTCGTGCTCTGTGCCATGCCTTGAAATAAAGTTATATGTACTCTGCTTCAGCCTCATGTAGAGGTGGCCCATAATTTGTTTTATGTTTCTATTTGGGTTGGGTACACCTCAGGCATCAGAGAGACTGGCAAAGTTAAAGCCCATTAGAAAAGGTCAAAGAGTTTGAGGACAACAAAAGCGCTGGTGAAAAACGCTCTTAACAAAATGAAAAAGTAGTCCCGAAACAAGCCAAGAAAATGGCCACAGTGGATGTTGAGGAGTAGTTAGGTGGTGCACTCTGGGAGGGCTAAACCCCAGAAGAGACATGACGTATGCATGCCCTTGTCAAATGGAGAGAGTGCAAAATGAATAGACGACGCTGCCAGCAAATGGCAAGCCTATAGGCAGGCTGAAGCCCATGAAGTAGATACAGCATGTCTTGGTTGGAGACAGCACATGTGCACCATCTAGAGCCGAGACCTAAAAAAGGAGATGGTGCCCTCGCAGCCTCTACATAAAGAAAGGCAGCAATACTCTTGCAGTAGCTATCCGCAGGAAAGAGGGGCACCCAAGCAACTGCTAACAAGGCAATAATAAGTAGCGCCTGTGCAACCACTTTATAGATGTGTTGAGAGGTGCCCACTCAGCCACGAAAGAAAAATAATAAGTGGTCCAGTGAGGACTGTAGACCTGTCACTCATCACCGTTCTGTAAATCAAATCTTCGAAAGTCACACCAGAATGCCAGACTTTCCAAAGGCAGTTAAACACAAGCAGTGGCATTTTACACAGGTATTCATGATATTAAATCAAACAATAGTTCAGGCTCCTGCACTGGAAGAACTACATAAGCAATGAAGAAATTCCTACCTGAATCAGCATATTAACTTTGTACAGGGAAGTGCCACTGCCACCACCCACAGCTTCAACAGCATATGGGGCACTAGAAAAACAACAGAAAGAGGTTTGGGTTAGGAAAGGGTTTACAGGAAGTCCTTTGACCTATAAACTGTGAGTTAAAAAAGCTTAACAGTAGGGACACCTTCACTCAAATAGTAAGGAATGGAATGAGGATGGAAGAAGAGGATGTAAAATGTGCCTTAATATGGTATGTTAGAATTTGGACACATATGTACATTATTACACCAATGTTCAAACTGGGTAAAAGTGTGCTTTACTGTGGTATTGTGAAATTTGTCAAATATGCATATTATTGCATGTTGTGGAAGTTAGAGAATGTGCTTTATTTCTGCAATGTACAAACTATGGCCCATATTTAAGGAAAAGAGGAACATCGGAGCTGATGCTCCACTTTTTTTGCACTCCCCTACCGGCACCTAACAACACCGTGGTTGCACTGTATTTCTGATACAGTGCACCATGGCGGTCGTTAGCACAATAGCGTCAACATTTTTTATGCTATAGTGGCGCTTTGCTACATTAGCGTCAAAGATTTTGATGCAAAGTGCAAGGAGGCCCATAGGTAGCATCATTTTAACGCTTGCTCTGAGCAGCTGTTAAAAATGATGCCAAAAATGGTGCAGTGAAATCTGTTAAATTTCACTGCTCCAGTTTTGCAGCCTCCTATCACTGGAACACCACCCTTGCATACATTATGCCTGGCGCAGGCATAATGTGGCGCAAGGGTTTACAAAATAGCACAATGCATGCATTGCGACACTTTATGAATATGGTGCATTGGAAAAGACACTTTAGCGCCACCTTAGCATTAAAAAAATTAAGCTATGGCGGTGCTAAGGTGGTGCTAGGGGCTCTTAAATATGCCCCTAAGTATATATGTGCCTTGTTGGGTCGTCATGTTATTTGGTTAGGATGGCATAATTGTTGGATCATACATTATAACTAGCTTTGGTTATGTTGTGTATGGCTTCAATTGGTAGCACTATCATGAGTACCAGATTCTAAATCTGGTTATTCACTGCTATGACATAGCAACAGTGAGAAACACAAATTGCTACATCGTAAGTGAATTCCAGGCTGCTGCTCATGGCTCCCTGAGACTAACCTGTCAGTGCAGTGCTGGTTCTACAACAATATCTTTTTTTGGGGGGGTTTGAAAGGACACAGATGGTGGTGGAGGTAGGGATGGATGGTAGGGGCTAGATATATTTTTTACTACTCTTAGTAGAGTAGTATGTTATGTTTGCTCCATATTAGTACTCTGCCACTGCGTAGTAGTTTTAGAGCAGGGGCAGATGATTATGGGGAGCATAATGTAAAATTAGAGATGGGTAAAAAGTGAACTTCGGAGATGTTTTTCACCTTGGGTTCTAAGTGACAGCATAGACAGCTTGGGCTTCACTCTCGTTGGCTACTTCATGTCACTCAGAACTCCTTGTTAAAAGCAGCAGAAACAGGATGGGACAGTGGAAAATAAATTATATATTGCTTGGAGTGGAAAAAGCCTTCCAATGGTCCTGGCAGTGTGGTGGACTTCATTATTGTTTTCAGGATCTTTATGAAATAATAAGGACATAGTGGCATTGATGATGTAATGCCCTCCAAGATGTCATTGGTCATAATATCTGGTAACAAGTACATCATGAGCAACATTAAATTATGTGTATAAGGTTAAATAATTATAATAGGATCATGTTGATATTGTCCAGCATCAATGAACGAGATAGATCAAATGAGGATAGACGTTTAACAAAAATAACAAATTTCAAAGACTCGTATCTGATAGCATAGCAAGTGTTTGTACAGGCCACGATGGCACACCTTTTGTATGTGACATTTAACATAACATAACATAAACGGGGTATTCTTATGTTAGCCACACATCTCTCCTGGCTTGTATCATAACCATCTTAACTTAATATGGTTAAGTGTTGGTTTAATTTAGTACTTACAAAAATGTGATGGTGACCCATTCCTCAGTAAGCGTCAAATAATGAATTGACTTCTGTTTCTGTTCATGTTTCTTATAGCTGCAGGCTTTAGCCTCTGAACTGAAATCTGGCTTCACGGAAGCAATGCAGGAGCTATCCCGGATCCAACATGGAGAGTATGAGTTGGAGGAAAAGGTCAAGAGCTTCCGGTGTGCCATGGAAGAGAAAGTGATGGAGGTCAAAAACTCGCTCAAATATTTAAAGGTATTAACATGATGTAAATCTGCATCATTCTATTCATATTGATTATGGGTACAAATGTGTTGTATTATATACATTCCCTCACCTCAAAAACTGGCCAGTCCCATTTCATTATTATCAAAGTCCTGTTTGTCTGTGCGACTAGAATAGTCATCTGCATGCCCATTTCTTAGAGGACAACTTACGTGTTCCTGCAAGTACTCCCATTTAAACCACTACTGAGAAGCAACATGTAAGTAAAATTACCATTTTTGGTGCTCCTTTGCTGCTGAAGTATGTAGGAGGAGCTTGCATGCAGCATGCATGCACTGTCGCTTTGCGACCTAGTGTATCCAAAACAAACCCACTAAAAAGGGGCTGTTCGCCAGTCCATTACACATCACGTCTTTGCTGCCTTCTAATTCAACAGTGCTTGCCAGGTGTCACTTCCTGGGTCACCTCCTTTTCTTTCTGTGGCCCATAGCAGTGGCGGCTGGTGGTGGTGGAAGTGGTGGGGCGTATTGGTAGAGAGCGAATCAAGCGAGCCCAGTGTTTATAGAGGAATTTGTGGGCGTTCTCCCCCGAGAAGATTTTTTATTGGTGTATTTTGGTGAAATCTTCAGCACTATTTCTGTGAAAAATGGGCCAAAAATAAAGTTCTTATAGGCATTTATAAAGGAAAACTAGGAGTTATCTATTAAGGTAAATGTGGCCAGTACCTAATTCGCCGCTGGTCCTGCACTCTAGAATACTGGAGATGTAGTGAGCAGAGTTGGGGGAAACGCCTCAGGTGACCCGAGGAAGGATGGTAAGTTTAGGTTTATGAACAGCAACTGTCAGGGGACTGGGGAGCCAGAGGAGAGATGAGCCAGTGATGATTCCCCAGCAACCAGAACCCGAGGTTGAAAACATTTTGGACAGAGCCCACTGCCGTCTCAAAGCAACCCACATACTGGCACCTTGCAGGAAAACAACAGCAGGCAAAGCACCTCCCTGGATCCACGTGTGACACTGTATGCCAGCCAGGTCCAGAATTATTTTTGTTTATGATCTTGCACTGACTGAAGAAAGTGTTTTATGATCAGGACAGAAGCCAGTTCGGCAAGAAGTGGGTGATTATATTTTTGTATTCAGCACCCAAATTTGATTGTGACAAGTGCAAATAAATATTTGGGACAACCTGCAAGCTCTCCGCAGCCATCTTACTGCTAGCGTGCTTGCTGCTTAAATGCAGCTCCTCATACAGTGCGCTGGGTGGTCAGGGTCCAAGGGGGCTATATTTTGAATTAACAATGTTTTCTAGTCTGGGGATGCGGACACCAGCTTTAGTCTTACCCCTTAGGCGTGGAACTTGACAGGAAGGGGAAAAGAGCACTCTCTCCAAAATTTCAAAGTGCATTTATGTACAATCTTTGACATTATCATGTCACATTATGGCACCTCACTGAGAAGCTTTATTAATAGTGCCCCTGCCCCCACCCTAGTGACAGTGCCATTAGTGCACGAAGAGGAAGACAGCTGTCATGTATGTAGCCTGGATTTCTATAGCTAGGACAACATTACAGTCTATTAAATCAAACAAACCATGTTTCTGTACAGGTTGCAATATGAACATGTAATGTGCTTAAGGAAAAGGAAGATCTGTGAAATAAAACAGTTTCAAACTAATCTTGCCAGGCTGTTTGAGAGGCTCTGTCCCTATCTGTCCTGCCAGTTGCTGAGATGAACACAGGGTTGGTCTGCTGACTACCGCTATGATACAGAGAGGCGTTGAATTCTATGTCAGGACCGGAGGCTCGGATTATGCTGTCTCTTTCTTTTACTAAACTTCCACAGCAGCCAATTACAAAACATTAAATGAAAAAACTACATTTCCCAATACAACATAATATCCTGTCACGAGCTCCAATCACCCATCGTGACCTTCGTCTATAAGAGTCCTGAACCTAAACGTCACATCCTCTTTCTTTGCTGCTTCGCAGCAGATAAGTGCCATTTTATTCTACTCTTGTGTTTTATTATGTCAATAATGCGTGTTTAAACGTTTATTTACATTTGTTTTAGCGTCGCGATTTCGCACGCTCTATTAGATCGATAATTCTGTATTTTAGTATTAAATCCGGTGTTTATTCTGGGGAGTGGAGCGGGAACACTCCGCGCGCGCTGCGCGCAGTCTGTCTTCAGTGGCGGTAGCTATTTTGACCGGCACGCGCATTTTACGAGCCAATCCATTTTCTGAAGTGTTCCTCTTCGGATCGGCTCGTAAATTACAGCGCGACTCGGGCAATTGTGTTTACTGAGGGAGACAGACTGGAGAAGTGTGACCCTGACGCCCAGACAGTGATCTGCTGGGTCGTAAAATTCAATTAGGCTCTGCCTAGAGTGTTAAACAGGCGGCTCCCTCCACCATTTATTTTTGAATTACAGTGCTCAGTATTGTGAGTTATATTTGCCTGTGAAGGGGTTTTCTCACTCCCCCTTGTATTGGAAGTAGATACTACTACTCATAATGGCTCAATGGAATGAGGAAGAAACAGGGTACTACCCTGAAGATACGACTGACCAGATGGAGGTTAATTTGGTTGAGGCACTCGATTCCAGAGTGCAGCAGTCTGTTAATGATGCCTTGGTGAGAGCTTTAGGCCCCTTTTCCGGGCAACTTCTAGAATACGCTCACTCTCAAGGCTGGGTCCCGGGTTCATCCTCTGGTAGCCCCGATGGAGTCAACCCTCAAAACGCCTCAAAATCTAAGGCTAAAACAAAAAATATTATTAATGAAGATGACCCTGAGGACTTACATGCAGAAGCATTTGCTAAACTACGCAAAAGGCGTATTGATGAACACAATTATAGTAATTTAGATAATTCTTCCTCTGCTGGGGATTCTTCCGATCAAGGTTCAGATGACCAATCTACGCCAACTCCCAGCAAGAAAACTAAGAAACGCCCCTCTTCGCAACTGTTAGACTTCGACCCCTCTGAAATAATACATCCCAGATCCTCTAATTGGCTACCGTATTCAGAGGTGGCACAGTATGTACACGATAACCTGAAAAAAGGCTATGATAAAGAGGTTCGCACTCGCCTCAAGACTGAATGTCCCAGACCTAAATTTAGATAACAATGTAGCCGACACCCCAGAGGTTGACCTGACCATGGTTACCTTCTTAAAAAAGTTCTCTAAAGACCCGAAAAAAGGTTTGGACAGGTCATGGCGCTCTTGCCAGGACAAACTTCTTGATATGTCAGGACCTCTTACTAAGATTCTGGATTTAGCTGCTAGTTCTAAAGAGTCAGGCACTCCGGTGAACACGGATGTCTTATTAGATTGGGCGCAACGCGCGATTTGCCAGCTAGGCAACACTAATTGCGCTATATCAGCGGAGCGCAGGAAATCTAATCTTATGCGCATGGACCCAAAGTTGGTGGACCTCGCAGTCTCAGAGGCTGGACCAGCTGCTGTTGTCTCCTTTTTGGATCTTCCTTTATTAAGGAGCTGGCAAAGTTTTGCTCTACTTTTTCTACGCTTGACAAAGCGCAGTTGTCCCTGAAAAAGGTTTTCAGAAGAGGCCTTTTTGCCTGGGCCGGACGTTATGGTGGACGAATGTCTGGCCGGGGCTCCTTTAACAGTCCCCAAGGCTATTACCCAAGAGGTCGTGGTAACTGGACCAGTGAACAGTCAGATACCACCTTCTACCCTACCCGGAACAGAGGTGGCAGACCCAGGTTCCGCAGAGGACATCGCAGGGGGCAGCAAGGAGCGATCCAGGACGCCTCCTACTCTGGTAAGACTTCTACACCCTTCTTAGGTTATTCTTGGGGGGAGAGTGGGATTGTGCGCTCACAATTGGAGAAAAGTTTCTGGGGATCCCTGGATACTTCAGACGGTTTCAGGTTTTCGTCTGGAGTTTCTCAGTACCCCTCACCAGCTATCCCCTCAGCCTCAAATGAAATTTTCCCTAGAAAATCAGACTTTTATAGACACAGAAGTGCAAGCATTATTAGACAAAGGTGCGGTCGTATTTTCAACACTCCACCCAGAAGGATTTTGCAGCCCCATATTTGTCGTAGACAAAAAGGGTGGTGGTCACCGTCTGGTTTTGAACTTGAAAGACTTCAATTCCTGGCTAGTGTACAGACACTTCAAAATGGAGGGAATCCACATGTTAAGAGATATCTTAATAGAAGGGGACTGGATGGTACGATTGGACCTGAAAGACGCTTATCTTTCGATTCCAATTTTTCCACCACACAGGAGATTCCTTCAGTTCCTTTGGAAAGATCAATGCTTAGAGTTCACAGCCCTCCCTTTCGGTCTATCCTCAGCACCATGGTGCTTCACGAAGTTGTTGAGACCAGTTGTGGAGTTTTTGAGAACCAAAGGGGTTCGGTTGATAATATATCTGGACGACATCCTGTTGATGGCCCAGGACCCAGCTACAGTACAGACACATCTGAACTGGACAATCAAGCTATTGCAGGAATTGGGATTCCTTATCAATGCGCAGAAGTCATTGTTGAATCCGACTCAAGTAATAGAGTTTTGGGGATTCAAGATAGATTCGATACAAGCGCAATTGGTTCTCCCCTCTCTGAAGATTCGCAATATAAAGAAGGAGTTGAGGTTCGTTCTAACAAGTCCGGATATTTCATTAAGAAGCATTGCTCGACTGGTGGGCCTACTGGCTTCGTCCATTCAGGCAATCTTCCCAGCCCCTCTTCATTATCGGGCTCTACAGAGGTTAAAGATCAAATATGTGAGTCAAGGTTGGAGTTACTCAACCTTAATCCCGTTGACCAGAGAGGTCAGAGAGGAGATTCAATGGTGGTTACATCACATGGAAGCCTGGAATGGCAGGGCCATCTTCGGATCCCATCCGGAGGTAGTGATAGAATCCGATGCCAGTCAGTGGGGTTGGGGAGCCCGCTGCAGATCTGTAGTGACAGGGGGTCGTTGGTCTCCAACAGAGCAATCCCTCCACATCAATTGTTTAGAGCTTCTAGCTGGCTCGTTTGCGATAAGGAGTTTATCCCCACTCAAGACGGATTGTTGCATCCTGTTAAGGATGGACAATGTGTCAGCAGTAAGATACGTCAACAAGTTAGGGGGTACGAAATCCAAGATATTAGCAGAGCTAGACAAGGAATTCTGGCATTATTGTCTACAACACAGGTTGGTGATTGTAGCGGAGTATTTACCAGGAGCCCAGAACACGGTGGCAGACTGGAATTCCAGGTATCTGAGGGATGCCAGCGATTAGAGGTTGGATCCAAAAAAAATTAAACTAATAGTACAAATATGGGGCCCTTGCGAGGTGGATCTTTTCGCCTCTCGCCTCAATACCCAGGTCCAGAAATTCTTCAGCTGGAGACCGGATCCGTTGGCCTCAGCGACGGATGCATTTCTACAGGATTGGTCCCCATTTCGGGGTTATGCCTTCCCTCCATTTCTATTGATCCCCAGGGTACTGTCTCAGGTTCGGAGGCAGAGGGCAGACCTGATACTAGTGACCCCGGTTTGGAGGTCTCAGCCCTGGTTCCCTATTGCGCTCCAGCTAGCTTGTGCGCTACCGTTGCTCATTCTTCCTCGTCAGGGCTTATTGTTGAGTCCGGAGGGCCTTCAACATCCTCTGGTATCATCGGGAACTCTTACGTTGATGGCATGGATGGTTTCAGGAAAAATTGGGAAACCCCAGGCATTTTGCAACAAGCTAGGGACTTTATCAAGCAGGCCTGGGCTTCCAGCACCCACAAGAGATATGCTTCTGCTTGGCGCAGATGGAATAGTTGGTGTGATGGAAGAAATATCAATCCCGTGGAGTCAAGTATTGATTTAGTGGTTAACCTTTTAGCGAGTCTAGCCTCCACTGGTCTAGCTTATAGAACTATTAACAATTTCAGGTCAGCCATTTCGTCCGGTCATACCCCTAATGATGGTAAACCGGTTGGTGAACATCCACTAGTTTGTAAATTACTGAGAGGTATTAGGTTTGCTAACCTGCCTCAGTCCAAATATAGCACGCTATGGGATGTAAATGTGGTTTTAAAATTCATTGATTCCTGGCCTAGTAATAAGTTTTTATCGCGCAAGCAATTATCAGCAAAATTAACTATGTTGTTTTGCTTGATTTCTTGTAAACGAGTTTCTGATGTTAAAGCCTTAGACTTATCCGGTAGAATATATTCTCCTGAAGGTGTTTCCTTTTCCATTTCCAAGAGGACTAAAACTAATTGCAGGTCGGTATCCTATCCTTGGTATCCGAATAATTCTAAGTTATGCGTAGTACAATGTTTGAAGGATTATGAGTTGGCCACGGAGGAGTTCAGACAGAATATGAATGGTCAATTGTTAATTTCTATTCAAAAGCCATTTAGGCCAGTAACTTCGGCCACCTTGGCAAGGTGGTTAAATGGTTAATGAATGAAGCAGGTATTAATACGGAGCAGTTTGGAGCTCACTCGGTGAGAGGAGCTACGGCTTCCAAATCATTTAATCTGGGTTCTAGTTTACAAGATATTATGAAGACAGCTGACTGGTCTTCTGAGAACACATTTCGTAAATTTTACTTTAAACCTGTGGTTGAAGTTGCATCTATTGTTATTAATCAGCTTTAAAAGAGCATAATCCGAGCCTCCGGTCCTGACATAGAATAAAAAAAATTCTAGTTTACGCGACAAGAATTTTCAATTCTATTGAGGACACAGAGGCGAGGATTATTCCGCCCAGTGTTTTATTGAAGGTTATAATCAATTGTTTAATTGTTATATAAAAGAATTATGCCCTCCCTTGATTTGTTGGAGAGATGTTTATGTATTGACTATGATATAGTTTGCCTTTGAGGAGTATTATTATGTACTCTTATTTCTCCAGGTTCTGATCAGAAGAATTCTTGAGATCCTTTCGGAGATTGGTGTCGGTGAGAAGATCATTGGGTTCTTTCTTCTTTGAAGGTTGCGTTTTGGAGTTGTTGCCGGAGGGAATTAATCCATAGAATCGATATCAAGAGAACAGTGCCGTGTTTCTTCGTGTTCGGAGACAGTTCGAGTTCAAGTTGTTGTAAGATTATCTGTGATACAAAGAAAGAGGATGTGACGTTTAGGTTCAGGACTCTTATAGACGAAGGTCACGATGGGTGATTGGAGCTCGTGACAGGATATTATGTTGTATTGGGAAATGTAGTTTTTTCATTTAATGTTTTGTAATTGGCTGCTGTGGAAGTTTAGTAAAAGAAAGAGACAGCATAATCCTTGCCTCCGTGTCCTTAATAGAACTGAAAATTCTTGTTGCGTAAGCTAGAATTGTTTTTATTCCCAGACACATTTAAGAGAGGAGATGAAAGTGAAAGCTCTACTCTGAGAATATGGCAAAAATGTTATTAACAAATACACTTAGCACAAGCATGCCCAGTGTATCTGTTTACAGAATGCAGCATGTGACTGACGTCACAGGGTCGAGATGAGTCTCATGACTCTGTGAGGTCACGTCAAACTAGATAAAACTACTTTTTTTTACAGAATGCAGCATTACTGTAGTAATCACAGTACAATACAAAGTGCTGCGATTATTGTAGTAACTTGCTTATGCTGTAAAAAAATGAATAAATGATCCCTCCCTTTCCCGTCTGGTCACAGGGATGGGTGGGTTTGATACGCTTGATGACCTCTCCCCATCCAGTGACGACTTGGAAAGGGTGGGTCGTCAATGCTGCTTAAGAAATAAGCAGCCCCTGGAGGTACAGGGCGTTTAGAGTACCCACCCGGGGCTGCTTTAAAACATGATGCTGCCTCACGTCATTTGTGGGAGGTCTCCAAGAACCTCAATATATTGAATTAAAGGGCTGGCACTGCTGAAGCAGGTGTCTTAATTAGAAATTATTAATGAATGTTTATGTATTTGAATAATTGAATTATGTAGAAAAGAAAAGAAAGTAGAAAAAGAATGCACACGTTTGAAAATGTGACCTCAAAGAATGGCCACCAGTGTTCACGAAATGTACTAATTGATGGTTAACACTTATGAAATATTGAAAATGTACCAGATTAATGTAGTAATGTGTCATATAAAGAGTTATGGAGTATGTTCTAGCTCATTAACTGTAGGCCTTAACTTAGCGAGTGTCTTGGCCTAGTTGCCAGGCCTCATGCAGCAGCTGTATTTCTTAGCGTTTAATAAAAATGTTGACAGAGTGAACTAACTGTGAAATGTTCATTGTCTTGTCAAAAGTGCTTAGCAGAAGCTTTCCATGAGAACCGGAGACAGTGGCCCTCATTATAACATTGGCAGTAAATCCCGCCTACCGCCACGGCGACGGCCTCCAAAAGGCCATCCCCGTGGCTACGTACCGTCCACCATAATATGACCAGCCTTCTGGTGGAATTCCGGCTACGGTCATGGCGGCGGATGGCGGTAAGGTGGTGCTACTGCCAGCAGCAGCGCCATGCCAGAAGAATGCCGCCGCCCGTTTCATGACACATGATACGGCCTGGCCGTGTCCCTCTGGGGGACACTGCTGCTGGCAGCAGTGCTGCATCCCGTCTCCTGCCGGAGGACCCCCGGCAAGCAGATAAGTCGGGTTCTCCAGCAGGGGACAGGGGTGGGGGGTGTTGTGTGTGTGGGGGTGTGTGTGATTGTTTTTGTATGTGTGCATGCGTGTGTGAGGTATGTGGAATGTGTGTGTGCATGATTGGGTGTGAGTGTACGTGTATGTTGTGTCGTGTGAATACGTGTGTGCTTTTATTTATGTTAGTGTGTGTTGCGGTGTGTGTGTATGAATGTATGCATGCGTGGGTGGATGTGGGTATGCGTGTGTGTATGAGTGTGTATGTCTGTGCGTGTAGGTGTGTGTATGCCGAGGGGGTCAGGAGGGGGAGGGAAGGATGGGGGAAGACTCTGGGAGGGAGAAGGGGGACAGGGAGACCCCTATGAGTTCCAGGAAAGGAATTCCCTGGCACTGATAGTGCCTACCACCATGGTTTTCGTGGCGGTAAGATTGCCACGAAAACCATGGCGGTAGACAGGGTCATTATTCCGAGGGTGGGGCAGTGACGGCCGCCTGGCTGGAGACCGAAGTCTCCAGCCCGTCAGCTGTTACCGCCCTGGTGAACGGAGTGGTACATTGGCGATTTGGCTTGAGCCAAACCGCCAATGTCATATTTTGGGGAAAAGTACCGCCAGCCTGCTGGCAGTAATTTTCTCCAAAATTACGCCGTCTGCCAGGGTCATAATGAGGGCCAGTGTCCTTAAAGATGTAGCAAGCTGTGTGTAATGTGCGTGAAAAGTACTTTCCCAGGACGCGAACAATGAAGACACTGACTGGAAACAAAGATGCAACAGTTTTGATACCTGACAAGCCAGATGATGAGGACATCATAAGGCGGACCAATCAATGTTGTGTGAAGAGATAAATATTAGAATTCATAGATTTGGAATACAAATATTATTGGGTAGAGTAATAACCTACGATTAATTGACCCTTAGAGAAATAGGGGATAGTTTAGGTGACTTTGCTATAACAACGTGACAGAGGGAAAAGACCTCAGACTATTATTGAGATTACGTGACAAGAGATCTAGAGTGACTTTGGGAGAAGAAGAGATTTGAGATTCTGTCACTGGGCTCATACTCTCTGACTGAGAGCCTGATGCTTTGCTGATCAACTGATGACCTGAGGACAAAGACTGATTCTGCTTGCTGACCCATACCGTGGATAGGTAGATATGACAATGTGACTGTAATGCATTTTTATGCCTTTTCTTCCTAGGTACCAACTGCGTGGTTTTCCTAGCTAGATGTTTCCTAAAAATGTGTTCTAAATTGTTTTGCATGAAGCCCCACATGCTGATGCTAATCTGTGTTTGTTGAGGCTATTCACATGACGACTGACAAATTGCAGGGACAAATGTTTGACGAGTTATCTTGCTGAATTCTATGTACATGATTACTTTGCTGCAGCTGATTTTGTTATTGATTTGCACCATTGCTTTAGAATGTGTTGTGACTCAAGCCTTGATTAGATTGCGTTTCTTTCGTCACTTTGGTCAACCGGTATTGTTCTTATATGTGTTTCATTTCATTTTGAGAGTAATCTACAGGACTTTAGCATTGTTAATATAAGGGAAATAAACTTACTAAACATTTACTAAAGGTGCGGTTATTTATGGCTGAAGAGTCATGGTGCGTGACAATTACTGACTCAATTGATTATTGATTGACTAATGATTATTGATTAATACAAATTGATTATTGTTTCTGTTCTGGAGCTATGTTAAGAACATCTTAAACGAGTCAAAAGATTCATCGACCTGTACACGTCCCCTTGTAAGTTTACTTATTAAGGACCGACGCGCTAACAGCACCTTGTAAGTCCGTATTCTTAGATGAGCGATATAGTAATTATGTGACACATGCGCACTAGCACATGTGTCACAAGAAACCTGCCTGACTGCCTGCTCCGTCTTGCACCTGTTTCTGAGCGTCATCCATCAGACAGGCAGCTGCCAGAAGAAGTCCAATTTCAGCACTTGTGCAAGGCTTCCACATTTCTTTTAAAATGCTAAGGAACATTGGCCCTCATTCTGACCCTGGCGGTCCTAAACGGCCAGGGCCACGGGCAACGGAAGCACCGCCAACAGGCTGGCGGTGCTTCAGTGCCCATTCTGACCGCGGCGGTAAAGGCGCGGTCAGAAAAGGGGATCCGGCGGTTTTCCGCCGGATTTCCCCTGGGCCAGAGAATCCTCCATGGCCGCGCTGCTTGCAGTGCCGCCATGGGGATTCCGACCCCCTTCCTGCCATCCTGTTCCTGGCGGTAAAACCCGCCAGGAACAGGATGGCGGGAACGGGTGTTGTGGGGCCCCTGGGGGCCCCTGCACTGCCCATGCCACTGGCATGGGCAGTGCAGGGCCCCCTAATAGGGCCCCACAAAGATTTTCACTGTCTGCATCGCGATGGGTGCTACTGCACCCGTCGCACCCCTGCAACTCCGCCGGCTCCTTTCGGAGCCGGCTTCCTCGTTGCAGGGGCTTTCCCGCTGGGCCGGCGGGCGATCTTCTGGCAATCGCCCGCCGGCCCAGCGGGAAAGTCAAAATGACCCCTGCGGTCTATTGACCGCGGTGCAGTCTTTCGGCGGTTTCCGCCCGGCGGGCGGTGCCCGCCGGGCTCAGAATGAGCCCCATTGTCCCTAGCTAACAAAATTCAATTATATTTTGTAAGTTTGCGCCACTTTTGCATTAAAAAAAATGACGCAAATGTGGCGCTAAAAAAGTATAAATCAGGCCCTCAGTGATTTGCCCAGAATGACTGGATCTTGAGCCAACACACACCATCCTTGCTTGTGTGTAGGTGCTATGAGACACGACCCACTCTATTTTTTTCTGAGTTAGAGCGAAACACATGGTCATCATACGCTTGTTTCTGAGTGACAATAGGGCATTTCTCTGAAAATGAGCCCTTGGGGCATATTTATACCCCATTTGCACCGAATTTGCGTCATTTTTTTATGCAGATTCGGTGCAAAACTAACTCTATATTTGTATTTTGACGTTAGACCAGTCGAAAGTCAAAATATTGGATATTGGATGCGTGAACCTACCTTGCGTCGATGAGATGCAAGGTAGGCGGTCCCATCTAAAAAATGGTGCTAACCCCATAGCCCCATATTCATCCCTCCGTGCTAAAATGATACACAGGTGGGAGGAGGGCCTAAATAATGGGGCAAAGCTTGCCATTATTAATCGAAAATGAATCGAATATTAGAACATCAATCAGTCATCTGCCAATTTAGAATGTAATGGATACCATCTTCTGATGGAAAGTGAATTGACACCATAAATTGTGAAATGGTAGTAACTAATTATTATACACTATAACATTCACATTGGAAATACCTCTTAGATGTTAGTCTTCCCAGTGTTTTCTAGAAATATGAATGGGCAACTTGTTGGTGAACAGGTGAGAAGCCTAGATTTCTGTAGTGAAGCAGGTTGTAAATGGTAATGCAACAGGTCGAAAAGGGTTTTCTAACAAAGTAACAGTTTTTACCTTCTGACTTGTTTGGATTTAGAACTTGTGTAAAGGACTATAATTGGAATGTAATACCCTTATGTTTTTTTTTTTTATATTTCTGATTCACGGAAAAGCTAGTTAAATTTTTTTTAATGAAAAGACTGTTTATGAAGCTGTGACTTTCTGCAGTAAGGAAGGCTTTCACAGCAAACATAAGGAATGCCAATACTGTATTCTGTCTAATGCGCATGCACTGCTCCCACAAATCCATCTGAGGATACTAACTCAATTTTAGCCTCCAATTTCAGATTTTCTCACATTTACTTAATGCCTTAAAATGTTCAGTTTTACATTTTGCTTCTTTACTTATGTACTCTTTATTAATCTGTTAATATTATTTAACTTTCTAAGAAGTTGAGGAGCCCCTGTGTAGGCTGTGTGGACTCCCAGGGGTCCCCGGACAACAGGTTAAGAACCTCTGCCTTAGAACTTTAAAGCCAGACACACTGGCTGTAATACTGGGTACTTTAAACCCTTTTATGGGAAAGTGTGTCCAGAGAATCACTGAATTGCTTCAGTAAATCACTTTAGCATGCCTAGTACAGAATAACAAATCAGAATGAAGAAGCATAAATTCTGTAGTCCTTGAACCAAGTAGTGTTTGTTCGCTTATTGATAACTAGTGCATTATACCAGCAGTATTACCTATTAGACCAGTGGTTCCCAGACTGTGGTCCGGGGACCCCTGGGGTTCTGCGAAGCCTCCTCAGGGAGTCCGCGACTGCTTAGAAAATTAAATAATATTAACAGATTAGGTCCCCAGCTTTCAGTAATGACTCTGTAGTAGTCCCCGAATTCGAAATATGATCCAGTGGGGGTCTCCGGGTTCCAGTAATGATAAAGTGAAGGTTCACAGAAGTCAAAAGATTGGGAACCACTATCAGACTACTAAAGCTGAAGAAGAAGCTGAAGAAGTGATCTCTTATGTATGGTAGAAAGAGTTCAGAGAAATTAGTATTTGTATAATCAGCATGGCAGGGATATATGTCTGATTATGAGTTCCTCGTAACTTTACGGCACATGTGTAAACTCCTGTTTCTGCATGGGTCACAGTTACGAGTGTCAATGTATTTAACGCATCAGATAATTATCAGATGTGTTAAATACCTCACCCTTCATCAAAGTTCGGCAGGCCAAACCTGCTGAAACTTAACAGGGGAAAGCATACAGTGTTTTCCATATCATGTGCGGTTTGGTGCCTTAAACACCAAAATATGCATGTTATTCCATATAAACCCTGGAATAGGTGTTATTTAACTTGATAAATTGCGTACCCCGTGGTATTGTTATTTATCAGGGACGATAAATAATGCCTTCGCTCGTAATCAGGGCCGTAGCCTCAGTGGAAACCATGAGGGATGCAATATTGAGCAACATTTTGGGAAAGTTCTGGTTTAGAAAGTAGATCTAGTGCTAATTGTTACGCCGGTTATTGTTATGCAGATATTCCGAGGTGGCTGGCACGTTCTACAGCATATGGATTGACTTTACTGACAATATGTAAGGTGCCTGCTTTCTGAGAAACAAAAACACATTTTAGTTTCCTTTATCTATTTATAGACAAAACGGTTCAGCAAGGTTTTATACAACGAATACTGCGGTTGCAGACTTCTAATGCTACTCGGTTTATTGAAATTGAATGAAAGGAAACAGAGTTACATTTGCTGGAATTCGAACTGGTGACCTCTAAATCACAGCAGATTTTATCAGCAAAAGTTTACTTTTCTAGACATCTCTTGGTATCATTTATGTCTCCAGTCCGGTAAATACTCCTTTTGTTATTCTGTTCCAAGATTGCATCAACTCCCAGCAAGTGTTTTTAGTGCACAGTGTGCTCAGGTTTTTAAAGGTAAGGCATGGTTACATACACCTTGTATCAGCTCTGCAATAGAAATTATACAAAGCATGCATATCAGGAAGGTGGCTCATTAAGGCCCAAATTTATGTAAGGTTTGACTTGCCTTAGCACCAAAGCGGTGCAAACCTAACTCTATATTTATACTTTGATGCTAGACCCATGTAGCGTAAACGTTTTGGAGTTAGCGCCAGTTCTAGGAAGCGCCAACCCACCTTGTGTCAATGAGATGCAAGGTAGGTGTTCCCTTCCTAAAATGATGCTAGTCCCCCGGTGCCATATGTAACTCCCGGCGCAGAAAGGATGCACGGGTGGGAGGTGGACCTAAATAACGGCGCTAAGCTCTCTTAGCGCCATTATTTAACACCTGGTCAGATTAGGAGTTAAAGAACAGGTAGGCTCATTTCCATGGGGAAGCACCATGGAATGGTCACAAAGATGCCCACCCCAACCCAAACCACTGGGACACTACTGGAGTTGGGAGCTCATCCCAGGTAAGTTGCAGGTAAGTGTGTGTGTATGTGTCTGGTGTGCAATTGCGGGCCTCTTATATGGGGCCCCTTGCCCGGCACTGGGTATGTAGGGCTTGCCCAGGGGAAACTGGTCCCCTGGGGTGGGCATTGGGGTGGTGGTAATGACTTCTGTCTATACTTAGACAGAAGTAATTTTTTGGTTGCTTGTGCGTCAAAAAATGATGCTAAGGTGACTAGGTGCAGAAATTGTGCCGCTAACCAGCCTAAAGTAATTTCTGGTCCACTACCACCATTTCCCCTAAATGCCATCCCCCCACCTGCTAGCGTCTTTTTGTGTGGCTCTAGCCATTCCTTACCACCATCGTTCGCCATTTTATAAATATGGCACATGAATGGCTTTAAGGAATGGCATTAGCCGGCGTTAAAAAAATGACACACAACTGCATTTTTCTTAAATATGGGCCTAAGGGCCAGATGTAGGAAGGAAGCAATTTGCGAGTTGCAAATTGCGAGTCCTTCCGACTCGCAATTTGCAACTCGCAAATTGCTATGCAGTACGGTGTCTCAGACACCGACTGCAACTCGCTATGGGGTCGCAATGACCCACCTCATGAATATTCATGAGGTGGGTCGCAAATTGCGGCCCCCATAGCGAGTATAGGCACTCGCTAACATGGAGGCCTGCTGTAGTCAGCAGGCCTCCATGTTAGCGACCTGCTTTTCAATAAAGCAGTTTTTTTTTTTTTTTTTAAATGTAGCCCGTTTTCCCTAAGGGAAAACGAGCTGCATTTCAAAAAATCCGAAACCTTTTGTTTCGGTTTTTTCAGGGCAGGGAGTGGTCCCTTAGACCACTCCCTGCCCTGAAAAAATATTTTGGGGTCCATTCACAAAGGGGAAGGGGTCCCATGGGGACCCCTTCCCGTTTGCGAATGGGTTACCATCCACTTCAAGTGGATGGTAACTGCGACTCCATTTGCGACCGCATAAGCGGTCACAAATGGAATTGCATACCATTGCGAATCGCAAATAGGAAGGGAACACCCCTTCCTATTTGCGATTCGGAAATGCATTTTGCGAGTCGGTAACGACTCGCAAAATGCATTTCTGCATAGGAAACACGCATTTGCGAGTCGCAAACGGCAAATTTTGCCGTTTGCGACTCACAAAGTGCTTCCTACATCTGGCCCTAAGTTCTTTGTTTGTTCCTGAACTTCCCTGTTCACTAGTTCTAGTCTTGGCAAAACCAAATGAAAAATTCATCCTTCTGCGGTCTATAAATTGAGTATACGTTGGTTGGGTTAGAACTATTAAGCATCGCGATTAGGAATCACAAAAAACTGTCTTTATAAGTACACTATAAAACACACGTTGAAATAATGAAATGTTTAGCCACTATTGAAAGTGAGTGTTCTAGCAATTTCCCAGGCAACCTTTTGAAAGCACACAACCTTCAGTGCTCTGGCTGGCAAGATGTTTTAGTGAGTTCAATGCTCACTGCTGACAGATGAGGAGATCTGAAAGTCATGCGTTCGCATCCCCACAAGCCTCACTGACCCTTTCACCCTACTGAGAGTATAAAATTGAGTACATATAATTTAGTTAAGAATAAAAAAATGTTTGCACATCTCAAGCACTATATGCCAGATACACTTTAATGTCATAAAATAGTGGCGAGTTGTGCACAGACATAGTGGAGTGGAAGGAAAGGTGTGCCAATTCAAACCAAGGAAAGCGTTTAGAGCACTGCGTGCTTCAGGATTACCTCAGTGAGGAAGTAGTACGGATATAATTTACTCCACCCTAAAGTCACAAGAAGATGATTTGGGGGCATATTTATAAGACCCTAGCGTCACCTTGCACCACATTAGCGTCATTTTTTTACGCTAATGTGGCCCAACGAGGCCAAAATCCTTGCGACATATTTACAAAGTGGCACAATGCATGCATTGCGCCACTTTGTAACCCTTTGCGCTACATTAAGCCTGCGCCAGGCATAATGTATGCAACGGTGGCGTTTCCCCGTTAGGGGGCCAAAAAAATGGTGCAAGGAACATGTGTCATATTTTATGCCAGTTTTAACGCCTACTCAGAGCAGGTGTTAAAAGGGGGATTCCATTATTTATATTGAGCCCCTATGTACTCTGCAGAAGTAGCACCAATATTTTGGTGCTACTCCTGCAGAGTACATCAATAGCGTCTATAAAAATGACGCTATTGCCCCCTACCTGCGCCATTGTGTGCTGTACCTAAGATACGCACACACATGGTGGCGGTAGGGGGGCGCTAACGTGCAGCACCACCTTTCCTAAATATGCCCCTTTCTTCTCCGCTCAGCAATCTAAATTCATCCGCTACCCCCCCATGCACATTCTTTGGCCTTTCCTGGTTGTGGATTATGGGCAACTGCTGCAATTGAAGGGACCAAATGGAAATCTCTTCTCTTGCCTTTGTGGAGGGCAAGTCAGCTGTATTTTAGCAGTGGAATTATTCTTTTCCTCCAACAAGTGTCTTTGCTTTGCATGTACCAACTTTTGTTTCCTTTCTTAACATGTTTATTTGCTACCTATCTGTTTGCATTATAGTTATTTGTTATTTTCTAGTGCTGGCAAGCAGTGTACCTATATGCTCGTTTGCTGAACGTTTTGAGTTTGAGCAGGATGGCATGCATTGTTGTAACCAATATGTAAAGCTGTTCTCTTCCTGTGCATTAGACTTTCATTCCCCCAGTTGTACGCTCCATTCAAAGTCACTTTTTTTCTTTCTACCACACTGATTTTCATTCTTTGTAATTTGTTAATCTTCCTACTTACGTCTGCCAATATCTATGTGCTGCAAATCTTATTTCCTACATGTTTTTTGTAGTAAAACTGCAAACTCTTCACTGGTTGTTTTGGGAATAGTACAGGTTGTGTATAATGAGTCCTTGTTGCTTTTTGTATGGACTCCCTCTTTCGCTTTAATATATCTTCAAGTTATTTCACTTTCATTTCCTGATGTTTCGAATCTTGGTTATGGTCTTGTGGATAATCCGCCATTAACACTGAGGGACTTATTTATACTCTGTTTGCACCGAATTAGTATTTTTTTTTTTTACTCTAATTCAGTGCAAAACTAACTCCATATTTATACTTTGGCACTAGACCTGTCTAGCGCCAAATTTATGGAGTTAAAGTCATTTTTTGGACGTGGAAACCTACCTTGCCTTAATAAGATGCAAGGTAGGCATTCCCGTGCAAAAAATGACTCTATGACCTTAACGCCATATTTACACTCCCGTGCAAAAATGGTGCACGGGAGGGAGGAGGGGTCAAAAAATGGTACAAAGCTTGCTTTGCCCCATGTTTTAACACCTGGGTCAGGGCAGGCATTAGGGGGCCTGTGGGCCTATTTCGATGGTGGAACACCATGGAATAAGCCCACAGGTGCCCTCCCCAGGCCCCAGGGACACCCCACCCACACCAGAGGGACTGCAGAGGATGGGGAACCTATCCCATGTAAGTACAGGTAAGTACAGGTAGGTATTTAATTGTATTTTTCAAGTGGCATAGGGGGACCTGAAATGGGCCCCCATGCTTGGCTCAGGATGCAATGGCCCCTGCCCAGGGGACCCTTGTCCCCTGTGCTAGCCATTGGGGTGATGGGCATGACTCCTGCCTTTTCTAAGGCAGGAGTCATGTGGCATGGTAGGATTAGCGCCATAAAATGACCCTGATCTGGTTAGAGTAATTTTTTTACTCTAACCTGCCTAAGGTCATTTTTTGGTGCAAAACCCCCTTCTTCCATACTGCCAGCCCAACCCGACTAACGTCTTTTTTTACGCTAGCCTACCCTTTGCACCGGCTTGCACAATTCCATAAATAGGGTGCCAAGCTGGTGCACAGAAATGGTGCAAGCCAGAGCTAAACTTTTTGGTGCAAAACTGCGTTAGTGAAGTTTTACACCAGAAAGTATAAATCAGGGCCTAAGGGCCTGATTTAAGGGAAGTGGTGCTGCACCCAGTGCAGTGCCCCTTTCCTTGCACCCCTTAGTGCCACCATGTGTGCACCGTATCCAAGATATGGTGCACTGTAGCAGTATTTAGGGGAACTAGTGTCTACATTTTTTTAACTAGTTTTGACACTAGTTCGGAGCATTGCAGGACTATCGTCAATAATTTTGACGCTAATCCTGCAAAGCCCCTTGAGGCCCATTGAAAACAATGGTGTGTCTCCTTTTAATGCCTGCTCTGAGCAGGTGTTAAAAGTGCTGACAAAAAGGACACAAAGAAAATCTCTTAGATTCCTTTGCACTATTTTTTCGGCCCCCCTAGGGGCCCCAAAGGGGGAATGCCCCTAGGGGCTCCAAAGGGGGCAGCCCCAAACGGGAAACGCCTGCTTTGCACACATTATGGCTGGTGCAGGCATAATGTAGTGCAAAGGATTACAAAGTGGCGCGATGCATGCATTGCATCACTTTGTAAATCTGGTGTGGCGATTTTGGCCTCGTTGGGCCACATTAGCATTAAAAAAATTACCCCAATGTGGTGCAAGGAGGCTCTATGGGATCTTAAATCAACCCCTCAGAGTGAGTTTTATGGCCAAGCATTGTCTTCTTTGAGAGGTTTCAGACAAGGCTGTTCCCCTGTAGGACAACTGCCTATAAACTTGTTAGATATTTTCCATTGGTCACAAAGTGCTTCTCCACTTCTACTCTTCCAAAATGTATAGTTGCACCTCGCAGCAATAACAAACTGCCCAGTGAAATAACTTCAAATGCCATTAAAAATACATTTGTGAATACTATCCCTTGATCACATCATACAGTGGTAAGTGGAGATGAGCTTCAGTCAAGTGGTGTGGGTCCATGAATCAATACATCATAACCTTTGGCTTACAATTTACACAGGTTTTCAGATTACTTGATGTTTCAAAAATCAGAAAGAAGCAAGCAACCAAATCTAAGGAAATTGTAGTTTTCCATATGTGCTCATAGTACCCATGCATACTCCAATATAACTTTTACCTTGCTGACAATCCAACTGAATATAGATAGTAAAAAATTGGAAACACAGTTTGTTCCTTTGAATGTATCTTTTCATGGGTGTGAGAAATTGGGTTACTGGTTGGCACAGAGCAGTCAGTCTTAACTCAGAGGCAATGTCTAAAGTATTGTGCAACACTTCTAACAGTGAAACACTGCACAAAAGATCCCACCCTGAGTTAGAAAATAAAGCAACATTTTATAACTAAAACAAGACCAAAATTATAATAATCCAATCACTAGAACCGGAGTTATGAATTTTTAAAGAATAAAATGTAAAATAGCTCCTAAAAGCAGAAAGCCCCAACCATAGTTTTCTGGTCGCACTGGACTGGGTAAAAGTAAAAAGTTCACGCTGACCGCAATAATGCATAGGTCAGATACAGTCTCAGGTTAGTCCCTCTGAAGTTTGACTTTCTAAAGTTCGTGCCAGGATTCCTGTTTGCACTGCAGAGGGCCAGGAGGAACAGGGAGAGTGTCACGGGAGGCTGTTGGTGAAGCACGAGGAGGCAGCCGGCATGATGGCCAGGCATTGCTGGAGTTTTGCAGTGGCGATCCCCACAGGCAGTCAATGCTCTAGTGCAAAGAGTCGGGCTGATGGAGCTTCACTCCGAGCGACTAGGTCTCATGCAAACAGGCCTGTTCTCAATTGCAAAGATCCCAAAGCCTGGACTTCAGCACCTATGAGCCACACCAAGGGCCCAGGACCTCAGAGGCACCACTTAGGGGTCAGGAACTTGCTGCAGCTGGTTCCAGGGGCTGTTGCAGGATGTTGAGAGTCTTTTATGTCTCTGAGGCTCAGCAGACTAGCCCTTGCAGACACTCCAGAGTCCTGGGTATTCAAGATGAATTTGTGGGTCCAGTTCTTCCTCCACATGAAAGAGTGCAGCAGGTCAGCACAACAGGGCAGCAGTTCCTTCAGATCAGCAGTCTAGCAGAGTGGCAGTCTTTTTAGCGGCACAGTACTCCTTTTTCCTGACAGAGTATCCACAGGTCCAGACGTTTACTGAAATTGTGGCATCTAAGGTCCTTCTTTTATACACAGTTGTGCCTTTGAAGTGGGGAGGATCTTTTAGAAGCAGGCCTTTGAAGTGCACAGATGCCCTCTGTTGGAAAATGGGTTATTGGTAGGGCAGGTAGGTACCTACACCTAGCAACAAGCCACTAACCTCCACATAGGTACAGTTAGGTCTCAGTAAATTAATCCCAGCTCTACCCTTGGTAGCTTGGCATCGAGCGTCAAGGCTTAACTTAGGAGACAAAGTGTAAAGCATTCAAATATCACAAAACAGTAATTAAATAAAACACAGGAAACAGTTTAAAAATCCAAAACCAATTTATAAAAATAGCTTATATTTTTATCTTTAAAATGACACAAAAACGATTAAACTCGGTTCAGGGGAACCGGAGATATGAATTTTTAAAGTATTATTATTTTCTAGCGCTTAGAAACAAAAAGCGCCAATCGGGTCATCTGGTTGCACCAGGACCGGGGCAAAGTCAAACTTTCAGGCCGACCGCGATGGAGCCCTGCTCGGCTACAAGTCGCGGGAGGCCTCGGTTAAAAAGTTACCTTCTGACTTAGTCTTTATTTTGAAGTTTTTCTTCACCGGGACGAACCTGCCAGTTGAATCCGACCTCCTGGAGCCCTTGTCCGGATACGCGAAGTCGGTTTCCTCTGTGGTGATTTTTACCTTCGGACTTAGTCGTTTTTTCGAGATGAAAATCCTTCGACCGGGGTAAACCTGGATCTTGATCCGACGTCCATGGAGCCCTTCTTGGATACGATGGCTGGGAGGTCCCGGTCAACTTTTTACGTTCGGACTTAGTCTCTTTTTTGGATGTTTTTCTTTACCGGGACGAACCACGAAGTCAGGCCGGGTCGCGGTTGAGGCAAGCCGGCTAGAATTTCCGCGTCGGGTCGGTCACTTTATGGAGCTTTTTTTCAAAAATTCTCCAATCTTTTCCAAACTTCTGGGGCTTCACCCAGATGTTCTTTTAAGGTTCTTTTGGGGTCCACAGCTCACCCCAAGGGTCCAGAAGTTCTGTGATGGTCCTTGGGGGTGCGGACTTCAACTCCCAGAATGCACCTGGCGCAAATTCCTTTTTGGCCACTGGACAGTGGTCAGCTGGTCGCTTTCTTCAGGAGTTGGTGCAGGGGACTCTGGTTTAGCAATTTTTCACCTGTAGCAAACAGGGAGTCCCTCCTTGAACCAGTTGAAGCCAGGCAAAGTCCTTCTTGTGGTGAAGCCCAAGTGTGCAGCTGGTGCAGTCCTTCTGAGTGCAGGGTCCAGGTGCAGGCCAGGGGTCCAGCAGGGCAGTCCTTCTTCTTCTTTAGTTCCTTTCTTGTTGAATTCTGGAGGGGATCTGAGGTGTGGGTGCAGGTCTGCCAGTTTTATCCTTGCTCCTGGGTGAAAAGCAGGGGGGCCCTGGTTCTCCAATCAGGGACAGGGTCGTCCCCCTGTTATGACCACTTCCTGGGAAGTGTGGCAAAAATCCATCCCAGAACGCAACAGTCTCTAAAAATCCAACATGGATGAATCTGATTTTTGGAGGTTACATCTGACTGAGCCCACCCACTGGTGTGGCTAAAAATCATAAACACACCCCTCTCCTGCCCTCTCCTAATCTAATCAAGGGGGCACCTAATTGTCTGGGGTTGCAGGATGTGGGGGTGTTGCTGGGTGCTGCAAATGTCCTTCTCTGCCTTTGAAGACCAGTTTGGCAGCCCTCCCCCTTCCTGCCTCACCATCTGCTGAGGGGAGATTCTCTCCCCCAAGCACATTCCTTTGTGTGAAGTCAGGCCACTTCACACCTCATCAAGGTAGCCTGGCAGAAGCTGCTGCAGGCTCGCCAATCAGAGCACAGCAGCAAAAACAATGCAGAGCTGAAATTGGCAACTTTTTAGGTAAAGTCTAAACTTTTTACCTGGACAAGTTATATTAAATCCAACAACTGGAAGTTGTGGGATTTATTACAACAATCAATTTGATACCAAATTCTTGGTATGCAACATTTAAGGAGACTTTAAAATTTAAAATAAAGTCTGCCCATTCTAGCCTATGAAGGCCATTTACTTCAATGAGGGAAAAACGAATTTGGCTGTTTTTACCTCACCAGGGCTTATAAATCTATTTTTATAAAGTCCCTGCTTATAGTTACTTGGCACCCAGCCCTAGGGGCACATAGGGCACACCTTAGGGGTGACTTATATGTAAAAATAAGGTAGTTTAAGACTTTGGAAGTACCTTTAATTCCAAAGTCGAATTTGCATATAACTTTAATTTAAAAGCAGCCAGCAAGGCAGGCTTGCTTTTAAAATGACACTGGGCACCTCAGCAATGCACCTAGGTGTGCACCACCTATGCTGTGGTCCCTAAACCTACATGCCCTACCATATACTAGGAACTTATAGGTAGGTTAACTTAGCCAATTATAATTAGCCTAATTTGCATATCCATTTTACACAGAGCACAGGCCCTGGGACTGGTTAGCAGTACCCAGGGCACCATCAGAGTCAGGAAAACACCAGCATAAAGTGGAAAATGGGGGCAAAAAGTTATGGGGCCTCTGCAATCAGCCCTAGTTTCTCACACAACCCCCCCCCCAGCCCACACGCCCAGGAGACTCAGCCCAACCCTGGGAGAGTCTTCCTGGCTTGTTAGGCGAGGAAGACAGTGAAGAAAACTGGCTGTCCCTTTGCAGGGCCTACTCTGCCTTATATCCTCCTGTCAGGGTCACTCCCTCTGGGTAGTGAAGCCATCCCAACAGTAAAAGGACCCAACTCAAACTGAAACTTCCCTCTAGGGGGGTCTTCCTCCTCTCTCTCTGCCAACTTGGGTAGTGAGGTGCCCACCTCCCCTACTCCTAACTTTGCTAGGGCAACACCTAGCTTACCCAAAGAGGTCACCCAACACTTGAGCAACCCCACCATGACCAACAGGGTCAGGGGGCCTACTTTGCTATTGGCCCTGGGGTCTGCCTCCCAGGCCAAGTACAGTGCTGCCAGGAAGGCTAGCACCCAGCAGAGGCTACTGACAGCTGTCAGTACCCAGAACCACACCCTAAGCTCTCCACTGACAGGTGGCTGAGCTGCTTTAGGGGCATCTTTGGGGTCTTGGCACCCCTCTTGCTGTCTAGAGTGGGGGGCTACCACCTCCTGTGGCAGACACCCTCCTTCCACTCTCTCTTCTGTCAGTGCAGGGGCAACACCTTGCATCTGGACAGCTGCCTGACTACTCAGGACTTCCTTGGGGTCAGGTGAGGCCTCACCAGTGCCAACTCTGGGCTTCCCCCCTACTGGGGCAGAAGGCCTTTGGCTCCCTGGAACTCTCTTTAAGAGTGGCCTACCCTTCCTTTTCTTCTTTCCTTTTCTTGGGGACCCCTGTCTCCTAACTGTAGGGACTGACTCCCCAGGACTTTGGGTTGGGGGGGCGCCCTGGGCGACCACCTCATCTGTGACCAGACTCACCTCTGGGAGGTCATTGCCCAGGATACAATCTAGGGGAAGGTCAGCACTGACTACCACCCTAATCCAGTCAAGGATACCCTCCCTCTCTAGGGGCACTATGGCTACAGGTTTGGAGGTGACCTCCCCTGTGGCTATCCTGACTTTCTTTGTCTTTCCTGGGACATACATGTCTGGGGTCACTAACCGGTCACTCACTATAGTGTGACTGGCACAGGTGTCTCTCAGGCCAATGGTAGGGATCCCATTCACTTGAATGTGGTGGAAGTGCCTACTCCCACCCTCAGGGATCACCAGCTTACCATCTGGTCCTGTCTCCCAGCACAATGCTAGGAGGAATTCATCATCTGAGGAATCCTCCTCTATGGCTACACTGGACAGCCCAGTGCTAACCACCTTCCTTGGACAGGCTGCATCTCCTCTGAAGTGACCTGTCTGCTGACAGTCAAAGCAAGCCCTACTGTCCAAGAGTTTTTTTAACCCTGGGTCTCCCTGTCTCTGCTTGTCAGAGTGGGAGTGGGATTGACTCTCCTCCTTCTTAGGGTTCTGGGGTACAGAGGGAGTCTCTGTGGTGGGTTTACCACCTCCCTCCTTAGGTTTTTGGGGACCTGTCCCCCCCTTCTTGGAGTCTCCCCCCTGGGACTTGACAACCACCCTGGTTCTCAACCACTCATCAGCTGCCTCCCCTAGCTCTCTAGGGTTGGTCTGCTTAGAGTCCACTAGATGCTGGCGTAACCTTTCTTGGGTACAATTGGTCAAGATGTGCTCTCTCATGATCAGATTGTATAACCCCTCATAAGTATCTACTTTGTTACCAATAATCCAGCCCTCTAGTGCCTTTAGTGAAATGTCCACAAAGTCAACCCAAGACTGGGTACTGACCTTCTGGGTGTCCCTGAACTTCATTCTATATTGCTCTGGGGTCAGACCAAACTTCTTGGCTAAGCACCTCTTCATACTAGGGTATGAATCTGCCTCCTCCCCCCTTAAGGTCAGAAGCCTATCCCTCCCTGAGTTGGGGACCAACTCCCACAAAAGGGAACCCCAGTATTGAGGCCTAACCCTTCTCATTTGGAGTGCCCTCTCAAAGGCCCCCAGCCACTTATCTATGTCATCCCCCTCTACATAAGCAGGAACCACCCCCTTGGGTAATCTGGGGCAAACTCCCCCACCCATGGACACCTCAGCTTCTTTATCGCTGCTTCCATCTCTTTTCTCTTTGTATGCCCACTTTTTCTTTTCTAGGGCCAGCTTCTCTGCTTCCAAAGCTATGTATGCTAGCTGGGCCTCCAGCTCTCTTTCTCTGATGGATGGGTTCTCTCCTCCTGAAAGGACCCCCTTCCCACCACTAGCTTTGGGTCTGCCCCTAGTGACTGTATCTACTGAGGACCGTTCTTCCTCATCCTCACTTAGGCTCAGATGCCTTCCCTCCCCTGAGTGGTTAGAGCTTGCATCCTCCCTACTTTCTCCCTCCTCTGGAGCTTCTTCTGACTCTACCTCTTGGGCCTCAGCCCATGCTGTCAGGGATGTGATCAGGATTTGCTTCCTGAGATCAGTGGTTGCAGGCAACCCTCTTTCAATACACAACCCCCTAAGCTGGACTACTGTCAGTGTGGGTAGGCTAGCCAGATCAAGCTCCATGGTTCCCTAGTTTTGTGTCAACAAAAACTTTTTGCAAAAATTGGAAACAAGAATTTAGAAAAATTACAAAAATTCAATAACTGAAATTAATCCAAATTAAAAATTAAAAACAATTTTTGCACTAGGACAATTTAAAGGATTTTTAATTTGTTTTACCCAAAACTGTAACGTGATATTGAACACAAGTACAGGATCCCGTCGCTGCTTCCAATTATGTTGGAAAATGGGTTATTGGTAGGGCAGGTAGGTACCTACACCTAGCAACAAGCCACTAACCTCCACATAGGTACAGTTAGGTCTCAGTAAATTAATCCCAGCTCTCCCCTTGGTAGCTTGGCATCGAGCGTCAAGGCTTAACTTAGGAGACAAAGTGTAAAGCATTCAAATATCACAAAACAGTAATTAAATAAAACACAGGAAACAGTTTAAAAATCCAAAACCAATTTATAAAAATAGCTTATATTTTTATCTTTAAAATGACACAAAAACGATTAAAATCGGTTCAGGGGAACCGGAGATATGAATTTTTAAAGTATTATTATTTTCTAGCGCTTAGAAACAAAAAGCGCCAATCGGGTCATCTGGTTGCACCAGGACCGGGGCAAAGTCAAACTTTCAGGCCGACCGCGATGGAGCCCTGCTCGGCTACAAGTCGCGGGAGGCCTCGGTTAAAAAGTTACCTTCTGACTTAGTCTTTATTTTGAAGTTTTTCTTCACCGGGACGAACCTGCCAGTTGAATCCGACCTCCTGGAGCCCTTGTCCGGATACGCGAAGTCGGTTTCCTCGGTGGTGATTTTTACCTTCGGACTTAGTCGTTTTTTCGAGATGAAAATCCTTCGACCGGGGTAAACCTGGATCTTGATCCGACGTCCATGGAGCCCTTCTCGGATACGATGGCTGGGAGGTCCCGGTCAACTTTTTACGTTCAGACTTAGTCTCTTTTTTGGATGTTTTTCTTTACCGGGACGAACCACGAAGTCAGGCCGGGTCACGGTTGAGGCAAGCCGGCTAGAATTTCCGCTTCGGGTCGGTCACTTTATGGAGCTTTTTTTCAAAAATTCTCCAATCTTTTCCAAACTTCTGGGGCTTCACCCAGATGTTCTTTTAAGGTTCTTTTGGGGTCCACAGCTCACCCCAAGGGTCCAGAAGTTCTGTGATGGTCCTTGGGGGTGCGGACTTCAACTCCCAGAATGCACCTGGTGCAAACTCCTTTTTGGCCACTGGACAGTGGTCAGCTGGTCGCTTTCTTCAGGTGTTGGTGCAGGGGACTCTGGTTTAGCAATTTTTCACCTGTAGCAAACAGGGAGTCCCTCCTTGAACCAGTTGAAGCCAGGCAAAGTCCTTCTTGTGGTGAAGCCCAAGTGTGCAGCTGGTGCAGTCCTTCTGAGTGCAGGGTCCAGGTGCAGGCCAGGGGTCCAGCAGGGCAGTCCTTCTTCTTCTTTAGTTCCTTTCTTGTTGAATTCTGGAGGGGATCTGAGGTGTGGGTGCAGGTCTGCCAGTTTTATCCTTGCTCCTGGGTGAAAAGCAGGGGGGCCCTGGTTCTCCAATCAGGGACAGGGTCGTCCCCCTGTGATGACCACTTCCTGGGAAGTGTGGCAAAAATCCATCCCAGAAGGCAACAGTCTCTAAAAATCCAACATGGATGAATCTGATTTTTGGAGGTTACATCTGACTGAGCCCACCCACTGGTGTGGCTAAAAATCATAAACACACCCCTCTCCTGCCCTCTCCTAATCTAATCAAGGGGGCACCTAATTGTCTGGGGTTGCAGGATGTGGGGGTGTCGCTGGGTGCTGCAAATGTCCTTCTCTGCCTTTGAAGACCAGTTTGGCAGCCCTCCCCCTTCCTGCCTCACCATCTGCTGAGGGGAGATTCTCTCCCCCAAGCACATTCCTTTGTGTGAAGTCAGGCCACTTCACACCTCATCAAGGTAGCCTGGCAGAAGCTGCTGCAGGCTGGCCAATCAGAGCACAGCAGAAAAAACAATGCAGAGCTGAAATTGGCAACTTTTTAGGTAAAGTCTAAACTTTTTACCTGGACAAGTTATATTAAATCCAACAACGGGAAGTTGTGGGATTTATTACAACAATCAATTTGATACCAAATTCTTGGTATGCAACATTTAAGGAGACTTTAAAATTTAAAATAAAGTCTGCCCATTCTAGCCTATGAAGGCCATTTACTTCAATGAGGGAAAAACGAATTTGGCTGTTTTTACCTCACCAGGGCTTATAAATCTATTTTTATAAAGTCCCTGCTTATAGTTACATGGCACCCAGCCCTAGGGGCACATAGGGCACACCTTAGGGGTGACTTATATGTAAAAATAAGGTAGTTTAAGACTTTGGAAGTACCTTTAATTCCAAAGTCGAATTTGCATATAACTTTAATTTAAAAGCAGCCAGCAAGGCAGGCTTGCTTTTAAAATGACACTGGGCACCTCGGCAATGCACCTAGGTGTGCACCACCTATGCTGTGGTCCCTAAACCTACATGCCCTACCATATACTAGGGACTTATAGGTAGGTTAACTTAGCCAATTATAATTAGCCTAATTTGCATATCCATTTTACACAGAGCACAGGCCCTGGGACTGGTTAGCAGTACCCAGGGCACCATCAAAGTCAGGAAAACACCAGCATAAAGTGGAAAATGGGGGCAAAAAGTTATGGGGCCTCTGCAATCAGCCCTAGTTTCTCACACCCTCCCTTCCTGGCTCTGCCTCCAGACTATCTACAGGTGTGAGGAAGCCCTTTGTGTGGAGACAGAGCACAGCCTATTCAAGTGTAAGTGGGGCTGGGCCCAGCTCCTCCATCCTATCCTGCTAGTGATGGCCCATACAATTACACTTAAGGTCCCCATTGTTCGTGGTTGTCTAGGAGGAATACACAAATCCCACCTGTCAGCTATACACAGTCATGTAACCTAGAGACCGGCTGAAGGCACCAAATGACTATGGCAAGAAAATGCCAACTTTGTAAATGTGCCATTTTCAGAATTACAATTTAAAATTCAACTTCACTATAAGTGAGGATTTTAAATTGTGATTCCAGAGACACCAAACATGAACTGATTACCTAGACCTATCTGGAAATTACACTTATAAAAAGTAATAAGGTGACTCCAATGTTATCCTATAGGGGAGGTAAGCTTTCCAGTTGTGAAAAAATAATGTAAGCGTTTTTCACTACCAGTAAATTTAAAAATTAAAGGACCTGTTATTTAAATGCATTGCACCCTGCCCTCTGGGCTGTCCAGGGCCTACCCTAGGGATGACACATGTATTAAAAATGAAGGTTTGGGCTTGGCAAGAGGGTTAACTTTCCAGGTGGAAATGGAAGTTTAAAAACTGTACACAGACTGCAATGTCAGGTCCCAGACATGTTTTAAAGGGCTACTCATGTGGGTTGCACAATCCCACTAGTAGTATTTAATTTACAGGCCCTGGGCACATGTAGTGCTACCTTACTAGGGACTTATAGGTAAATAAAATATGCCAATTGTGAATAAGCTAATGTTACCATGCTTTAAGTAGAGAGTACGAGCACTTTAAAGATTGTGGAAAACCACACCAAGTCTAACAATGGTAAAAGCATTTTCCCTTTAGAGAAATCCCTTTTTTTACGCCATGATTTATGGAGGGGCACCCCGTGCTGGTAATTTGTGTAGATGGCTTTTCCCAGCACTAATTTTACATTAATTTCGAAGGTGGGAACCCCTCTGCAAAATATTTGTCAATACTGGTGGGATTGTGGATGTTACTTTCCGTTCTGCAAGATTAACCCTGGTACATCTACTTTGTTGCAACTGTCATTACGATTACAAATGCAGACAATGCACGGGTCTTGTGGGGGTGTCTGATTTAAAATATTTGACCTTGTGGCACAAATGTCCTTATATGCACGAATACATTCAAAATGTAGGCCAGATTAACTTAACCCCGATTTACTGTTGATTAGGACAGGTGCTCATCAGTGGCGGCTCACAGCACGCAGAAGGGGCAGGGTGCCACGCAGGGGGATAGGGAAATAAAAATGTAATTAATTTTAAAAAATAAGTAAACACTTACCTTCTCGCCGCCGCCGCCGCCCCCCCCCCACTTCTCTCTCTGCGGCTGCAGGCAGGCACAGGCTCCCAGCCTGCCCTGCAGCCAATCCTGATGCTGCTCAAAGCAGCGTCAGGATTGGCTGGGAGCACCCAGCCAGGGCGCTCCCAGGCAGACTGGGAGCCTGTGCAGGCTTTCTCCAGCACAGCCCCAGCAACAGTGTTGCTGGGCTGGAGAGAGCTGTGTGCGCATGTGTGTTTGGCCGTTCCAAGGCGGCCGGCCAAACACACATGCACTCTGAGGGAGAGTGCTGTGCACTCTCCCTCACTGCTTGTCCTCCCCTCAGCCCCCCTCCCCCCCATTTTACTAAAAACGATAATAAACAGAAACATAATTTATTATCGTTTTTTAGTAAAAGGTTAGCAGGTGTTGCTGCTGGCGGGATGGCAACGCTCCTCCGCCCTAAAGAGGAGCTGCCCATGCGATGCTTGTGAGGTGCAAAGTGGTGCAAACAGCAGTGATGATAAACTTTAATACAGAGAATAAATTTTGGAACGAAAAGTTAGTGCGATTGCCATGCCAAACACATTTTTGCTTTGCATAGTATTAAAGCCTGCTAATCTATGCAAAGAGGGCATATCGTGGCGGGGACAGTGCACATATCATTAGGAGTCGAAACAGAGGCTAGTTTACCAAAATAGCAAAACATGCCTTGGCGTACAATCTCAGCGCCAAATTAAATTAGGTAGAAGCAATGGACAAGAGAGATTTTACATAACAGTTACATGCATAAAGTGCTAACATTTCTACGGGTTTGCATCTTTTACGTGCCTTATACATGGACCGTCTGCGCCTAGAAATTTGCACTAGAAGGTTTGCCTTGAGTACACATTTGACCCCAAACACCGCTTGCTCGCATCTTCACCTTGGCATGACACTAAATTATTTGTTGACATAATCGGCAGGAAACTCTTTGTAGTTGGAGTGAGGCATTTTTTTCCTTTTCCTGCAACGCAACGATGTAGAGTTTAATGTTGTACTGCGCTGCTCGTGTATTACTAATTCTGGACCTAAATTAGTTGTCCCCATTGAGTTTATGGTAGTCTGGGTAAGGGGTTCATCAAGGAACTTGCCCCCACAAACCACTTACCTATAAGTCGCAAATAAATGTGTGGTTCCTCCTGAAACTTATTGTTTGGAGCAAGTATACTGTTAATATGAGGAGGTAAGAGACCGCTAGGTGATGAATTTATGGTGGATACTGTTTCTTTGAGGTATGTTCTGAACGTAAACTATTTGGGATGTAAACATGACATCTGCACCGACGATATATGCATGCACACAGTTGTAAACAAAAAAAAACTGAGAACCTTTGTCATGACACGCATCCTATACTCGTGTTCGGTGAAATATAAAAAAAAGTAGTTTAGGTACTGTATTTTAAAAAGCATGAACTATATAGCTTTGCAATGGCCCTGTTGCAGTCCATTGTGGAGAACATTGCTGAACTAGTGTTGTACCTTGGAAAATACACACTCCATGCTGGAGAGCTAAGTGCAGCAGTATAGATCTGACTGTCATAAACTGCAAACTCCCCGATACTGTCAGACTTTCTGATTACAAGCAGATGCCGAATGCAAGAGACATTACTTAAAGCATATTCAGGGGCGTAACAAAGGCCCTCGAGGTGCGGGCGGAGGGGGTGGGGGGGAGGGGGGCAAGCTCCAGGAGGCTCCCTCAGCACAGCACCTGACCTGAGTGGGTCCGTAGGGGGACCGCTTCCATGTTCTGTGCAGGGGCCCCTTACAGTTTCGTTACGCCACTGAGCATTCTATATTGTGATTTCCTAAGTTGCCATAATAGTTGCCATAATATTAGTGCCTAACCTTTCAGGAGGAAGTCAGCAGCGCCATGGCAATGATACACGCTATCACGGCAAAACAAGAAGAAATGCAACAGAAAATTGAACAACTACAGCAGGAAAAACGCAGAGAGTCACGAAAAGTCAAAGCCAAGTAAGTAGCAAGTGAGAATATATTTAGTAAAACAGCTGCCATGATTCAACTAACATCACAGTTCGGTGAGATAATTTAATGTGGATAGGAGAAGATGTTAGATAGAGGTTAAGTTGTTGGATGTCAGAAAATACGTTCTAGGTTCTAGCAAGGCTTCCTCGTTTAATCAAATGATGTGACCTGGGGTGAATAATTCTATCTTTCTGGGCATCATTCCCTCTATCTGCGAAAACTCGAGGTATTTAGAAATGTCAGAATTAGGAAATGTCGAATCCCAGCTATGGTCGGGGCACCATATCATGAGCATAGTACGAGGCCAAGTATAGCATAGGTAAGTGCACAAAGTGAGGTAATGATTCCCTATTCTTGACTCTATATATCTTGAAGAGATAGATAGATAGATAGATAGATAGATAGATAGATAGATAGATAGATAGATAGATAGATAGATAGATAGATAGATAGATAGATAGATAGATAGATACATGCTTCGTATCTGTGGAGTTAAGTGTGGAAAATCTATAAAATATCCTTAGATATTTTGTCTATTGATATTGTGTTCACTGTATTGTTACCAGTTGATATTTTGGACTCTGTCTCCCCGGCCTTTACAACAGGCAGCTCCCTTGTAATCAGTACTATTTTTTGTATCTGTGTTGTGATGATAACTGACAATACGTAAATCCCATGGATTTCATTTCACCAGAATGCCAGTGTAGGCATAGCTCACACCAGGCGCCAACACCCCTCCTAACCCCCCAGGGTATCACAGGATCAGAGCTTCCTTTCACCCCTTAGTCCTTCATCAGCCTCCTATTTACTTCTGAGGGACTAGGCTGAGTGCAAGGAGTGATATGTACAAAAAGTAAAAAGGTCTCCTAGAGTCTTATCTCCTATTCTATTATTGTCAAAGTGTTCGTAAACCTCGCAACCAAGAGAAGCAAGAGAAGTGTTAGTCATTGCAACTTGTTGTTGTGATGGGGCCACAAACTACTGTTACTATCCCCCTATGGGCTTCCTGTGATTCCCGTAGTAACCGCCCTGGGGTGGTAAAAAAAACGTTTCTCCCAAAAAGAATTCTGATTTTGCAACTCTAATCCTTACCCTACATTTGAGAAAGTGTTGAGAAAATGCCCTGTGTGTCCATCTGTATTTAAATAGCACAAACCTAGCTAGGAAGCAACAGAGCATTGTCCCTTATGTATAGTGTTGGAAGACTGTACAAGATTGTGCACGGTGGGGATTTCACAAATACAGTTCATCTGTTCTAAATTTCTGGGCAGAGGTTAAGTGATTTGTCCAGTCCCACATTTAGGCTAGCACAATGGCCTTGATTTGAACATGGGTCCTCAGGTGCCAAAGTCAGCAGCTCTAGCCACTAAGTCATATCTCCACCTGCCAAATTTACTCATTTTGCAGCCCTCTGCCCTTGTACTACATACTCATACTACACCTGCTCCAGGCGCATCTGTTACCTGTGTGCTAATTACCGCGCTGACACTAGTATAAGGCCCAGTTCAAAAATAAGATGGAGATCTGTATTGTCATAGGTGATGCCTTCTTCTGAGACTATTCATGGAAGACCAAGTTGTACAAAAGCGACACCTATTGTGTACATATTCCTGTGTTCTCTAGACATATCCTATGGAGTGCCTCCACTGAAGAAACTTTATAGGCGAAGGATTAAGATAAATGTGAAATATCATGTTTACTTTTGTTTTTATTTTTTTTCAATTGGAACTAAATTATCCATGTGAACGATTCCCTTCTCCTGTGCGCTTTACAAGCAGTGCTATCCTATGGCCTTTCTCACAGTAGGAGTACACCGAAAGACCAAGCCTTCCAGGCGCAGGCTTAAAAATGCATGAACTATGTGAAAGTCATAGCAAATTTATGGATAATTATGACTCTGTTGGTCATTTACAATGTCAGGAAAAGTGTGGTAGGCGTAATACCATGCGCAAAATTATTAAAACCGCTGTAATCCAAGTTAAAAAACTACACAAACCGCATGCAATCAGCATTTCACTGAGTCTTTGTTTCCACCCCTCCCTATCTCTGTGCTTAGGCTATTTTCAACTAAAATGCTGAACACACAACATATGGTATCCAACCAATACAACGCTGTGACGCAGCACCTTAAGGGGCATATTTATACTCTGTTTGCACCGAATTAGCGTCATTTTTTTTACTCTAATTCGGTGCAAAATGAACTCCATATTTATACTTTGGTGCTAGACCCGTCTAGCGCCAAATTTATGGAGTTAAAGTCATTTTTTGGAAGTGGAGACCTACCTTTCCTTAATGAGATGCAAGGTAGACGTTCCCGTGCAAAAAATGACTCTATGGCCTTAACACCATATTTAGGGGCATATTTATACTCTGGGGCATATTTATACTCTGTTTGCACCGAATTAGCGTAATTGTTTTTACTCTAATTTGGTGAAAAACTAACTTCATATTTATACTTTGGTGCTAGACCCGTCTAGCACCAAGGCCCTGATTTATACTTTTTTTGTGCCGCATTAATGTAATTTTTTGTTGCAAAAGTGGCGCAAACTTACAAAATATTGGCCCTTATTTATACTTTTTGCTGCAAAACTGCACTAACTCACTTTTGCACCAAAAAGTTTAGCACCGGCTTGCACCATTTCTGTGCACCAGCCGGGCACCATATTTATGGAATGGTGCAAGCCGGTGCAAAGGGTAGGCTAGAGTAAAAAAAAATGACTTCAGTCGGGTGGGGCTGGTGGTATAGAAGAAGAGGGTTTAGCACCAAAAAATTACTTTAGGCAGGTTAGAGTAAAACAAATGACTCTAACCAGATTAGCGTAATTTTATGGTGCTAAACTTACCATGCCACATGACTCCTGCCTTAGAAAAGGCAGGAGTCATGCCCACCACCCCAATGGCCAGCACAGGGGACAAGGGTCCCCTGGGCATGGCCATTGCACCCTGTGCCATGTATGGGGGCCCATTTCAGCCCCCCCTATGGCTCTTTAAAAAATAAAATGCAATCTTACCTGTACTTACCTGGGATGGGGTCCCCCATCCTCCGCAGTCCGTCTGGTGTAAGTAGGTGTGCCCCTGAGGCCTGGGGAGGGCACCTGTGGGCTTATTCCATGGTGTTCCACCAAGGAAATAGGCCCACAGGTCCCCTAATGCCTGCCCTGACCCAGGCTTTAAAAAATGGGGCAAAGCAAGCTTTGCCCCATTTTTTTACCCCTCCTCCCTCACTTGCACCATTTTTGCATGGGAGTATAAATATGGCGTTAAGGCCATAGAGTCATTTTTTGCACGGGAACGCCTACCTTGCATCTCATTAAAAAGAAATGACACTAATTCAGTGCAAACAGAGTATAAGTATGCCCCTTAGCGTAAAAAAATGACGCTAATCTGGTTAGATTCATTTATTTTGACTCTAACCTGCCTAACGTCATTTTATTTACGCTAGCCTACCCTTTGCACCTGCTTGCACCATTCAATAAATATGGTGCCCAGCTGGTGCTAAAAAATGGTGCAAGCAGGTGCAAAACTTTTTGGTGCAAAACTTTTTGGTGCAAAACTGCGTTAGTGCAGTTTTGCACCAAAAAGTATAAATAAGGCCCTAAATATCTTCCCACTATACATTGTTTTGAAGAATAGCACTTTTCCCAATTACGTTACTTCAAAGCACACCACAGCAGTGCCTTTTCAAACTATGGAAATTAGATGTGTTTAGCATTTTCAAACCTGAAACCTTGCCACATTCCACATTACCGAATAACAGGAAGTAAAACATCTTGTAATTGTCATAAACGGTATATCATGAAGTTTTGTTTTGGCCGACCATTTTCTGTCTTGCGCAGAAGAACACAGAAGGAAGAGTATGGATCACACACTGTCCCGCTTCTGCAGCAAAGCAATCCACAACAAACCTCCAACGTCGCAGACCCAATTCTGATTAACCAACATTTTACACAACTTCTGCAGACCACCGGCTTTGAGAAAGGTATGACCAATCTGCATTAATGAAGATCCAGTAATTTAAGAATGTTCCTCTTAATCAATGTAAGAGTCCCATTTGGAGCTCTGAATCCCATTCGGATCTCTGTTTTTGAAAAACACTGTATGCGCAGAACATTTAAATACATCGGGCAGATTTAAGAAAAGTGGCGCTGCACCCAGTGTAGCGCCACTTTTCTTGTGCCTCTTAGAGCCCCCCTACCGCCACAATGTGTGTGCCGTACTTAAAAAAAATACGGCGCACCATGGTGCAGGGTAGGCGGCAATCGTGTCAAATAATGTTATGCTATTGATGTACTGTTCAGGATTAGCACCAACATTTTGACGCTAACCCTGAACAGTACATAGGCGCCTATTATAAATAATGGTGTGCCCCCTTTCAAAGCCTGCTCTGAGCAGAAGTTAAGAAATGCCACTAAAAATGGCACAAAGAAATATGTTAGATTTCTTTGTAACATTTTTTCGCCCCCCCCCAACAGGAGAATGCCCCCCCTTGCATACATTATGCCTGGCGCAGGCATAATGTGGTGCAGGGGGTTACAAAGTGATGCAATGCATACATTGCGCCCCTTTGTAAATCTGGTGCTGTGATTTTGGCCTCGTTGGGCCACATTAGCGTAAAAAGAAATTACGCTAATGTGGCACAAGGAGGTGCCAGGCCCCCTTAAATCTGGGCCATTGTATTTTGTATTATTTGGCATGCTTGTAAATTAGACTTTGTTGGTGCATGTATTAGTAGGCAACCTAGGACATTATTTAGGAACAAAGTTGATTAAGAAATTAATTTATTTTTACCACTGTTGTTGGAGATTGCCAAGTTACCCTACCCAGTAATAACAATCCAGTTGGGTTTCAAGTTAACCAAAAAAGGTATGCAAATAGTCTCCATGTGTAAACGGTTCTCAAGTATAGTCATCACGGAAGCCTGACATCCCTCACTGAACTTTGCTGATCTGAATACAGTTCACCTAGCAGAAACTACTTCCCTAAACCCCAGCAAAGTTAGGATGTTTCATTACACTTCCGATCCTGGAAGGAGAGTGTGAAGACGGAGACCGGCAGGTAGTGAGCAAATTACTTTTATTTATCATATACGCAGGATATTTACAGGAGCAATGTCGGAACCGCTCCGTTTGCCAACCGCCACCTCACCGAACCCCGGTCTCGTGTCATAGATCGAATGCCGACCACATTCTACATTGGATCTACGCACCACACATCTTCCCCTCTTCTCAAACAACAATAAAACAAATAGAACCATCTATATACAACATACTTAACATTCGAATACCAAAGAAAAAATACATATATATATAGGAAATACATAACACATATACCTATCATTTTTTTTTGTTTTTTAATTGGAAGCATCACCACTCTTTAATAGCTTAGCATCACAAATTCATTGAAATGCCTTGGTAATTTCCTATCTCTCTGACTTTTACGAATGGGTATCTCCTCATTCTCACAATTCCTAGATTCACCACTTCCTTCACCTCTGTCTGACCGCACCTCCTCAGATCGTAATATAGAACCATCTCCCCACAAATATCCACTCTCTTCATCAAGATGATCACACACCGATTCCTGGGGAAAGTTACTTGCATTAAACAAACTCACATGTGCAAATTACGTACTCTTCCATCCTCAAGTTGGACAACACCATTCAATACTTTCACAACTTTCATAGGGCGTGACCATCTCGCATTCCCTTTATTTATTAACCCAAGATTTTTCACACGTACATAGGGGCATATTTATACTCCGTTTGCGCCGAATTTGCGTCGTTTTTTTTACGCAAATTCGACGCAAAACTAACTCCATATTTATACTTTGGCGTTAGACGCGTCTAGCGCCAAAGTTCATGGAGTTAGCGTCATTTTTTGGCGTGAACACCTTCCTTGCGTTAATGAGATGCAAGGTAGGCGTTCCCGTCTTAAAAAATGACTCCCAGGCATGTGCGTGGTATTTATACTCCCGGGCAAAAATGACGCCCGGGAGTGGGCGGGGCAAAAAACCCCGCATTTGCGCCTCTTTTTAACACCTGGGTCAGGGCAGGCGTTAAGGGACCTGTGGGCTCAGAATGAGCCCAGAGGTGCCCTCCCCTGCCCCCAGGGACACCCCCTGCCACCCTTGCCCACCCCAGGAGGACACCCAAGGATGGAGGGACCCATCCCAGGGAAGAAAAGGTAAGTTGTGGTAAGTATTTTTTTAAAAAAAAATTGTGGCATAGGGGGGCCTGATTTGTGCCCCCCTACATGCCACTATGCCCAATGACCATGCCCAGGGGACATAAGTCACCTGGGCATGGCCATTGGGCAAGGGGGCATGACTCCTGTCTTTGCTAAGACAGGAGTCATGTTAATGGCGTCTGGGCGCCCAAAAAAAATGGCGCAAATCGGGTTAAGACGATTTTTTTGCCTCAGCCTGACTTGCCCCATTTTGGGACGCCCAAACGCCATTTTTCCCTACGACGGCGCTGCCTGGTGTACATCGTTTTTTTTCACGCACACCTGGCAGCGCCGATCGGCTAACGCCGGCTAACGCCACTCAATAAATACAGCGCCCGCATGGCGCTTCAGAATGGCGTTAGCCGGCGCTCATTTTTTTGGCGCAAAACTGCGTTAGCGCAGTTTTGCGTCAAAAAGTATAAATATGGCCCATACTGTCTAACCACTAAGTTTAGCATTGTCTTTCCACTGTTCATTTTTTTTAACACTTTATTTTGATACACTTGCACCCTTTCTCTCACAGAGCTAAAGTCTAACCCACCAGAACTTCCTCGTTTTCTGTTCATCAGCCACCAAGGAATTAATTTAGAAGATGATTTCCGACCACTCAATAACTCAAAAGGTGTTTTGCCACTGACTGAATGTGGTGTAATTCTGTAAGATAACAACATATTTTGGATGGCCTCCTTCCAGGACAAATTAGATCCCAAGGCTAATTGTATAGTGTCCTTGATTACCTTGTTAAATCTTTCAACTTGACCATTACCTTCAGGATGGTACAGTGATTTACCCCACCACTTCCAAAAAGGAACTCATCTTATCAGAGGTATGTTGTACTCCATTATCAGAAACAATTGTTTCAGGAATACTTTCCCTCGCAAATACATCCTTTAAAAATTCGATAACAGTATCAGTAATAATATTGCCAACCATACGAACCTCTGGCCATTTGGAAAAATAATCAACTAGGACAATTGCATACCCTTCCTTAGCAGGTAAGTTAACAAACGGACCCATGAAATCGATCGCAACTTTGCGCCACGGGCCATCCGGCAAATCAACCATCTGTAGTGGTACCGCTAATGGTTTCACAGACTTATCAATCAACATACATTTACCACACTCTCTTACACAACGGTCCACCATACGATCTAACCCCGGCCACCAAAAGACTTCTTTGATCTTCCTCCTGGTACTCGCCATGCCACCATGACCCTCATGTCCCAACTTGACAATGGTATCACGCATACCATAGGGAGGCACAATTTTATCACCTCTTAATATAATGTCATTGGACACAGACAATTCCTCTTTAATCTTCCAGAATGTACTACACTCGCCTCTTAAATTCCGTTCCGATGGCCATCCCGTCAAAATAAACTCCTTCACCTTCAATAAAACCTCATCTTTCTGCATTTCTCTCATCCACACAAGTTCAGATAATTCGTCATGCACATTCCTATTTTGCAGGGACATAACATCATTATAAGTGAACGCAACATCGCACTGTCCATCATCAAATTCTTCAATACTACTATGCGCTAGTGGTAACCGAGACAACCCATCTGCTATACAATTACTTTTCCCTGGAAGATGCAAAATTTCAAAGTGATACATTTGTAATTTCGAAGCCAACCTCGCCAACCTAGGAGTAAGGTTCCTTCCCCCTCCCGTGCTCAAATTATCAACCAGAGGTTTGTGATCCGTACAAATTTTAAATTTGCGCCCCCATATTTACATCCTAAATCGTTGTACAGCCCAAGTAGCGGCCAATAACTCCTTCTCAATTACAGAATAGTTCCTTTCTGCTTGAGACATAGTACGAGAGGCATATGCGACCATCCATATGTCCCCTTTCCTCCTTTGAGACAAAACTGCCCCAATACCATATGTGGAACCATCCACTGCTATAGTACATTCAGCAGTTTCATGAAACGATTTGAGGCAAGATGCATTAACAATTTCTTCTTTTATGGTCGAAAACTGCTTGGAATGTATCTCTTTCCAGCAGAGCGTCGCATTTTTCCTCAGCAAGGCACGAAGGTTCTCCACTTTGGATGCAAAGTTTGCCACAAAACGAGAATAAAACTCTGCTAGGCCTAAAAATGATAATAATTGTTCGCTGCACCTTGGTTCTGAAGCCTCACTAATAGCTTTGATATGACTAATCTTAGGTCGAATACCATCTTTAGAAATAATATGACCTAAATATTCTACGTGGCTCTCACCAAATTTGCACTTTTGACCCTTAGCAGTTAGTCCATAGTCACTCAATGCTTGCAAAACTGCCTTTAAGTTTCAGTCATGCTCAATCCTGTCACGACCATATACTAAAATATCATCCTGGAATACTTTTGCCCCCTTAACATTCAAAAGTATTTTGGACAATTCCCTCTGGAAAACTGCAGACACACTAGCCAATCCAAATGGCATCCTTTTATACTGGAACATTCCTTCCTGTGTAATAAATGCTCTACAATGTTTAGACTCAGGACTCAAATGTATCTAGTGGTACGCACTTGCCAAGTCGATGGTTGAAAATACTGTAGCATCTCCAATAGACAACATCAATTCCTGCAGATTTGGCAAAGGAAATGCATCTATCCAAATTGCATCATTGAGTGCCCGTAGGTCAATTCACAACCTGAGGTCCCCACTGGATTTTACCTAAATTACAATCGGAGAAACCCAATCTGAGCACTCAATTGGTTCGATAATATCTTTATCACACAAGTCCTTGAATATTTCCTTCAATTTTTCTCTATAATTTAAGGGAACATTCCTCAACTTCTGCCTTACGGTAATAGCATTCTCCTTTAATACAATTGTATGTTGGAAGTTTTTTATACTCCCCAAACGACTATTAAACACGGTAGGGAACATCTCCTTTATATCACGATACAAGTCATTCTGCAATGTATCCATACTTACAGTGTACACTGGCGGACTGGCACTAGAGTCTACCATCAACCCCAATTGACATATATGTGGCAAACCCAGAATAGTTGCCCCACTCTCCGCTACAAGAATATCACCTGAACACTTCTTTTCAGCATATTCAATTTCTGCCTGCATTTTTCCTACAATTGCAATTTTATGACCAGAATAGCTACAAGGACTGGTTTTTGTCTGTTGTAAACTCCTGCCTGGCCACAACCGATTAAATAGAGATTTGCCTATTATAGTGTAACTTCCACTCGTGCACCATCAATATTTACATAGCACTTAGGAAATTGAAGCTCTCTTCCCTTAATGTTACAACCTTGAATGATTAATACCATATTCTGCATTCCTTCTTCAACCTCATCATCATCCACATTCTCCACAATACAACTCACTTTTTTTTCAAAACTTCTGCACACGCGTGCAAAATGTCCCTTTTTTTTACATGCACTACAATTTTTCCCAGTTGACGGACAACCATTAAAATTTGCAAAATGCAAGCTGGCGCCGCATCTAAAGCACACTCTAGTATTGTTGTTCATGCCAGACTTGTTATCCCCAGATTTGTTATCCCTACTACCAGAACGGGAAACTATTTTTTTCTTTTTTTCCTTGCATTCCCTGTCTTTGCTTATGGTACACACGGTGTCATTATCTTTGACTTCCCTCCTCATGGTTTGTATGCAATTTTCCATAATCTCAATGCTCCTCACTACTTCAATAGCTGTTTTTAAAGATATTTCCCCGGAAGACCAAAGTTTCTCCTGTATTTTTTTAGATTTATTCTTCATTTATAATTGGTCCCTTAAAACTTGGTCATATGTCATATTGGCACTAGTAACCGCTAAGCCTCTTAGCACTGCCATATACTGGTCAATTGATTCATCAGCCTTCTGGTCCCTTGAATAAAATTTATATCTCTCCCTGACTACATTTATTTTCCGTCCATACCTATCCTGTAACTGTTGTAAAGCACATTTGTACACATCTTCCCCATGCACATTATCTACAGGTGGCACATTTTTTTATTCCCGTAACCCAACAGCCTCCAACCGACGTTTAAGCAAGGACAGGTGCCTATCAGGTGAACATTCGCCATCTTCCAACACATCTACGTATGCCTCAAATAAATCCAACCACAATTCCCACTGAATTGGTGGATCTCCTGGTTCATTTAAAAAAATGGTGGAGGCTGAATACTAGACATCCTGCAATTAACAATGTCCAGTGTTAACGTATCAATCAACTATATCAATAAATACTCAATGCAGTTGAACAGTATTGGTGTAAAATGCACAAAAAAAATGAAAATGGAATCAGTCACAGTAAATTCCGGCACTTCCAACAAGTCAACTGTGTAGATAAACAGTTCCTTTGTAACTGTAGGCACAAGGTGTGCCTATCACCATATTCCAAACGTGGCAGACACCGTTGTATATATTAATAGTTCCTTTGTAATTGTAGGCACAAGGTGTGCCTATCACCGTATTCCACAATAAGGAATTAAAGGTCTTCAAACCTCCTTCAAGATGGCCGCCACAACTACGTTGATTGCTTTCTAGAGGAATTTGGGCACACTCCAACCCATAATTCCTGGTATAGTTGCCGTTTTATCTCCACCAATAACAAAGCAGAAACATTGCCAAAATGTACTCCCACGGACCAGTGAACACGTTCCTAGTGCGCTGCAAGAACCGCCCCTCAACTCCTGGAAGTACAGCATGCACACGATTGCCGAAAATCAAAGCGCGATCGTTATCTCACCTCCGACATCGCTCCTGCCCGCCTCGTCGCCACTGTGAAGATGGAGACCAGCAGGTAGTGAGCAAATTGCTTTTATTTATCATATACGCAGGATATTTACAGGAGCAATGTCAGAACCGCTCTGTTTGCCAACCGCCATCTCACCGAACCCCGGTCTCGTGTCGTAGATCGAATGCCGACCACATTCCACATTCGATCTACGCACCACAGAGAATTACTCCAGCTCTCTGTGGGAGTAAGTCTATGACCATTTCCCAGTGGTTAGAGGTCGGCGAGGAGTTTCTGAATGTGAACTAACTCACAAGTTTGTGGACGTTCAGAAACTTTTAAGGCAAATCATGCTTGATCAGACATCAGCCTTGTGTGGGGCTTAAGTCCTGTGGAAGGTTCTTCGTGGATGAATCAGGAGCCAGTCAGGTAGAAGAGGGTATTGTCTTTTTTTGTGTACTAGGCACTTGGGCACAGCACTGGGTACATATCTCTAGTCATTGTTCATTCTCCCAACAATTGAACCGTCTACCAGCTTCCATTCAACACACATCAACATTCTATTGCATCATCATTCATTTTCAGCATTCCAGACACCAGCTCAGATGTAGAGGGAGTGGGGGACACAGGATGCTACTGTTTTCTGCTGCCTAATTATATGCAGGATTGGCATACAATCAAGCAGTAAAAAAAAATCATTTACGAATGAGAGGTATCCTTTTGTGAAAATCTGACAAGTGTAAACGGAACCATTTTTGTCCCTAAACCTACGTTTGCATTTCAAAATGGCTGTGTGAAACGAGCTTTTCTTTTTCTTGGGTAATGGGACTTTGCAGGTCATAACAGACTAAATTCTAGGAGGCAAAGTGTCCATATTTGTGCTGTTTCAGATGGGTCCCATATAAGTGTGCATTAAGCTTTTTCAGATTTGAGAAAGGGGTGGACTGAGTCAGATCTGTAGCAGATTGTCATTAAACTTCTGGATTGTAAATCGAGATTGCGAGGGTTCCTACTGGGATTTCTTGTTTTTGTAGCTGTGGGTTGATAAGTTGTAAAATACCTAAATGGCTTTTTGAATTTGAAAACAGACCACTGTCTTTCTTTAGGGAAGTGCACTCAGAAGCCCAAATTTATGAAAAAGTGGCGCATCAGATATGAAGCGCCACTTTTTCTGCGGCCCCCCACCGGCACCTAACGACACCATGGTTGCGGCGTATTGTAGCAACGTGCAAGGAGGCCCATAGGTTTCTGTGGGTGAGTCATTTTAACACCTGCTCTGAGCAGGCATTAAAAATGGTGCCAAAAATGATGCAGTGAAATCTTTTAAATTTCACTGCGCCATTTTTGCGGGCCTTCTAGTGCCAGAACTCCCCCTTATATACATTATGCCTGGCACAAGTATAATGTGGCACAAGGGTTTACAAAGTGGCACAATGCATGCATTGCACTACCTCATAAATATGGCACGGCAGAAAATCCACTTTAGCTCCACCTTAGCATAAAAAAATTAAGCTGTGGCAGCGCTAAGGTGGCACTAGGGGCTCTTAAATATGCCCCAGACTATCCTTGGCGAAGCAACATGTTTGTTTGTTTTTTGGTACATAAAATACCTACCCTATAATTGATGTGTATAATTTTGAAGGATGCTTACTCCAGTAATACAGTGTTGTACCACAACATTGTGGCCGAAATAATGCCCTGCAGGCAATTTGTAATAATAACATTGACTAAATAAATCAAGGGCTTAATTTGAGCCAGCGGTTGACAGTGGGGCTCTTTTTTGGGCTCTGGCACTTATTTTTCGTCAACAAACATTTACTGCGAGCAACATAGTGAAAAACACACAAAGGGGAAAGAAGTAGGGAGAGAGAGTTGGAAAACCATTGCAAAGGGATAAAGTAGAAACCCACAGGAGAGAGATAAAGTGGCTTGGTGTCTCTGGGAATGCTTTGAAGAGCCATGAGGTCGACTCAAGACTACACAGCCTTGGTATTATGTTAGCCGATATTTAAAATTACTGGACAAAAGTTTCTGAGCAGAGTCTTGGGCATAGTCACTCATTCTGTTGCACATTAAGCACTGTGTGCATCTATACGTACATTGATAACATTTTGATAGTCAACATTATGGTGACAATATGTCCAGGATCAATATTTCAATCGCAATATTGTGACCTACAATCCAAGTGAAACCAAACATTGGCACAGTAATACATCTTGCCTTTTATATAACTGGTATCACCAGCGCTTTAAGTCGGCTAGGTCCTGATGGTAATGAGCACTGGTCCCTATCGGGCTCTGTTCTCAAGCCCTGACCATTTTGTGCCATGCCCTGGCAATACAGACTGCTGAACAAAGATGTCTCACGCATCATTACGTGAGTCACACTTAATACTTCAGTTATGAAGCTGGAACCTGAAAAGTAATCGTAATAGGAGGGATGTTGTTTTAAAGGTATCCTGGCCCACTGTGCATCTAATTTCTTCTGGAATTGAGCAGTATGGCTAGAGTCACTTTGCAACCTCTTACAGTTGCCCTGCATGATTTTGTGTTGACCCGACGTCTCCTCCTACAAGCCATGACCTTCGCTTGGTGTTCCAAACTGAAAGGGACTCATCCCCTGGACCGACGCCGCATTAGAATAATGTGAGTCACAGGTGGCACATGGCTGGAACTGGCCTTCTTATGTAATTCTTTTACTTGCATTTCCCCTTATGTCGCACCTTTCCATCCTCCTGCGCACCTGACATTGCCAGATCACACATGCGGTTGCAGTTTAGCCTTAGACTGATGACTGATGTGAAGCCGTGAATGTCTAACCCAACAGATTCAACCACCAGAAAAGATGTTATGCAGTGCCCGAGGCAGGATTCATGAAGTTTTACAGATTGTACTGTAATCTACATGGCATGGAGGAGAGGCCGCTCTGAGGGCATACATTGTCAATATGTCATGTTTATTTATTCGGTGGCTGGCACTGCCATTGTTCAAAGGCGGGCTGATAAGCTTAGAGTTTGTCAGGCGCCACGTCCACATACTCAACACTGAGATGGAGGCTTCCTTTCAAGGCACAGCACACTGATGAACACATGCAATTGCACATGATGTTAAGTAAATATCAGAATTTAAGGCATTACAAAGCTGGCTAAGCTTCCTCCAGAATCCCCAATGCCTTCTGCATGTTTGTCCAGGGACAATGTGTACTCGGTATCTGCTTTGGTCAGGATCAGAATGTTAATGTAAACCTGCAACAAACATCATGTTTGAACATGATAATTAATAGATTGTATTTCTTTAACACAGTTTAGTGTCTCTTTAAAAGGCTGCCATGTTAGTCATTTAGTCTCTGTAGTCTGTGCCATTCTTTGTCTCAACTTCTGTCTCCCTGCTGCCTCTTGTCGAATAAAGGAGACTAGCTACCATTGGTGCAATGGGTGCAGTGACACTGAGGCCAATAGGCCTGAGGGGTCCACTGAACCTTGATTATTACTGGATTTTGCAGTTGAAACAGCTGCCTTGGAGCACATGTCCTTCCTTGCACTAGGACCATGACACATTTCTTACACAACTATTGTTTTAAACATGCTAATTTGTGTCTCTTGAATGGCAGTGCTGTGCACAGGTCTCATGTAACTTTTTACTACTTTATTATTCTTCGTTGAATTCAAATTAAGGAATTTCTTAAGTACACATTCCTAGTTTTCATTATTCAGCTCAAGACGCTAATTGTGTTGGCCACACCCTTTCAACAGGTTTGCCACACCTCTTTCAGAGACCCCCAGTTTTTTTTTACCCCACTTAAATCCCTGGGGAGCACGCACAAAACATAACACACACCTCTTCATCATCCCTCCAGCTGCAAATGATTCTAGTGCATCATACTTTGAACTTTTCCAAATTGATTAAACTGGTTGTGAGGTGAAATTACAATTTGGAACAAACTACAGGGCACATTTACACAGAAGTGGCACAGCGTGGCTGCACAGTGCTGTGTCACTTCTGAAACGCAGGGATGAGCCGTACTTACACAAATAGAGGGCACCCCTGTGATTCCCCTAGCGCTGGCACTAGATTTAGCTGCCAGAGCCAATGTAGGCATCCTTGCACCATAGTGCAAGAATTTCTGCGTTGAAGGGAATGATTGTTTATGTGCAAGAAGGTATCCCTTCCTGCACAATAAATCTACAATGACGATGTGTTACTTCTATGTGTGCTGCGGAATGCAGCACACATAGAAGTAGCAAATCGTCACTAATGAATTATTGTTTTTGTGCAGGAAGGAACACCTTCCTGACATAAACAATCATTCATGGCATTTTGCTCTTTTTATGAGTGTTGCAGAATGCAGAACACATAGAACAAGCAAGAACAAAGAGAAAAAATAAGTATTTCTTCTCATTGCACCATGCCAACACCACTCCTGGGGTGGCATTAGATTTTGTCACTGACACAGATTTACAAATTCTTGTAAATCTGGGGCAGTGTCAAGAGCAATGGGTGTTACGGTGGAACGCCCACAGCAACACCCATTGTACTCCCCTCTGCCACAGACAACTGTGACGGAGGGGCCCATATTTACAAGGCAGCAATAAGACACAAAAAGAGGTTTAGCGCCGCCTTGTAAATATGGTGCAGCCCACAGCGCCACTGGAGCATCACAAAAATTGACACTCCGATGGAGCTAGGGGCATTTAAATATGCCCCTATGTTTCTTCCAGGAAAATATTTGTTTTCACATAGGATTTCATACAAAACTCAGAATGCATCTGTCAAAATAATTTTCACGAGGAATACTTTTTTGAGTTGGAGAGGTTAAAGTTTAGCACACGAGAAAATCAGCAAGATTAAAAGATTAAATTATGTGATACATTTATAAAAAAAAAAACTGTTGTTTATATGGTATTTCAGAGAAAAACCACAAACTTTGCTGCATTTGGGGTACCTTGAACAGGCAGCGGATTCTCCACTGGGATTCCTATCACTTCCTCATAGGATTTCACAGGATTTCACAGCCAGTCATCTAATCTCTTGCCAGTAGCTTACACCTCGTAAAATATCAACGTTATTCTTTGTAGCGGTGAGCAGTTGAGGTTTGAAAGAACAAAGGGGATGATTTAGAGTTTGGCAGAGAGGGTTACTCCATCACAAATGTGATGGCTATCCCATCTACCATATTACAATTCCATTATAGCCTATGGAACTTGTAATACAACGGAAGGGATATTTGTCAAGTTTGAGACGGAGTAACCCCTCCTCCAAACTCTAATCAGGCCCTATGCCTTGAAATAGTACACCACTTTACCATGAAAATCCAAGGTGTTCATTTATCCTGTGCTACCTATGCCACAAAATGTGTTGCAGGTAAGAGGAGCACATGGTCTTAGGAGATACAAATGAGGCAAAAATAATCTGTTGTACCAAGGGTCCATAACAAGTGGATTATCCAAACTGTAAACTTACATGCACACACAGGTGGTGGGTACATTACTGCCCTTCACCAGTAGCTACATTAGAACACACAAGATATGCAAACTCAGAGAACAGTGCGCAATTCAATTATAGAAGATTGCCACAACTGCTGGCAGTGCTGTGGGAATGACCCGAGTGGTGCTGTAGTGTACCTTAGATGCGGCAATGGCATAGAACACCATTGCTGCTGTTACAGTGACCCTTCTGTGAGCGTGACCACGCAGAAATATAAAGCCTCTCCAGTAACAGGGCACACATTGTCTCCCAGTTTCCAGAGGAGCCAGTGTGTAGTGTGATGCAGGGTGGATGGAGACAGAATATTTTTCTCCTTCCCACTCAGCCATTTCCAATGTGGAGTGATGTACTTTGATAAAATGCCACAAGTCAACAGGCCTGTTGCTCCAAACGCCCAATTGCTGTATTCTGGGCCAACCCAAAATGTTCCTGTGTCTGGCAAGCAACCTATAAGGTGGTGATTCAATAATGCTAAGTATAGTAAATGTATTGCATGGTCATGGTGCAGTATAAGTGTCAAAATGGTGCTTGGTTACATCAAATATTATTATAAAGAAGATTAGGACACAAAATATACAGCATGCACTCAGCTGACAAAGATGGCACATGGGGGACTGATGTTTCAAATCTCCAAAGGTTATTTGTAGAGATAGAATTTTCCAAAATGTTGCTTGATACAGTTGAATATTTAAATTATACTTGAAACATGGTAAACCGAGGGCATGACTGGGGCAGTATGGTATCCAGAGGTTTCATGCTGAATAGGATATCCAATTTGTTCTTCATGCGTTCATTGTCATACATCTTTTAGTAACATTTGAAGATCCTAATTTCTGGTCAATAAGTCAAAACTAATATTTAAATAGTATTTATTTGGGACAATTATAACACATGGCAGGCATGCTTGTGAGTTTCACAGCACACCCTTGCATAAATCTTGGCAGTGCTAGGGGGTTTCCTTTTTGTGTCGTAACACATTTTGTCATGCCTTTGAAGCATTCCAGTGACTTAAAAATGGGGTGTGGCTTCTATTTTACCAATGAAGCATTAACCATATGTCCTGGAACACTGCTAATGGAAAGTAAAGTGGTATATTAAGGAAAGTATAAAATGTGAGGAAATCTCACTACCAGAGACATCAGCAGAGAGCTTTGTTGAGCAATACATGATTACAGAGCAGTACAAACCTAAATCTCACAAGGACACAAAATAGGTGAGAGTTCACCAGAAAGCAGAAAACAGCTTAGCAAGTTTCAGTTAAATGGGAAAACATGCTTAACAAGCCTTGAAGAGTTTAGGATAACAGCACATATTTCATCCCTGTTGTCAGCTGAGACAGTGACTTGGGACTTATGTGGTCAAAGGCAATTTTAGTCAAAAGTATACAGAGTCAGATAAGAAAACCTGAGAACAGCAGAACAAACATACTCAGACAGGAGAGGTTAGCGGTTAATGTTTCATTAAAGCTCTGTTAGGATTACAATAAGGAGAGCCGAGGAGAGGACACCAGTTCAAGGATGCAGGTGATGTGGTGCCTACATGGAAATATATCATTAACTTGTTCTGTGACTTGTTATTGCTTTAGTAAGATGATATAGATGATGTCAGCTTAATTGTGAGTATATAAAGAGCTGCCTGCAAGTTGACTCAGTCTTCAGTCCTACGGGACTCACTGCCTCCCAGCTGTATTCTAAGTAAATCTATTTTCTATTGCCAACAACCTGTGTCTTTGATTTCTTTCCTTAGCAGGTGGATCTATTCCTCTTGACGCATCCTCATGCAAAACTCTGAAGTCCAATGAATACTGTTCTATAAGGTGTGAAGTAGTGCCAATGGAAGTGGGGGCTGCCTTTATAGGACTTTCATCTATTGGTGAACTCAATGCTAACAGTAAGGTGATCATGGAAATGTTAATCAGTACTACAGCTACGATTACCCTGTGCTCGTTCTTTGAAAGGATAACCATTGTTTCTCCAGAATCAGACCTTAAAGGAGAACAGCTGAACGCAAAATAATGATTACAGCTTGTTATGCTACTTGTGTGAATCTGCAAAGCTATGTCGTTTTCAAACATGTAAGTTATGTAAAGTTATCCTTGTGAATCATTCCTAGCCCTACTCCATCATCTTTTCTACAGGAACCCTGGCTCCAGGGAATCTTCAGAATTGAACAAAGTTCAGAGTTCATCAAGGTTTAGTTCATAAGTACAGTTTTTTAGAGTTCAACTACAGAGGGTGAAATCAGCAATGTAAACAAAGGTCCAATCTTTCATTGGGGCAGCCCTTTTCGGTCCACTCAAGTCAGTCTCCTCTTTGATAGGTTGGGGAATGCGTTAAGCTTGATCTCAGTCTCTTAGTACTTCCTATTAACCCTTCCCTTCCATGACTAACAATGGTCACTCTGCTCGGTCCTTCTCTAAGATCAGAGTTGTGGTTTACTTGTGCATTAGGTTGCTTTTTTGTGGTTACTCTTGTCTCATTCACTACATGTGCAGGATTTGCCTCAATTCAACTCTGTCACCTCTTGATTATGGATCACCATTTGGCTCCAAGGTGACTGGGTGCTCTCTTGACCCCCTCTGCACCTTCCAAGCATTCAGGAGTTTGACTCAGTTATTCAGGGACTTACTTCTTCTTCCGGACATCTCACTTCCGGGATATGGGAGATGTGTACCCAGTTAGGCCGTCCACCAGATTTGAAAGCTGCATTGGTGACCAGGATTACTTGGAAGGAATCACACCAACAGAGCTTAAAACACAACTCTGACATATTTCTTCACCAGGACTGACCGAGGTCGTGGCACTGCTTCTGATTCGGTAGGGCAGTTACTGCTTCAACATGGTGGGAGACAGACTGCACCACCAGTCCTTTGCAGTAGTTGAGAACCATATCACCTGAAATCTTCACAAACGTGTTAGCAAGCACAGCAGGCATCCGCATGGCTCTCCCTCTGAGGATCTTGTATAGAAACTATCCTGTTTGCCGATCAGTGGTACGACAAAGACTCATCAACCCCAAAGGCAAGGCTTTAGGTCACTTCAGAGAAGTAGAAGCACACACCTTAGCCAAGCAGGTCTTCAGGGTTCTATTCACTAGCCCACCAATGCCTGATGCGTCCAACCGAGAACTACAGTGTAGACGTTGTTTAATCTGCAAGGCTACACACAAAATTCTCAGGACCTCATTGTTGAAATGAGTTCCACGTTCTTATTCAAGAGGCAACAGAAATCAAGAATGAGGAACTAATGTTTGCAGCAATAGCTTGACCATGGTGAGACTGTCATTCCATCTAGTGGGATAAGCTTCTACCCAATGAGAAAAGACGCATCACAACATGGACATATTGCAACCTATTGCACAAAGGTATTCTGATAAAATCCAACTGCATTCAGCTGGAGGACCTGCCTGATCTTCCTATATGAATCACCATTACTATAATTCTCCTCCCTATGTTCGTTTGTTGGCAGACTACACAGCACTGACAGATTTTCGGCCATTACTCCAAGCTGGGAGTTAAACCAGTTGTACCTGAATAAACTCAGCCTAGCATCCCTACCAATACATCTGGACCATGAAAATGTCTAACCATTGGGGACAGCAAACTAATAACACAGGTATTAAATCGGTTGAAAACCAGATCTCATCCTCATTCTTCATGCAACCAACTCTGACCTGGCCCTGTTGTCTCAACTCCAGGAAGACGTCTTCCAGCAATCTCTTAACTTCTTTCCAAGTATCAGCAACAGTCAATAACAAATTGAAATTGGTCTCCTTTTCAGACCCATTTGCATATTTCCCATTAAATGTACAGGGCCCATGAGCACAGGACTGGGAACTTTGTCAGCCTACCGATTCCTAGCTGTAACAAAATTGTTGCCACTCTTGTGTGCTGCACACTTAACTACAGCAATTTCTTGAGGCATCTGCAGTGCCTCCAAGAGTCACATTACATAATTGCTATTGCATATGGGTGACCCAGAAGATGCCATAAACCCTCTCTGTGGCCACAACTGTCCAAAGTTGTGAACAAAACCTAAGCCATACTGACCATAAGTAAAAATGGCAACGTTCAGTTGGTCTGAGACACAGCAATTTCTAGTAAGAGCAATTTGGCTACTTGGGCAGAAGTTACATCACAGAGCCAGGAGGCTTCCACTACTCCCTCTAAGGTGTGAACATCATAAGCAGCTATCAAATCTCCCCCATCATCTCTCAAGTAGGAGTTATCCATCAACAGAACATAATCAGGCTCTGCAAAGCGTTCCTCTATAATATCAGGTCTTGGCATTGTGCAAAGTTCAGTGATATCAAGATAGTCATGCTCAACCTCTCCCACGTCACCTAACATGAAAAGCAACCTCCTTGACTACAAAAAACTACTCAACCACACCGTGGATGCACCGCAATACCTGAGGAAACAATATGCCCAAGATCTGGGCGAGCTGGAAGATGATGAATAGGTGGAGGACCTGGCATCCCCTAGAGAGGTGGTCGTTAGGGCAGGCTTCTGCTTGCTCCAATTGAAAATGCTGCATCCCTCCTACTACGCACATACTATGTTGATGAAGCGAACAGGCCTGGCATAATGCTGTGTCTCAAGGATAGAAACTGGCTCCTGGACTGGTAATACAACATAGGATATCATGTACCGTACATGGCAGCCTTGGACAAAGGCACAGATTACATGTTATACTATGGCTGATTAAAAGTGCACCATGCTGATAAAATATATAAAACAATTTCCAAAAGCAAGCTTGCTAAAGAATATAAAGCACAACTTGGGTAACTAAGCTAAGATATTGGTGCCAGATTAGGAGTACAGATTTTAGTATCCCAATAAAAGGAACAAGCTACATAAAAATGTAATATAAAACCTATGAAAAACCTATAAAACTATAAAAATGATAAAAAAATATAAAAATATAAAAAGGTACAAGTCGACAAGCACAACAACCCAAAGGACAGACATGATCTGTAGCCTCGGTCATAAGTGGGGGGGGCAGCGTTCAGTACTGTGCCTGATTCCGGAGTGCAAGGAGCTACAGTGACCTGGCCCATGAATGATCACTCATAGAAGGCATCATGGAGCATCTGCAATCTCATAGGACAACTCTGGGAATTACCCTTATTGGAACATCATCAGATTCATCTCCCTAGAAAGTACTTGTTGCTGAACAAGATACACTTGTAGTGAATTCTCAAAAGGGCACCATAAGCAACGGAAGACAGGCTTCACACAGCAGAATACTGGTCGAAATGACAATGACCAGTCCTTATCAAGTTCTTCCACCAGTGATACTCCAAAGAACTGCATCTTGCGATCAGGACACAGTTGGGCTGGTGGAAGCTCCATTACTCTGTTTATTCGAGATGGGGCAGCCATTGCGAATCAAAAATAGCAATAGCAAAATACCTCCAATTAATGCCAATACAATTAAGAAATCTCCAAAAACACTTGAAAACAATGAGTGAATGACTGATGGTATTATTCCGAAAACATTCTGGAATGTACCTACAATCCAGACCCAACAGCCTTAACCCGATAGGTGTGGGCGTCCACCACTGGCCGACGCCCGCACACCCTCCCTGGTGAGGGTCACGACCAGTGGCCGACTCTAGGAAGGGGTTTGAAAAATCCTCCGGTGCATCGCACCAGAGGATTTTTTAAAAGTTAAAACCCCCACAGGAGACACCATGAGCTGACGTCACACTTCGTTTTCCCCACCGGAGCAGGAAGCAGCAGGTAGGGCTGCTTTCTGCTCCAGTGGGAAAAACAGGCCTGAAAGGGCCTCCCCACAGCTCGGGAAGGCCTAGTTTGAAAGGGGAGATTCTCCCCTTTCAAACAAGGCCTTCCTGAAATGGTTTCCTGTCCGTGGATCTCACCACAGCTCGGGAAACCCCACTAGACACCAGGGATTACCCTCTGACAATGGGCTGTTCACCACTGGGAGCATATTAAACAAAAAATTTTTAGCTTTCCCCTGAAAGGGTGGGGGGGGGGTCGATTTGTGCCCCCCCCCAAGGGTTAAAAAAAAATGAAACTGACAGGGGGGTGCACGTGAACAGGGCTAACCCCCTGTGGGGGCAATATTTTTTTAATAGCTGTATGGTTTCCCTGGGGATCATGATCGTCCCCCCCCCCAGGGAAACCATACAGCTATTAAAAAATATATATAGATCTATATATATAGATCTATAGATTGAGATATATATATTTTTGTATATATATATATATAGATAGATATAGATATATGTATATATCTATATATATATATATATATAAATAGATATATCTATATATATAGATATGTATATTATTAATTTATAGATCTCTCTATATATATCTATATATCTATCTATATATATATATATATATGTATATGTATTTCAAAAAAGGAGAATTCTCTTTTTACTTTGACAAGAGAAGAACCGCACTCCGTGATGGTCATTCATGACCTTTATAAAAAGAACTGGAATAAAAAAGAGGAGAATTTAACGATACCAGAGAAACAGGCGCTGCATAGACTTCAGATGGAAACAACGGTGGAAATCAAACCTGCTGATAAAGGTGGAAATATTGTAATACAAAACAAACAGGATTATGTAAAAGAAGCCATGCGGCAATTGTTAGATAAAACATGTTATACACATGCTATTGGGAACACACTAATAAAATTGAAGGAGGAGATAAATCTGTGTATTTCAAGGTGGGAAGATCTAGGTCTCATTGATCAAGTAGAGGCTAAATATCTACAAGTGGAACATCCTGTAACCCCAACAATATATTTCCTCCCTAAAATTCATAAAAACTTGCAACATCCACCGGGTAGACCAATAATATCAGCCAAAGCATCCTTATTAGAACCCATGTCGGAATATATTGATTTTTTTCAGGCACCTTTAGCAAGAAATTTGAACTCCTACTTGCGTGACACAGGAGACTTATTGTTGCAATTGGAAGGCATACCCTGGCAGGATACCTACAAATTAGTAACAATGGATGTGGTCTCACTCTACACAAATATTGAACATCATATAGGGATCCAGGCATGCAAATTCTTTCTTGATCAAAGGAATATACGTTTTTATCAACATAATGAGATGCTTCTGGAAATGATCAATATTTGTTTAACGAATAATTATTTTTTGTTTAATCAACAAATATACCTGCAAATAAAGGGCACTGCAATGGGTTTCTCTTTTTCCCCGAACTTTGCTAATTTGACAATGGGTTGGTTTGAACAGCGAATAGCTTGGGCAGAAGAGAATGAGACTCATCAACAAAAAGTAGTGATCTGGCTGAGGTTCATTGATGACCTTTTTCTTATCTGGGATGGCACTGAGCCAGAATTTGATGAATATTTTAAGATTGTGAACTCCAATGCAGTAAAACTTAATTTTACCTATGACATCAGTGCAACACGTGTGACATTCCTAGACACAGAAATTTATGTCAAAGAGGGGACAATTCAAACCTCATTACATACAAAGACAACAGCCACGAATTCCATACTACACGCTAACAGTTTTCACCCACCACGAACGAAGTGGAATATCCCTTATGGTGAATTCTTACGAATTAAGAAAATCTGCTCAGAACCGAAAGAGTGTGAGGAGCATTTAAAATTATTGGAAGAGAGATTCCTGGCAAGACAATACCCGAACAAATGTTTAGCCTTAGCGAAGAAACATTTGAAACAATCATCAAGAGAACATCTAATTCATGGAGGTAACCAAGCTACTAAACATGCCAAACAACAACAGTTGAGGTTTATAACAACATACTCACAGAGTGCCACACAAGTTCGAAAAATCTTGGAGAATCACTGGGCAATTTTACTAATGGACCCAACAGTGGGAGAAATCATGGGACAATACCCACAAATGACTTTTAGAAGAACAGCAAATCTAAGGGACAGATTAACACACAGTCATTTCCAAATTAGAAAAACAAACTGGTTACAGAAACCTTGTTTTTGGAAATGCAGTATCTGTAAGGCATGTAAAATTGGTGTGAATAAGAAAGAGTACTCTACAAATACTGGCATGGAGAGAGTGATACGCAAGCATTTGAATTGTAAAAGTCGATTCACAGTATGCGGGCTGAAATACATTGGTAGTACTATATGTGAGACTAAAAAGCAAATTTTAGAACATATTCGAGCAACTATTAACACAGATAGGAGCTATGCAACAGCGAGACATATGGAACAAAAACATGATAGCAAGTGGGAACTCATGACATTTTATGCAATTGATCAGGTACCAAAATTAGAACGTGGTGGTGATAGAGAAAAGAAATTGCGTCAGCTGGAATCCAGATATATACTGGATATCCGGTCTCTCACTCCGCTAGGTCTAAACCAGGATGAAGAGTTATTTGTACACTTATAAGGGTCTTCTTAGTTAACAAAAAGTTTGCCACTTATTTAACTGAATCGAATCTTTTTTAATATATTTCTCTTTTGGGGGGTTTGATGGGTTTATATATCTGTTAAGAAAAAATTTCATGTCTGAGGGAAGAATTATAGGCTTGTGCTTTACCTTTCCCTTTTCCCTTATTCTCCCCCCCTCCCTTTTCTCTTCTCACCTCCTTTTTTCGTTTTTCTTTGTTAATTATTTAGATAGATAGATATTTTTGGCGCCAAAAATAAAAGTTTATTTAAGGGATAATATCAAAATATACTTACATCAGAGGTGCATGATTTAGTGAGGGCGATTGTTAAAATAAATGTTTCGGGATTGTGCCACTTTAGGCAACAAATGTATATGATTCCTATGTGAACATTAATCAAAAATCAATGAGGCCCCATGCAGTATGTTAACACACCTCGAGAACCTTTCTAATATAGTCTTTCAATCTTTTTCAATTTCAAAATCTAAAAATATAAATTTAAAAATCATTTTATTTGAGGAGATGTTACAAACTACATCTACCAGAAGACATTGCAAATGTGGAATTTAGGAGAAAAATAACTCGGATTCCTGTAAAAATATTATTGATGGTTGAAGGATATTTGTAAAAAAGTTTTGGTGTTTTCTTGCTAAAGTATATATATTTTGTGATGTTAAGGAGTAATTGTTGATAATTTGGTGTAATTTTAGTAGTATTTTTTCTGTTGAGTTTAGGTAGTTTATTTAAAGCGCTAAATCAGCACACAGGAAACACCTGTGAACAAGGTCCGGTGTGACCGAAACGCGTCAGGGGATTCCTGTTTTGTTTGCTTGTGATCTCACGAATGGAATAAAAGTTTAATTATTATTTGCACAACGACGGAGTGCGGTTCTTCTCTTGTCAAAGTAAAAAGAGAATTCTCCTTTTTTGAAATACGGACGTCCTGCCTTTAACCAGCACCACTGGAGAAATAAGTGCGCCGTAACACGCTTGTCAGGACATTTCTTCTTTTTGTATATATGTATATGTATATATATATTTTTTTTCTAACAATTGACAAACAAGTCAAACGCGGCACTCCCAGGATATCATTAATCTTCTTCTTTAATGCTGTATGAACCAGACAACCAACGTGTTTCGACCAACAAGGTCTTGATCACGGTTAGTGAGTACCTCATTCACTTTTGCTTTTATACAATTTCACACCCACTGCCATTATGTGGCATTGTGAGATACGTAGTTCCAACAAGAAGTGAATGAAACAAAACCCAATGCCCCAATAAAACACAAAAATTTGACTAAATTAAAATCATTACAATAATCACAAAAAACATCAATCAGCGACTTATGTCAATTATAACTACAATTTCAATATTGTCAGAAAGACGGATGCAAGGAAATCATCTGTAGAAATCATACTTTACTAAATATTTGTATATATATTCTATGATTTCGACCTACTATTTTTGTAGCAGACTCTACATCCACATGCTTTCTAAAGAAATTGCGTTTACTTTGGGGTATAGTAGCCTGCTATTATTAATAACTTGCACATGTCACTGGGTGGTCCATATTTAAAGTTTGTTTTCATAACATGGGTTTTCACTATACTCATGTATCACTTTATAAATGACAATGTAATTCTTCATCCCCGTTGATCCCATATGGGGTGTTAGCTTTTAATCGAATAATAAATCTTGATTCTAATCGTCTTAGTTGTTGGACCCTGTCTCCCCCGCTCTCATGTTTTTTTTTTTCTAGTAGCTATGCCAAAATATCTCATGTGTAGCCAATCGACCCCATTGTGACTTTTAAGATGTTTTGTCATGGCATAATTTGAATCACCATTCTGTACTGCCCTAATATGTTCCAATATCCTCTTCTTCAATGGACAGATGGTGCTCCCCACATATTTTAGCCCGCAGAGGCACTCATTTACATACAGTACAAATGTTGTATCACGTGTTATTCTGTCCAAAATAGGGATTTCTCCTCCTTGGAAATCCACGATTTTTTATTTATTACATCCATTTCTGCATGCTTTAAATTTATTACAACAGGTAAAGCCTTTATTATAGTCTGCTAACGAATTGGATGTTGGCGGCAGTTCAAAATGGCTTTCCACTAGTTGATCTTTCAAAGATGGTACCTTTCTATAGTTCACACTTGGTCATACTCCGAATCATGATCCAATATCAGAATCTTTCTTAATCGGATGCCAATGTTTATTCAAAATATTCAATATTTGATGGTTCTCTTTACTGTATGTCAAGATGAGCATCCGTGGAGTCCACGGAGGTGTGGCTTGTGTGGATTCCCCAAAGTTTTCTTACCCAGAATACCCTGCAAAGGTGAAATGTTGAATAAAAAGTCTATTTTTTCTTGCATTTCTTTCACACAAACTACAGGAATATGCTGGGATCCACAAAATTCCTACCAACCAGTGCCTGCATCAGGGGCGGTGCCTCCCTTAGGGTGTTGAGGCGTTGCCCCACTTATATTTTGGCCCCCCTGGCACCCAAATTGAATATAAGTAAAGTTCTAAACATTTTATGTATTTTCTATTCTGCTGCAGGCTTGTTGCAGTATTGAGACATGATGCAAGTCCCTTAAGAAGCCAGAGGGAGGGGTGGGGCTTAACAATATTATTGATAGATACCATCAGAGGGGCCCAAGTGCACATGTCTGGTTAAACGGATGCCTTTCTCTGGCCAGCCAGACATGCACACCAGAGTCTTCGTTTGCAGAAACTGGAGCCAGGGGTGACTCATGGCCACAGCCCCAGGCTCAGTAATGAGCGTTGAGGTTCCTTCCCCAGCCAATCTAGTCGCTGCAGTAACAGCAGGAGCAGTGTCTGGATTGGCTTAGATGAGGTAACAGTTACTTGGGGCCTCTGGCGAAGTGTGTGTGAGGCAGCACGGGGTGGGAGGAGGCTGTCTTTCTCACTCTCCCCTTTTCTTGCGATGCCGGAAGAGAAACAAGCCGCAGCTTTTGTTTTGCAAGTATGGCACCGGCACGCGTTGATTTTAAAACAGCTTCCTGCTTCCACACAGCTAAGTTTCGTACATGTTAGTATTCACTTTCCATTTCACCCTTTTGCATCAGTCGCGCCTGCCATTCAGGAGCAGTGCCTGTGATTTGAACGGGATATGCTGCAGTATTGTTACCTGAAGTCCTCTAGTGAATAATGGTCACAGTGTCTTTTTAACTCACCCTAGTTTTTAAGAAAGTAGCTTGGTTCACAGAGGAACGAAGTAATGCACCAGAGAGAGATCCCAAAAGGGGAAAACATGTCAACAATGTGATTAGAAATGATGGTGCCGTTGCCATAGAAGGAAACTGACCCCAAAGAGCAAGGCCCCAGAGCCATCCTGTGCCTGCCCTGGGCTTTCAGGATGCCCCAAACCTCCCTTGTCTCCCCCTCCAGCCCTGTGCTGCTCTTGCGAACCTGCCTTTACACAGCACTCGGCAACCAGCCCAGACCCGAGTCAAAGATGGTTCTTGGAAGTAGTAAGAAGTGCCTAAGATTATTGTTTATCACCCAGTGCCATCTGTGGCATTGAGGCCTTCTCTCATCAACCCCCCACCCCAAAGCCCCAGTAAGAGTCTTGTTGTTCGACGTCGACCCCGCTGGAAAGGTAAGTGCTGCACCCTCACACGCTACCTGGACACAAACATTTGTACCAGGGGAACAAAAGAGTGAACATGGAGCCACTAATTACACCAGTCTGTCTCTATTCATCTATTAAAAATGGGGAGTAGCCAACAACACGTTATCCATCACTGTCACATAGGTTTTTCTATCTGTTGTGTTGCACACTATACATAGGCCCATATTTATACTTTTTAGCGCCGCATTTGCGCATTTGTTTGTATTTTGTAAGTTTGGGCCAAAAAATGACAGAAATGCGGCACTAAAAAAGTATAAATATGGGCCATAGTGCTTCACATCAGCTTTGTAGGCCCTCTTCTTCAAAGTCCATGGGGAGGTGGGTATCAGTTATAGTTAGGGCAATATTAGAGGTTTTGAGTGCAGTACACAGAAACTTACTCTAAACATGGTGTGTTCGGCCTTTTGTCTGTGCATAAGCATGAAGGAAAGTGTGAGAATAGGTGCGTTTACCCGGCACTGTATACCTACCCCTTTTTTAGGACCTATTTCTTTTGAAACATAACCCGTCTTTCCTATGATAACATCCTGGGCAGAAAGAATACTAGGGGTCTCACTGCTGCCGGAGAATAAAATGAGGCAGCAGGGGTTCCCTTTTGTGTTCACAGGCCATCTTTCCCAGTCCTGAACACAAGGGCGTCAAGCCTGTTGTTGAAAGCCAAGCGCAGAAGCAAAGGTTATAGCTAAAGAAGATAATTTGGAAGATGGCCATGACTGATTACGTGATTGCGTCTCTAGCAAAACTCTCAGAAATCTAAGCACATCATGTCACCGATCAGCAGCAAATACCACTTACACAAAGGGAAGACAGAAATTCTCTCAGCGTGTAGAATCATTGCATGCAGAAGGAAAAAAAAGAAATGTGAGGTGCCCTTTCAGAATCACATACATGGAACAGAGTCTTTAAAGGGACCGGCATGTGCTTCCTAGAAACAAAATGTGTTATTTGTTGTACGTATTTTTGCATGTATTTCCTGACATTGGAGGCATTTTGTCTCTAAATCCAATCGATGAAAGCACGCCTTCTCTGGCTGAAGGCAAAAGGTTGATGGTGTATGGGAAGCGGTTCACGTCAAAATTACAGCTCCTCATAGAGGACACTTCCTGAAATGCATAGCGTGCTGCAAAATGAATATGACACACACCAGAATGAATGTACTAAGTGTCAAAATAATTATGAAACCTGGGGGGGGGTTGAATATGAATTGAACCAAAACAAATATGAAACCTGGCTGAGTGAAAATGCTACTTAGTGATTAATATGAATAACACACACACCGAATAGAAGAGATTTACTGAAATATAAATCAGTTATACTGAAATTAATATGGCCCTCACTGTGAACAATAAAGCAGTCACTGAAACGAATACAATAGTCATCAAAAAGAATGGCACATTCCTTGAAATGACTCACATACGCCAAGAGGAATATGGCATATGAAAATAATGCACATTGAAAATAATATAGCATACACTGAAATGAACATTAAACATGTTACAATGAATTTCCCCAGATGGCAATGAATGTGAGACATATAGAGAAGAATAGCAGATGACTGAACATGAATATGGCATGTGTTGAAATTAATGTAAGCCCCACTGAATTGAATTTGACAAGCCTTCAAATGAGTATGACCGAAGATGAAATTCTCAGGACATTTGTCAAAATGAATATGGTATGCATTGAAATTAACATGACATATATTCAAATGAATACGTTGCATCTTAAAATTAATATGAAAAGTGTTAATATGAATATGACATCCATTGAAATAAATATAACATTGATTGAAAAGGATATAATACATGTTAAAACTAATATGACCTTCATTAAAATGGATTTGGCGTTTTTTAAAATTAATATGAGTAACGTTAACATGAACATGACATTTATCAAAATGAATATATGTTGCATTGAAAGTAATATGATACATATTGACATGATTATGATAAGTGTTGCAACAAGTATGATTCATGTTAAAATTAGTATGATGTGTTAATATGAATGAGACATCCCTTGAAAGGAATGTGACACATGCTAAGATGAATATGACATGCAATGAAAAGAATATGAGCCCCTTAGAATTAAATTCAACAAGCCTGAAACCAAAACTGGCCAGTGCTGAAATTAAAATGAAACTTGTCAAAATGAATATGTTATGCTTTGAAATTAATATGATTAATATTCAAAATGAATATAGCATATATTAAAATGAATATGACCGATGTTAAAATGGATATGACCCATGTTAAAATTATTATGTCAGGTGTTAAGGTGAATTTGACATCCATTGAAAGGAATATGACACATGTTAAGATGAATATGAGCCATGAATATGACACTTTTTGAAATAAATATAAAAATGTGAGATAAATGTAGCATGCTTTGAAATTAATTAAGCACATATCGAAATGAGCACAATCCATGTTTAAATTAATATAGCCCCTGTTTAAATGAATACGGCTTGCACTGAACTTATGTTGATTTGCTTTAAAATTATTATTACATATTGAAATTAATATTACATATTCTGAAAGGATATGATGTGGACTAAATGAATTAACCAAAATTAATATATCACACATTTAACAGAATATGAAACAAGGAACCAGCCTTTATCATGCATCCATTACATGAATCCATTTACAACACATGTAAGTATTTTTACATTTGTCACACAATATTTTATCACGCAAGTAAGTATTTTTGTAAATAATATTTTTTATGTGCGCATAGATGTAAAGGGTGGTGTTGGAAATGGGGTCTCTAGTTGGCCATGGTTTGGCACCCTGTCGAAGTAAAGACCCTCACTCTAGTGAGGGTACGGGAGTCACACAGGTAAGATAACCCCTGCTCAGCCCCTTGGTAGCCTGACATGAGCAGTCATGCCTATCTCAGAGGCAATGTGCAAACTATTTGTACACACACACGCAGACACAGTAACACAGTGAAAACGCCACAAAAGTACTCAACCAGTTTAGAGGAATAGCCAGTAGTTATCAGAATAAAACAAGACCAAAACAACAAAAAATCCAACATGCACCAGCAAGGATACGAATTTTGAAAGATTATGGGCCTCACTACAAGTTTGGCGGTCCGTGCCAACTGCCATCGGCTTGGCGGTTGGACCACCGTATTACGATGCTGGCGGTGCCATAGAGGAAAGATTGCTGCAGTCCTGCTGGCACTATCAGCCAGTGCAGACCGCCGTGGTGGTGAGGCAGGCCAAATAGGCCGAAGAAGGCAGTGTTTCTGCCGGAAACATTATGATGTTGTCTAGCACCAATGTGACCATGGCGGTCCAACCACCATGTCTCAGAAGGTGGAAACGTAGAGCATAAAGGAAGCAACTCACCTGCAGGCAGCGTTTCATGTTCTGTGCCACCATGGAGCCCATCACACACGTCCTGCCGCTGCTGCTCATCGATGAAGCACAAAATCCACGCCACTGTGGACACAAACGACGGTATGAACACACACCTACCTGTGTCATTAAGCTCAACAACAGATTGTCGCACCATCATCCATATGATATGGGGCTCACGACACAGGCACCATGTAAACTTGTTATTATGTCCACAGTTAGAGTCATTCATAAAGAATGACACATTCACAGTTATCAAATGCCCCCTTTGGGCAGGTCACTGACACTGCACTGCATTGCCACACTCTACAAAAACACACGTCTGCCCATCTCAGGCACAGGGACAGCGAAGTGTACAGAACATCATGTCACACAACAGCAACATCAGATCCACAAATTCAACTGACATGCTTACATTTCTCGCATGCCTTGGACTTTTGTCAGACTGAAGACACATATGAATGGATGTGACATGGAATTCAAGTACCCCTTCCATGAAACATTCCTAAAATGGACCACACCACCCACATTTCAACACAATGGAAGGTCAATGGGATGCACAATAGTTTGTGAAACAAATATCCAAAGCTCACAATGGAAACAATACCTGCACAATAGGAATGGCGGCATCAGAAGCACTCATGGTAGGAGGCTGCCTTGGGACACATTTCACTTTGCACATGTCCCTAAAACAGCTTTTGCACAGGAACTGGCCCTTCATGTATCTCAGGGTGATACAATATTTGAGCCAAGTGGCATGCCTATCTGCCAAATGTGTAAGTGCAGGCCAAGAAAGCACATACAACAGCAACATCAAGTTCCATACATCTAGATGAAGTAGATACAAGGTACCCACATCAAAATGGACACGCGGTCAGTCAAATGTAAAGGAAGCTAGCAAAACACCTACCAGGTGTGGACAAACAAAACTCTAGCTCCCACACATTAGACAAATGTACAGTCCATATCAGGGGGATAAATCTAACACCATACATGCTGACATTGGCCAACACAAGATGAAATACTTACTGTGGCAAACATAACACAATGCAAAGACATCCCAATTTGATCAACAGCCACATATCCATACAGTAAACATCTACCCTCGTCTTAGGTGACACCAGTAATGCCCACAAAATCAGATATTACAAACAACAGCAAATGGATCAGCAATCAGGGTGAAACACACACAACTGTAGGCATACAACAAACGTTATTCTGGAACAAAATAACGGTAGAAAATTAATGGTAGGACAAATGTGTACCCAACAAAACAAAAACTTGGGTTTATTCAATTCAGATGCTGAGGAGCAAAGGCCATTGGCCAGTCTGTAAGAGTCCATTCATATTACTGTGCTCAACCTTGACTCCAATCACTGCCAGGGAACCTCCACAGGAAGGGGCATCAATGGTCAGGGAGGACCTTAGGGATCATCCTTGGGTGGGGTCGGATTTCAGATGGATGGGTTTGGGTTGGGGGAGTTTCTTTGGAAGTATGTACTTCCTTTTGGGGGGAGAGAGAGGGGGGGAGGTGTGTCAAGGGAGGACTTGGATGTGAAAGGGATGAGTTGGGATGTGGGTGGGGGTCTCTGGGGTTTGGACGTCATAAGGGAAAGAGCAAGGTTGAAAAGGAAACTCTCCTTGGGAAAAGGGGAAGGGTCATCAGAAGGGGTTGGGGATTTGGAGGCTGATCGAGTGGTGGGCTTATCTGTGGGGGTAGATGTCTTGGGTGTATGTGTGTGTGAAGTATGCTTGTGTTTAGGTGGTCGCTGTTGTGTGTGTGAGTGTGGGCATTTGTGTGTCGGGAGCTGGAGGTGCTGGTTGATGTGGGAGTGGTGGATGTGTGCACGTATGTTGGGGCAGTGTCTGTGGGTATGGCAGATGTGTCTGTGTTGGGGTCATGTCTGTAGGTGTGGTGGATGTGGTGAATGTGTCTGTGGGTATTGTGGTGTCTGCAGGTATGGTTGATTTGGTGGATGTGTCTATGGGTATTGTGCTGATGTCTGGGAGTATGGCGTCTGAGGTGTGTGGGTCTGTGGGTTGTGAGCTGTTGTCTTGGGGTATTGGTGGGTGTGGTTGATCTGTCACTGAGTGTTGTGGTGATGTCTGTTTGTATGATGGATGTGGTGTGTGGGTTGTTGGTGGGGTGTCTGTGGAAATGGTGGCTGATGTGGTGTCTGGGTGAATGCTGAGTGCCTGCATGCAGGTGTGGCTTGTGATGTTTGTGTCAATGTGTACTGCTAGTGTGTATTTAGGTGGATGTGTGCAGATGTGCCTGTGTGCTTGGGACAGGTAGGGGAATAAGGAATTTGGATTGGGGAGAGGAAGGTGGTGGGGAGGAGGATTGTAGGGGTGTATGGTTGCCGTCAGTGAGAATGCCAGAGCCTGAAAAGATCTCTGTAGGCCAGACATGTCACTATGAATGCCTTCTGAATGCCTTCCAGGAAAGCATTTGTCTGCTGAAGTTGGCTTGCCAACCCCCAGATGGCAACCACAATGGCAGTCTACCCACAGAGATACTCCTCAGGAGGTCAATAGCCTCATCACTCAGTGCAGCAGGGGTAACAGGGGCAGGGGCAAAGGAGACACCCACCCTCTTGGGTGAGCGGACACAGCCAACTGGGTGGGGAGCAAAAGGGAGGGTGGCAATAGAACTTGGGGTGGCAGACAAGGATGGTACAGGAGCATGCCCTGATGGGTCCGCCACCACTAGGGAGTAGCCACTGGATGAAGAATCTGAAGTGTCTTCCATGGCACTCACCTCACCCTCTGGGCAACAGGGTGCCTCCGTGTCGGTAGTGTCATGACTGGAGGTACTGTGGCCAGATGCTTCCCCACATGGTTGTGCCCTGTCTCCTTCACTTGCCTGGGATGATGTTGCAAATACAAAGAAGACAAGGGTCACCACATATTCCTGATCACACTTGAACAACAGCTGTGATTAGCAAATATTACCATGATGTAAAGTACATCAAAGTGGCTCCTACACGCAGCATACCAGATGCATGCATGCCACATGAACTGTCAACAGTTGCCCGCAGTAAAAATCAGGATCTCAGACAACTCCAATTGCATGGGTGAAGTTGCACAATCATAGTAACCATTGAACAAGTAGGAGACCACATCACCTTCAATGCTTTGCCCAATGGAGCATACCTCATGTACCTGTTGTCATACAATTGTAGGCTAATGCCAAGTTCATTCCCACAGGTCTTAAACAAGGTCATGCAGAAATCTATTTATTACATACACAAACACACAACAATAAGAAATGATGCTCCAAAATCCTGCCATGTTGCTGGCAGCAGTACACCTGAAGAAGATGACATGGAATACTCATGTCACACTGGAAATATATCAACAATGCACACTTCACCATGTTTAAATTGTCCTAATGGAGTCCTAGAGGTAGTACTAAAGCTTCTCAGAAATGCTACACATTTGGCATAGAAATGCACACTGTAGACAAAATGTGCACACTGTTAGAGAGATTTGTCTCTAAACACCACAATACAATGAATCAGCTATCCTGATAGAAATCACTACTACTGAATAACACCCCTTAAAATGAAACACTATGATTGCATCAGTAGAAGCCATTTGTCCTTTGTATGTTGGAGAGGCTCAGGGATTTGCAAGTACTTGTAGAAGGCCCTCAACATGTTTCCCAATAGGAAGCTACATCACTGCCTCCATTTTGTTCCTGCAAACCCAGATATCAGTGGATGAACGGTTGTACCCAACCACATGTGATTCCAACGTAATAGCAAGTCACTCTAGGATGCATGCCAACAGTCAGCTAACAAACCTTCCCCATTTCACATGTGCAGTGCACTTTGCCACATCAATGGAATGGCAATGCACATTGTGTGTAAAAACTCGTCCTACCTGTCATGTCCCTCATTGCTACTGCAGCTGTACATGCCAAATGACATGCAAAGAAGGGTGAGGGTATGTGTGGGCCAACAATCAATAGTGACACACTCCTGTCTGAGGCACCACATAAAATGTAGCCCCATTGCATATGTCCAATTCCAAACAGAGGTTGGCTTGCACCATGTATGTGAGGGTATACAGAAATCATCCTATGAACACAGTAGACCACGCATGAAACAGCAGTATACACATTTTGTCAAAAGAGAAAGGGACACATGCTAACATGTCAGCACAAGGAATGTTGGAAACAGTGATGAGCCATAAATCATGTCAATGAACAATCTCCACTTACCAAGGGAAAGTTTTGATCTGTAGCTGCACCTAAAGAACAATGTATTCTCTGTCCCAAGAATGATGGCATTCTTCACAAGACAGACCGTAGTGAGGCACCAGCACTCGTCACACACTGATGAGAAGTGGCCTCTGGGGGCAGATGCCAATTTACTCACTTGACCAGAGACATGGCTGAGGACAATGATCCATCACTTCTTTTTATTTGTGCTGTAACACGGAGGAGTAATGGTCTGTTGCGTAGAATTTAAACCCACTACAGCAACAAACATTACTTGATCACTGTACACAGCCATGTGTTGTCCCTGGAGAGCAATTTTTTGTGGATTGTACTGAGTTGTGCCCTAGGTCCCTGGGCTAATAAGCAAGGCACATCAGTATGCACCAAATTACATATCTAAATAGTTACTCATCCTGTGTGTCACACAGGGCCCATCCCCAATCGTCAGGGGGGGATGTCAGAAACTAACACATCAACTTGGGCCATTAGGGGTGTCATATTTCGATGTGCGCCACGCCCATGTTGGGAGGACAGTCCAAGCTGGACCTCCGTGATCTTCCAGGCCCATCATCTTAGGTTCTCCAACATCTTGTGACAGTGGGTTCTCTGCCAGCTATGGACCCCAAGGGTCCGCACCTTCCAGGCGATGGCTTTCCAAATCTCCTTCTTCTGAGGGGCATTTACCTGTATGAATGCAAAAATAAGTAAACTGATCATAAACACAAGTCTTTGCCCAAATGGTTGAGTCACACATGTCAGAAACACCAAGCACAAAATGGGCAATTTGTCAACACACCACAAGTGTGAAGTACACATGCCAATAAGTACAGGGACATGACTACATACTTTTGGATTCAGCAGCAGATTAACTCACTACCCTGCTCATGGCCTACAATGAATAAGTGAGCCTACTGACATCAGGTAGCCCATGTTTCAGGAACATGTACTGTGATGTGAGCCACACTGAAACACTACACACCAATGTGGCTTTTGAAGGGTAAACTCCTTAGGCCTGACTGGACACACGCATTTACAATCTGCAAGATTAACTCAATGCATACAGTCCCTACAATCAACTACCAAAGTACAGACTTCACCCTTACACTTGAGTACCAATGAAAGGACTGGCATGGTGGGTACAGAAAGTGCTTATCCTGTGCATATGTGGACATGTGGCCTACCAAATGCAGATTTATGCCACTTCAGGGTGGTTTTCGGTGGTGTGTGCCTATACCACAGAACACCCCTTTGAACATATGTTTCTAACCTACAGAAATAGCATTCAACATACAAACGTATGAACTGTACACTTTCTGCTATGTAACCAAGCTATTGAGTCACGTCAGGCCATCCAGGAATCTACACACTGTCTGCACTGTCGGTCTGTCATTTGTGCAATAAGCCTGTATAGGACAAATATGACTTCTGTGAAGGTGACAACAGAGCTGTGGGAGTAAGGGAACTGTCATGAGTCAAAGACACACATTGACAATGGTGCAAAATGCACATGTGGAATAGTTCAAGGATTTACCTCTGTACCCGTTCCTAATCTAAGTCAATGAACTGAGGCATTCAGGGCAGGTTTGCCACTAGAGCCTCATATTGGCCACCTAACAGGATCTGAAAATGTACAGGGAGTGTGCCCATTGCCACCATTGCATAGCCACACTGACTCTTCCACAGTCTGGACTACATCCCTTATGGGGAGATACATTTGACAGGCCCTGATCTCTGCAGGCTGAGCATTCAGAACCTACATGACATTCACATTTCCATCATTTCCAAGCATGACTGTACATCATGTGGCCATTAGCAATGTGGCTTCTGGACTGTGTGGCAACCTGAAGGGCACAGTGAGGCATGATATACCTTTGAGACAACAGTTTTGCAAGGCCAGATGTGGGGTGAAAGATCCGTGGCACATTACACAATGCTTACAAGATCCTCAAATGACTCAGACAAGATGCATACATAGCTTTTGCTGTCATGCACATACATGTTGTCTAACATTTACAACCATCATAAACAAAGAAATTTAATTGGATCGCAGTAAAGTCTCCTTGCCTAGCTATGTGCATCCAACACAAGGAGGATCTAGGGCCCCGAAAAATATCACCTAACACAATGTGAATTAACACAACATACAGTATTGTTCTCCAATACCAGCACCATGTACATCCCTTTGATGTCACACAGTCTGCAACAACAGGCACACAAGGAGTCTAACTGACACACAGGGGTACATTGTAGCCTGTGAGAATGGAACGAATTGTGTTGAACAGAGTCAGTTGTGCCTATGAGGTATTTACAGGCTCCTCTGGTGAGCCATGGAGCTGACCATACATGGGAAGGATCTTGCTCACAAGCCTTTCCAGCTCCTCTGGAGAGGAGGCAGGGGCCCTTTAACCTGCTGGGCGTGGCATGATTGCTCCCATAGGTGGCACACAGCAGCTGAAGTGGTGGAAGTGTTGCTGGCAGCAGTGTCAAGAGTCAAGGTACTGATTTTGCACAACACGGCGTACATGTATGCCACGTACGCAGTCATCACCGTCAACAACGTTAGCCTATGGCTGTGTCTGCTGCGGTTGAAACCGCCTACTATGTGGATGACTTATGCTGGCGGACACAGGCGGTTCCTGATGTCCAGTGGAGTAGGTCATGCATGTGCCATTTTGGTGGCTTGAAAGACTCTATATGGCCCTGTTATATGCATCATAAAAACAATATAAGTTTAATATCATCACAAACATCCTCAGTCTGTCTTGCTGTGTAGGTCCAACTACACAACTATCAGTGTAGTGTGTTGTAGGGCACAGATGGCATATGATGGCAGTGCATGGGCCACCACCGCTGATGGTATTTTTGGAGGTCGGAAAATACAGTCACATTTTGAGGGACAATTGTGTAGCAGATAGTTGGGTGTCACCCAAATCCATGTTGTGGACACGTGCTCACAATCATGGGGGTCACATATGATCCTTGTGTAGTTGCCAGCTTGGATGCGTACTGGGTGTCATGTATATCCAGTCAGAAATGCTTTGTCACATGATATTGTTGCCATCCATCATGTATGTTGCTGTGGACAGAGACTAATGTTCCAAACATGTCTTTTCACACATAGGTACCCTGGGAGAGGGAGGAAGTGACAACCTCCTGCCTACCATCCATTGCCACACCTTCACACCATGGAGGATGACACGTCATTCAGCTCTACCGTCTGAATAGTCAAACAGTGGAGTTATGCCATCAGCTGGAGCCAGATCTGATGAAAACTAACATTAATACATGCTGCAGACCACCCATTGTACAAGTCACGCTAGTATTGCACTTCTTAGCCACAGGTTTCTTCCAACACACAGTGGGCCTATCTGGTGGTATGTCTTAACCTATGTTCAGTCTGGTGTTGAAAGATTTCCTATCAGCAATGTTGAAACACATTGACAGCTATGTCAGGTTCCCCGGGCTTGAGGATTTAGCCAAAGTGAAGGATGACTTTTAAGGATTTACCCACATCACACATTTAGTGGGGGCCATTGATGGCTCACATGTTGGCTTAATGCCACCACAGGCCACTGAACAAGTCTATTGCAACAGAAAGAACTTCCATTCCATCAATGAGCAAGATGTCTGTTTGGCGGATCTCTACATCTTAAATGTGTGTGCCCATTTTCCTGAATCAGTCCATGATTCCTTTATAATCCAGAACAGCACCATACCCCAGCTGATGTCACAACTACAATCAAAGAGATCCTGGCTGGTTGGTATGTCACGTCTGTACTGAATGTGTGTGAGCAATGTCAGGTGCTACAATCATGAACTGAGTGACTCATTGTTGCACTTATGTCCTATTCCTTAACAGGAGACTGAGCATAGCCAAACTGACCTTGGTTATTGACACCGCTGAGGAATCCAACTACGCCAGGGGAAGTCTGCTTCAGTGAGGCCCAGGGAAGTAGAGCGGACTTTTGGGCTGCTGAAGGCCAGGTTCCGTTTTCTGGACAGGACTGGTGGAGCCTTCCTCTACTCACCTGCAAAAGTGTGTCAGATCACTGTGGCATGCTGCATGCTCCACAACATCACCCTGCAAGGGAATATCTCATATATCCCAGAGGAGAGGGAGCCTGCAGGGCCATTGGGCGAGACTCCTGAAATGCCAAATGAAGATGACAGTGGGGAAGAGGAACGAGCTGACTTGTGAGAAGATCTCATCCACAGCTACTTTTCATGAGTGTATGCCATGTGATGTCATGACTGTAACTGTACAATGAACTGTAGTTGTGAGAATGTGTTGAGTTTAGTGTTTTCAAAACAGTTAGGGAGCTGATACTCTACACAATTCAGCCAAAGGCTTTTGACACATCCCCGCCTTGATAATGTTGCTTTGTTTGAGTCAGAATTATTGTGATGTAGTATGTTTTCCAGATGTGAGATATGTGACCTGTGACATATGTATGGTTTCAAGTCTATACTCCTTGTTTTGTTCTTTGTACAGGTACCTTCACCATGACATCTTTATGTGGGCATTTCAGAGTTGTGACATTGGCAGGTATGTGATGCTGTACTGACATGTGAAGTGGACATGGATTGTTCTAGGTAATGTAGGCCACATACTTTAGATGTATGAGACCTGTGCCAAAACAGCTTGCACAGTGTTTGGATATAAGTTCAGAAGTGTCCATTGGACATGTTTTGTGTCCTCTGGTGAGCCTGATTCATCATGTGTGTCAGCACGTGGTCATAAAACATGTAGTCCTAGTTCATGACCAAGCCAGTTTCCATTCACATTGGCTAAACATTCTTTTTGTATGACCTGTATATGCCTGTAGATGTGTTTCATCATTGTAGGCCACAGTGACTGTGTGAAAACGCTGACTGTGCCATACCACCAGAGGCATGAGCATTGGGTTATAAGGGCACTATGATCAGGAACTGTTGTACTGCCATCTATCTGAATCATGGATTATGTGATGTTGGATTACTTTGGTGTGTTACGTGATAAGACTCAAGATGGTGACATCAACACTTCAATGTTTAACTATTCTACAGGACAGGGTCTGACAAATCCCTTCCTTCATTCTGTGGTGTGGAGGTCTGTACCAATAAACTTACTCAGTATGAGTCAATCATTTATGATTTCCAATAGTTCAGACATATTGACATGTGCTGAACACTTTAATATTTTTTTAGGTTGACTAGACACTTGTATCTATGGGTTTGTGTGGGATGGTTGTAAATCTGAGCTGGAAACTGTGTACATGCAACATATCCCAACTTAAACAAGTACCTTGAACCATCATTGTATGGTTCACCTGGTCTGACATCTACATGGCTAAATATGAAAGCAAAATCATCAGTCAGTGATGGGTGATTTTATTGTGAAGCTACGACTAACAGAAAATATATGTTACATGAATCAACCCAAAAAATAAGACATGTGAAGGGTCAGCCATGGTGAATGAAATTATTAGAGTGATGCCACACCATCTGAAGTCCAAAGTCCAGAGTACTCCTCTCACTTGAAATGGAAAGTGATTCAGGATCAATCCACAAAGTGAATCTGTAACACACAAAGGAGGACCTTAATGAAGAGGGTTATTGCTGGCAGTTTTGAGTGTCTTGCCATCCGTCCCTCCTGGATTCATTGCTGGACTTCCCAGCGTGTGGGGGAAGGGGTCAGCTGCTACAGAGGCAGGGGTGTCTGTGGCTGGTTGTTCCTCTGGTAGGGCTTCTCTTCCTTGGCTGCCGCTGATGTTGATGGGCCTGCGGCTTGTGAGCCAAAGGAAGGGGAAGATTGGTTTTGAAAAGCCCTACTCAGGGCTGTGTGTATTTCCCTCAACACCCCTGTTAGGGAGGCCATGTTAGAATTGTGGGCCTCCATCCGTTCACGCATGCTCCTATGCATGTCCCTCTGTAGCTGCTTGATTTCCCAGAGTTCGGTCAACACCCGGCCCATCACGCTATGGGACTCCTGATAGACACCCAAGACACTGCTGATGGTGACCTGTACAAGAGCAGCCACAGTGGTCTCACCCCACTGGCCCATAGCATCCCTCCCACACACCCTACCCCCACATGCCTGTGCTCTTGCCACAGTGTGCCCTCTCCAACTCGTTCTGGGACCCTCATTGTCCAAAGTGTTGTGCTGCAACTCAGGATCCAGGACTGGGGGACACAAAATGGTGGAAACTGTGCTAGGTACACAGGCTGGGGGGGGGGCGAATGGTTTCCTGTGATGTTGAAGGGACAGGGATGGGAGGTGACATTGTGGGCACAGTGAGTCTCACTGTTGCTTTTTGACCAGTTTTCCCAGATGGGCCAGAATTGTCCTCCAGAAGTCCAGGAGTGTTGTCGTCACTGAGGGCTTCATCCATGGGGCTACTGGTAGTCTATTCTGTGGCCTCCAGGTGCCCATTGGCAGATCCACCTGTTGATGAAAAGGTACACTGCTACTCGTTAAATTGTGACACCTACCTCCAAAGGTATAGTAAGAGACCTTGGACAAAGTTACGTTTTAGGTAATCCCACTGTGTTACGTAACCATGGTATTGGGTGATTTGACATGACGTGTGAAGCATGCCAACCCAATTTGACTCAAGTAGTTGATGAGATGTGCAGATCAGCTACACTTTGGAAGATGGCATGAAAATTACATTTTACCACCAGTGCAGCCAACACAGTGGAAAGGCAAGATATGGCTTTGACCAGGAGGCCTAGTTGAGTGGGATGCAGGCAAAGCCAGGGCACTGTTGTATATGTGACTGGAGTCTTCATGTGCACGGTCCTGTGTCAATGTGTCTGCTGCCAAAACCAATCTGGTGATGCATCTTGAGTGCTTAGGAATACTTGTTGTACACACTGCGTAAGGTGTCATCCCTGTCCTCAATAGTTTCATTCTGGGCTAGCAAGTCAAGATAGATCTAGGTAGACAGCCCTGTCTCTGATTTGAGCATGATCTGTATCTTGATCACACCCAGGTGAGTAAACTTCAAATGAGAGTTCACAAAGAAGGGTATTTGGACAAGTGACTACTGGACTGGTGTTTGTAGTTACTGAAACAGGGCCTATTGTGCTTTGCAGTCAAGTCACTCTCTCTACTATACACACTTGACAAGTTCGATCCTCCCAGGTGAGTACATATCATTTGGAAGTTCACAAAGAAGGGTATTTGGACAAGTGACCACTGGGCTGGTGTTTCGAGTTACTGGAACAGAGCCTTTTGTGCTTTGCAGTCAGATCAATGTCTACACTACACATTATACAAATGGTATCCCTCCAGGTGAGTGCACCTCAATTGAGAGTTCACAAACAGGGCTATTTAGGCAAGTGACTACTGGGGTGGAGTTTGAAGTTATTGAAACAGTGCCTCCTGCGAGTTGCAGTCAGGTCACTCCCTCCACTACACACACTTGACAAATGGTAGCCCCCCAGGTGAGTACACTTCAATTGAGAATTTACAAACAAGGGTATTTGGACACGTGACCACTGGGCTGGTATTTGGAGTTACTGAAACAGTGCCTCCTGGGAATTACGGTGGTTTTATGTGTTGCACATAATCTGATATTTATATTCTACCAAAATTAAAAGATCCTAGCAAGGATTGCAGTTTCTTAACCCCTTCACTGCCAGGCCTTTTCCCCCTCCTGTGCCGAGCCTTTTTTTGGCTATTTGGGGCAGTTCGCGCTTACGCCCTCATAACTTTTTGTTCACATAAGCTACCCATGCCAAATGTGCGTCCTTTTTTTCCAACATCCTAGGGATTCTAGAGGTACCCAGACTTTGTGGGTTCCCCTGAAGGAGACCAAGAAATTAGCCAAAATACAGTGAAAATGGGAAAAAAAGGGCTGCAGAAGGCAGGTCGTGTTTTTTCCCCTGAAAATGGCACCAACAAAGGGTTTGTGGTGGCAAGATCACCATCTTCCCAGCTTTTAGGAACAGGCAGACTTGAATTGGAAAACCCAATTTTCCAATACAATTTTGACATTTTACTGGGACATTCCCCATTTTTACTATTTTTTGTGCTTTCGGCCTCCTTCCAGTTAGTGACCAAAATGGGTGAGAAACCAATGCTGGATCCCAGAAAGCTAAACATTTCTGAAAAGTAGACAACATTCTGAATTCAGCAAGGGGTCATTTGTGTAGATCCTAAAAGTGTTTCCTACAGAAAATAACAGCTGAAATAAAACAATATTGAAAGTGAGGTAAAAAAACAGCCATTTTTTCCACGTTTTACTCTGTAACTTTTTCCTGCGATGTCAGATTTTTGAAAGCAATATACCGTTACGACAGCTGGACTCTTCTGGTTGCGGGGATATATAGGGCTTGTAGGTTCATCAAGAACTCTAGGTACCCAGAGCCAATAAATGAGCTGCACCTTGCAATGGGTTTTTATTCTATACCGGGTATACAGCAATTCATTTGCTGGAATATAAAAAGTGAAAAATAGGTATCAAGAAAACCTTTGTATTTCCAAAATGGCCACAAGATAAGGTGTTGAGAAGCAGTGGTTATTTGCACATCTCTGAATTCCGGGGTGCCCATACTAGCATGTGAATTACAGGGCATTTCTCAAATAGACGTCTTTTTTTACACACTGCCTTACATTTGGAAGGAAAAAATGTAGAGAAAGACAAGGGGCAATAACACTTGTTTTGCTATTCTGTGTTCCCCCAAGTCTCCCGATAAAAATGGTACCTCACTTGTGTGGGTAGGCCTAGCGCCCACAAAAGGAAATGGCTCAAAACACAATGTGGATACATCACATTTTTTCACAGAAAACAGAGGTGTTTTTTGCAAAGTGCCTACCTGTGGATTTTGGCCTCTAGCTCAGTCGGCACCTAGGGAAACCTAGCAAACCAGCACATTTTTAAAAACTAGACACCTAGGGGAATCCAAGATGGGGTGACTTGAGGGGATCTGACCAGGTTCTGTTACCCAGAATCCTTTGCAAACCTCAAAATTTGACCCAAAAAACACTTTTTCCTCTCATGGCCCAAAACACAACGTGGATATATCACATTATTTCACAGAAAACTGTGCCTACCTGTGGATTTTGGCCTCTAGCTCAGCCGGCACCTGGGGAAACCTAGCAAACCAGTGCATTTTTGAAAACTAGAAACCTAGGGGAATCCAAGATGGAGTGACTTGTGGGGCTCTGACCAGGTTACCCAGAATCCTTTGCCAACCTCAAAATTTAGCCAAAAAAAACCTTTTTCCTCTCATTTTGCTGACAGAAAGTTCTGGAATCTGAGAGGAGCCACAAATTTCCTTCCACCCAGCGTTCCCCCAAGTCTCCCGATAAAAATGGTACCTCACATGTGTGGGTAGGTGAAGAGTCCGTGCTTTAAAGGTAAGTTTATTCCGAAAATGATGCAGGACAGCCTACAAACACAACCACCCCTCACGCCATCCCAACCGTTCTCTTGCCCCGTTCTCTTATGTCGAGTCTCGTTCAGGAACTCCAGAACGCACAGAAGACTCGCATGGAACACTCGACATAAGAACCCAACACATCCTCCCCCTTAACACATAAAAATTGTACCAAACGTAAATCAAAAAATAAACAAAAAAAACATTACAACTACTTAACCAAAAGTACAAAATCACAAAATTTCTGGGAAGCATCCTGTTTCTAGACGAAGCCATCCTTTTCACGTTGTTCTTCTCATACCCTTCCTTGGAGGGTCTCACCGACTCCTTGTCCAACACTTTCCCCGAATGTCCTTCGTTTCTTGCTCCACCTTGGTGGACTCATCCCATGTCCTGTTCTTTAGTTCCACCTCGCGAGCCAAGGACAACCTCTCCTTGTTCCACCAAATACCATCTTCCAACATAACAGCATTTTTGCAAATTTTGATGACTTTCCTTGGGCTCGAAAATTTAGATTCACCCTTCTGAATAATGCAAGCACTTTTAATTTTGACATAATCACTCATCTTTACACTAACAGTCTTCCTTGGACTCCCTTTATATTTGTTCTGAGCAGATAACCTCTTCTCACTCACCTTTTCAATCAAACCCTCCTCAATTTCAACTTCACCCATCCATTTCCTTGTCAACTTTTTTGCAGGAACTCTCCCTCTCAATAACATAAAAGGAGACACACCCGTATCTGCATTGGGTGTGGTCCGCACCGCCCACAACAACTTCCTCAACTCTTCCTTGCAATTCAAACCTCCGACCTTAGCCAGTTGTATGTTCTCCTTGATCACCCTGTTTAAGCGTTCAACCAGGCCATTACTCCTAGGATGATAAAGGGATGTTTTAACATGCTTAATTCCCAAGAGCCTCAGGAAATTTGAAAACTGAGCAAATGTGAATTGACTCCCGTTATCTGTAAGTATATAATCTGGAATACCTTCCCTGTCAAAAACGGATTCCAAAAACTCAATGACTTTATGAGAAGTAGGAACTTTCACCAAGTTAAACTCAGGCCAACGACTATAAAAATCAATTAATACTATACCATACTCCACCTGTCCATTCAGCAAATTAACAGGTCCAATCAAATCCACAGTAATCTTACTCCAAGCTTTCATGGGCACTTCAATTGCCTCAACAGGAGAAGGAAGAGGTACTTGAGACGTGTCACTAATAGCACATGGCAAACAATCTCTCACAAAGTGCTCCACATCTCTGTCCAACCCCGGCCTCCAACATTTTTCCCTTATTCTCCTCTTCATGGCCCGCATACCAATGTGTCCTTCATGTCCCAATGTCAATATTTTATACCTCACTCCCACAGGAACAACCATTGCACCAGTACGCATCAAAATATTATTCACAACAGACAACTCCTCAAAAATGTGTTTGTACCCTTCACAATGTACAGATTTACAAACAGACCATCCTTGTAATATGCCCTCCATAGCTTCCTTCATTTGTTCATCCCTACCACATGCTTCCCTCCATTCATCTTCCATCACCGCACCTTCCAATTGACACTCCAATGAGCATACCAGGACATCATCCTCATCTGCCTCCTCCTCACCAAGTACGCCTGTGTGAGGAAGACGGGAAAGGCAATCAGCGAGTACATTCTTTGCACCTGGCACATACTCTACATGAAAGTCATACATTTGCAATCTATACTGCCACTTGGCTATTCTAGGAGTGGCGCGGTGTGCACCTGAGGTGGAAAATAATTGCACTAAAGGTTTATGGTCCATCCTGACAGTAAAATGCACTCCCCACAGATAAGGCTTGAAATGGACAATTCCCCACCAACATGCGAGAGCTTCTCTTTCTATAGTCGAATATGTTGCCTCTGCACCTCTCAGACTACGTGAGGCAAAAGCAATCACTTCATCCTTGCCATTCCTCCGCTGTAACAATACCACTCCCAGACCCAGTTGGCTAGCATCAGTCATGATTACAATTTCATCTTTGGTGTCGAAGGCCTTCAACGGAATGGCCAAAACAACTTCCTTTTTGATAGCTGCAAATTCCTGCTCACATTCATGACACCAGTCAAATTTAACATTTTTTTTATGAGAGACCTGATATTATGTGTTTTACTGGCACAATTGGGAATGAACCTGGCATAAAACTCAATGAACCCATAGAGGATCTAATTTGATCCTTATTACAGGGAGACTGGAAATCTTCAATAGCCTTAACCAACCTCTCCTTCAGTTCCACCCCTCATTCTGGTATTTTATAACCTAGGTAGTCAATAGATGATGTACTAAACTTACATTTGTCTGCACTGAGAACAATCCCTTTCTCATTCAACGTAGATATTAATTGTCTCATTCTCTCATCATGCTGTTCCTGATCCTTGCCAAAGACTAGAATGTCATCTTGGAAGGCCATGACACCATCCATATTTCCGAATAAGCTGTCCACCACCCTTTGAAACACTGCGGAAGCCGAAGCTAATCCAAATGGCATGCGTCTAAATTGAAACAACCCTTCAGGTGTAATAAAGGCTGTCAAGTGCCTCAACTCGGGATGCAAATTGATTTGATGGTAGGCCGATGTCATGTCCAATAAACTGAACACGCAAGCGTTACTAAGTGTAGATAGCATTTCAGCAATGTTGGGCAAGGGATGACAATCCACCCAAATTTGCGCATTAAGATCGCGCAAATCCACACACATGCGAATGGAACCACTGGCTTTACGGGCAATCACTATGGGAGCCACCCAATCAGATGCGTCCACCTTCTCAATTATGTGTTGTTCACACAATCTGTCCAACTCTCTTTTCAACTCCGCTCTCAGTGCTAAAGGTACTCTACGTACCCTGTGAACCTTGGAAACAGCATTATCCTTCAACTTAATCTTTTGCGCAAAGTTTTTGAACATACCAATACCATCCCTGAAAACATCTGGAAAAGCATCAAGCCACATAGATCCTACAGACAACACATGGTTATAATTTTTGCTTAAAATTACCTGATCGGGGTTATTGGGATCGAATAAAATACCTAAAAGTTTTGATCCTCCCAACCCAACAAACAGGCATCATCTTTAGCTACATACACCACTCCCTTAGCTAAATTACCTTGGAAACTCAATTCAACCTCATACTCCCCCAAGACTTCCACTGGTTTACCACCATATCCCACTGGCCTAATATGAGACTTCCGAAGCTCAATATGGTCAAAATGTTCCCTCCATACCTTCTCACTCACAAGTTTGTAGGGGGAACCTGAATCAGCCACAACAACTATTTCATATCCATTGATTGACAACTTACAGGTAGGCCTCTTGAATTTATTAAAAAATACACTGTCACGGCTACCATTGTCAATTTTAGAACCACAGGAAATAGTAAGAATTTAATCATCCTCGCTGGTAGATGGATCTAAACCACCCACATTGTCACTATGTAACTTAAAAACCTTATCCCTTGATCCAGACCGCATAGTATTAATGGCCCTACACACCCTTGCAAAATGCCCAATCTTAGAACACTTGGCACACCTCTTTCCTACGGCCGGGCAACTACTTACATTGCCTAAATGTGAGGAACTACCACACCTAAAGCATTCAATTTTCTTAGAGTTCTCCTTCTTAACTGATGTTTCAGCTTTGACATTCACGTGAGACTTGTTAGATTTCTGTTTGATCATTGCTACTTTCTGAAAAGAATCCTTCTCACTGGCTGTGTTAATCTGTTGCATGAACGTAGTAGTACTCTCAATTCTAGTTGCTATCTCTACCGCCTTTTCTAACGTTAAACGAGTAGACAAGAGAGTTTCTTGTACCTTTTTGTTATTAGTTTTCTCAACGAGTTGGTCCCTTATCATTTCATCCTCACACGCCTTATTATCAAATGAAACAGCTAACATTCTCAAAGCCCCCACAAAACTCGCTACTGGTTCCCCAGGAACCTGTACTCTCTTGTAAAATTTGTGCCTTTCCCTAATAAAATTTTTACATGCCTTAAATCTAGCATCCAGCGACTTAATAGCAGAAGCGTATTCATCAATACCGCCGTCCCCTTCACCCACAGAGACAGGAACACACACTTGGGGAATGTGTTTTAAAATTTTGCGACCTTCCGGACCTAAACAATGACGTAACACAGCAAACTTTTTTTTTGTGAGTAAAAGAGTCACCATCGAGAGCATCAAGATAAGCTTCAAAACCTTCCTTCCACGAATCCCAATCTGCCTCTGATGAGACTGGATCAGGAGAAAACACAGGAGGAGGAAGGATGGATTGCTGCATGGTAACGTAGAAGAAGAATTAGATATAAATTAGTTAGTTATAAGTTCCCACTAATATGATAGTGGTAACGCTAAAAATAGTTACTGAAGAGATGACACGCAAAAAGGATGTGCGTATCACCGTTGAAATGGGCAAAAAACAATGAAGAACATGAAAACTGCCCCAACAGGAGACTCCGAATGATACGCTAGAATAAGATGAGCGTATCACTGCTGAAGAGAAGTCGAAGACACAAACAGTTTAATCGCTGAGGAAAAGAAACTCCGTTGCCAAATGAATGTGATTCACCGCGGAGGAACCAAAGTGAAAGCGTCCCAGTTGCTAAGGAGACCAATTAGCAGACGCAGGCACACGAGGACGAAGCATCTCAGTTGCTAGGAAACAGGAAGCATTCAAGCGCGGAGCAGTGACGACAAAATGGAGTGCACGCATGTAAGTCAACACGCGCCACCAACGCACCACTCCTCGTAAGATCTACCCTAAAATTAGCAGGCAGAAACACAGCAGAAACGCTGAGGCCAGCAGCTCAAAACCGCAAAGCAGAACGAAGTCCGGAACAGAAGTCGTCTGTCCAACCTGGTGCCTGATGGAAAGCAGCTACGGCGTCGAAACACAGATGGAGCACACACGTGGGCACAAGCTGTCCTGCTGTCCCTCGTCGCCAATGAAGAGTCCGTGCTTTAAACGTAAGTTTATTCCAAAAATGATGCAGGACAGCATACAAACACAACCACCGCTGACGCCGTCCCAACCGTTCTCTTGCCCCTTTCTCTTATGTCGAGTCTCGTGCAGGAACGCCAGAACGCACGGAAAACTCGCACGGAAAAAACTCGACATAAGAACCCAACAGTAGGCCTAGCGCCCACGAAAGCAAATGGCCCAAAACACAATGTGGACACATCACATTTTTTCACAGAAAACAGAGGTGTTTTTTGCAAAGTGCCTACCTGTGGATTTTGGCCTCTAGATCAGCCGGCCCCAGGGGGGGGCAGAAATGGCCTAAAATAAATTTGACCCCCAAATCCCCCAGGGAGCGACCCTTGCCTACGGGGTCGCTCCCCCTGCGTGACATTGGCGCAAAAAAAAAGATCCCCGGTGCTTAGCTGGGGCAGATTGACCTAAAATCGGCCGATTTGCCCCCAAGGGGGGCAGAAATGGTCTAAATACAATTTGTCCCCCAGGGGAGCGACCCTTGCCTAATGGGTCACTCCCCATCTCTAAAAAAACAAACAAACAAAAAAATAAATTCCCTGGTCCCTAGAGGTTTCTACCTAATAACAATAGGCAGATCTGCCCCCGGGGGGGGCAGAAATGGCCTAAAATAAATTTGCCCCCCCATCCCCCTGGGGAGGGACCCTTGCCTACGGGATCGCTCCCCTTGCGTGACGGCGCAAAAAAAAAGATCCCTGGTGCCTATGACCTTAAATCAGCCAATCTGCCCCCAAAGCGGGCAGAAATGGCCTAAATATAATTTGCCCCTCCTGGGGAGCGACCCTTGCCTAAGGGGTCGCTCCCCATCTGTAAAACAACTACAACAAAAAAAAATCCCCGGTGCCTAGTGGTTTCGGCCTAATTATAATAGGCTGATCTGGCAGAAATGGCCTAAAATAAATTTGCCCCCCAGGGGAACGACCCTTGCCTAAGGGGTCGCTCCCCTTGCGTGAAATTCATGAAAAAAACAAAAACTCCCTGGTGTCTAGTGGTTTCTGTCCCCCTTGGGGCAGATTGGCCTCATAAAAATAGGCCAATCTGCCCCCAAGGGGGGCAGAAATGGCCTAAATATAATTTGCCCCATATGGGAGCGACCCTTGCCTAAGGGGTCGCTCCCCACCTCTAAAATCAAAAACAAAACAAAAACAAAAAAAATATCCCTGGTGCCTAGAGGTTTCTGCCCCCCCCCCCCCCCCGGGGGCAGATCGGCCTAATAATAGGCAGATCTGCCCCTAGGGGGGGGGCACAAAAGGCCTTTAAAAAAATGCCCCCCCTGGGAGCGACCCTTGCCCAAGGGGTCGCTCCCTCATGCCAGTTTCATTTACAAAAATAAATCCCTGGTGTCTAGTGGGCGTTTCAAAAGCCAGATTGCTTTACAATCCGGCTTTTGAAACGCTGAGAGAGACTTCAAAGGGAAGGAAATTGCTTTCCTTCCCTTTGAAGCCTCTCTTGCCTCCTCCACGTGATCGGAAGAGAAATGCTTTGCATTTCTCTTCCGATCGCACTGGAAGCTGAGCTTCCAGCACGATGGAGGAGGCCCTCTGTGACAATCAGCACGCTGAGTCACAGGGGGGGTGGGGGGGTTGGGGGTGCAAGGGGAAGGTCTTCCCCTTCCATACCTGCCTTGGGGGGGTTGGGGGGAACCCCACATAGGGAGCGTTACGCACTGTGCCTCAGTACGTAACCATTACGTCCTGGGCACAGAAGGGGTTATAGTGTTTCGTGGTTGTAATTGTGCACACTTCTCTAAAGAAGTGTGGTTCCAGACTCTTCCCTTCACTTGAACGTTTGTATCCCAAGAACAGGACACTAAGAAAAGCAATTTTTGTTTTCTTAAAAATGAATATGTAGCCTTGTGCAGCAAATCCCAATACAATGCAGTCTACCCTGGCCAAATGTGTGTTGAGGTCATCATCCATCAGATAAATGTCATCTACGTAGGACAATGCCTCAGACTTAATATCTTGTAATATTGATGTCACACGGGCAGAGTACAAACTTAGAATATTCATGTATCCTTGGGGAAGTGGCCCAAAGTGACGCTGTGAGCCTAACCTGAAATAAGCGCTCAAAACTCTGGTTTCAGGCACTAGATTTTGGCAGAAAAACCTGTTGGAAATATCCAGGGTTGTTTTGTACTTTTTATGGACAACGTTGTTCATAAGGGATGGGGTGTGTGAATTTTGAATGGCAAATATGCATTTGTAACTGTTTAAATGTCTGTAATCTAAGACTGTTCTTTAGGAATTGTCCAGCTTAGCTATGGGAAATAAAGGGTTGTTCATTAGTGATACACAGGATTCAGTTACTCTCTGGTATCCTAGTTGTGAGAGAATCTCCCTGACAGGGGTTTTTGCATCATGTTTTATTGGTTATTGAGGTTGTATTTGTGGGAAGGAACGTATTGATATAACGTGATAAGGAGAGTCCCTATCCCAACCCACATGGTTGCAGTACAGCAATTGTGACTTTGCTGGAGCCCAATCTGCACCATAGGCTTATTTTACTGATTCTGGAACTAGGACTGTAAAAGATGGCAAAATGACGTATTTCTCTTGTGGGAGTGCTCTAAAAAAACTCCAGTGGGCAATATTTTTCTGCCAGAAGAATGTCATAGATGAACGTTAGTCTTTCTCATAAAATGACTTTAATTGTGTGCATAATGTCCCCCTCAATTTACATTTTTAAATTTTAAACTCGATCAGGAGAGGCAGCGTGTCTGTCTGGGGTTTTGACTTCAATGTGGTTGTTAGTTGTCATCACCGCCAGAAACTCTTGAAGATTCTGGTGAACTGTTATGTCCTCTGCCACACTGTCTAGCAGAGTCACTCTCCATGTCCTGTTCTTCACTAAAGTCTTCAACATGTGTGGCATACTTAATTGAAATCCCCTCAACCTTTTTCTTTTTAAATTGAGTTTCTTGTTATAGAAGTTTCTCTTCCCTTTTTATCGTGATGTCTGATAAGCATTATAAGTCCTTCTTTGGTTTCACATACTAGTCTTTTCTACGTTCTGACCACCCACCTCTCTTAATCCATTTGTCGGATAAGTCCTGAAAGGAACGAGAAGGGTATATTTCAGGGCATTGATCCCTATCGGGGTTTCAAATTGTAACAATTTCTTAGGTTATAGCATTTCTCCGAGGTCTCCGACTGCGGAGATTCTCTGTGATGTTTTATTTTATCTTTGTTGGATTTTTGTTTGTCACAGTGTTTTTTAGAACCCTCCTGTCCTTGCTTGGTATTATCCTTATCGGAACTACATTTAAGTTGTGGCTTATTTGGTCTTGCCCCTAGATTCTCCTGACATATACTAGTATAAGTCTCAGGGATAATTTTTGGTATCTCACATTCCTGGTCTACTTGTGAAATGTGTTTGAGCCACTGGCGTACTACCAATACTACAGCTCCCCATTTAATATTTTATAAAATAATTGAGGACGCTGTGGCAAAATGTCCCATTAATTTCCTCCCCAGATCCGTGGCAGGGGTTTCCCTGTGTTCATTTTGTATTTGTTTCAACACCTCTGGAAGGTTCGGAAGACTTGAAGTGCCATCCGTTGTGGTATATACTGCAGCAGATACTGTGTCCCAAGTGGCACATTAATCTATTGAGGGGACAATCCCAAATGGCATGCATATGGTGGAATTCTATTTTTATCTTGGGGTCTCATTTGGGTAAATGCTACTTCCAGCTGTTTGTTTTTAATCCAATCCAGAACAGGATTTCTTCAGTCTGATGAGAACCTTAACCATAATTGCATTGATAGTTACTGGGATTGTCTCTGGAGTCACCAATTGTTGAACAGCTGGAGCAGCCCTCGCTGGGGCGGTATTCAGAGTTCGCATTCCAAATTATGTTAAGGGTCTCTATAAGCTTGATAAATTATTATAGAAGGGACATAAATCCGTTGCCTGCATATTTTGTTCAATTAGATATGGTGGATATGTAGCTAATACTGGCCATGTTGGTCCTTCGTTACTGAGCAAACCTAATCTAGCATGTTGAGCTATGTGTGGGAGGGTGCCTTGAAACCGATGTTGGTGTCCTTTAGATGATAGTGGTATTTCTAAGTAATTATTAGCTCTGTCTTGTTCAGGTGTGTTTTCTATAGTGTACGTACAAAAATTGTTTGCATTCGCATTGATTGCAGGAAAGGTGACCCATGAATAAAATGTTTCTGTTTTTACGCATTGTGGGCTTCCACCACAAATGTAACATCTCCACCCCCAATAGAAAGCCTGTTAGCAAATAAATGTGCTGTGACAGCTTGCCTACAATTTACTGGAATTACTACTGGTTGCGCCATCCATTCTAAGTTTGAGTTCAGAGTAGAAAAACCAAATAAGGTAGCCTTTTAAGTCTCAAGTTTGAACAACCTAATATAGGTACTACATATATGGCTGAGGAGGATTTTTCCCTAACATCATTGATGTTTCTGAATAAAAGGCGATTAGGACACCTTTGGCATGCAAGTGAGAATTACTCAGGAGATCTATTAAATAAGTACCTTACCTTAATACGTTGGTGGTACCATGTTATGCGGTTCCTCTTTTGGTAATAAGACTGCATGATTAGGACAGCAGCACCACTGAGTGTGGAAGACTGAGTCAACCCCACACTTCTTGGCAGCTGTCAGCCTAATTCCTGGATAGCTTGCAATGCCTCACCTGAACCTCCAAACCTGTTGGAGTGAAAGGTGATTTGTGGCAACCTGATCATGACACTTTGACTCTTCAGGGAAGTTGTGGAAACAAATCCTACCCCTTTTACTTGATTACTCATGCATGCCTAAGCAAGACTCAAGATGCAACTAGATTTCAATTTATTTATTGAAGTGATTGCATCTTAGTGTAAAAAGCATGTGCTGTGATAATAAAGCAGATGAAACATAACACAGCAATCATCATTACAACCAAAGTGAAGAGAATAAACAACCCCCATCATTTTGTGTGATTCTAGAGATTCCTATCAAAAACCCAATGTCTAGATCTGAGAGAATAGTGGTTGTAATCCTCTGCCTGACCTGACCTAATGGACCAGCCCCAGACTCATATCTGAATAGAATAGCAGGAGTTTGCCTGTCTGGATGGCAATCCTCTAGCAAAGCTGAAGAGTTAGCATCAGGATCAGCAAAGCTGTCTGTCGTACGGTACATATCCCAGGATGGTCATGACCGGAATACCCTCTATCCTCTTTCCCCCTGTGTGTTTTTTCTATAATGACCCTTACAGTGCCCAAAGAACAGGTCTGACGTAGTGCTGTGTCTAGAGGATAGGCTCCTGGGCTGGCAATACCACATAGGATATCATGTACTACACATGGCAGCCTTGGACAAAGGTACAAATTACATGTCGCACAAATGGCTGATAAAATGTGCAGTGTGAACTCTGCCTTCCTAGAAGAGACAGCAGATAACATGCATAAAACAATTGCTAAAAGCAGGCTTGCTAAAGAATATGAATAAAATTGGATGAATGTGCTTGCCTAGGTGGAGGTTTCATGTCATACAACATTTATCTCTGAGTCGCAATCACATGCAAATTAAATATACTCTATTAAGGAAAATGTAAAGCCCCTTCTATCCTAGTGATATTGTTCCATTGTCTAAGCCTAATACATGTATGGAGCCCAACACTAATGGCCATGGCATTAATTCCTGTTCCTAAGGTGCTTCCTTGCCTTCTCAAATCTCTCCTCATTAAGGGCCAGATGTACAATGAATTTTTGCAATTGCAAAAATGCATTTTGGTATGTATGAATCCATATTTGAGATTCTGTAACTTGTTACCGAATCGCAAATTGGAATTGAGACTACATTCCGATTCGGTATTAGGAAGGGGCGTGTCAAGGGCGTCCCTTCCTAATACTTGCAGAGGTATGTAGAAATATTTTGCGACTGAAATGCAGTCACACAACATTAGCCTTTTACTACCTACTTCAAGTAGGTGGTAACCCATTTGCAAACAGGAAGGGGTCCCCAAGGGACCCTTCCCCTGTGTGAATGCATGGAAAAACATTTTTTAAGACCAGGCAGTGGTTCCACTTTTCATTTTTCTTTTTTAGACGCATCCCATTTTCCTTTAAGGAAAACGGGCTGCATTAACAACAAAAAAAGATTGCTTTATTTAAAAGCAATCACAGACATGGTGGTCTGCTAACCCCAGCAGCCCACCATCCCTGTGATTGTAGCTATTCACAATGGGTCGCAAATTGTGACCTACCGCATGAATATTAATGAGGTAGATCGATTTGCGAGCCGTTGGAAATCGCTAAATGAAATTCCTGGAGTTTCATACATTCAAATAGCGATTACCAAATTGCGATTCGCAAAAATTCACAATTAGGTAATCAATATTTGGAAAATGTATACATCTAGTACCAAATCTCTTAATGTTCAAAAACATTTAATTATTGCAGTGTTTGACACTCAAGTATAAACAAATCTCAATTTAAATGACTGGCAATTTTCAACCAATCAAAATGCAAACAGTATTAATGTTCAATCACAGTTTGGCACATTCTGTGTGAGCCTTTCAAAGCGCCATATCTGAGGACAAAATAACAAATACCATGGTAGCACTCACACCAACCAACCAATATGAGCGTGGAACTGGATGAGGTATGTTGCAGAACCTTACAGAGGCTCTTCCTCCATTATAATTTCTTTTGTGTCTGCTCCACTAAACAAAACTAGAGTCATCAGTCTCTCAAGAGGGTTATGGGACTAACACTTTTCAGTGTTATTTTTCACACAAGTAAAATCTTGATAAGTGGGAAATCACCCTGACTAGTGCAGTTTCTCCTGTGCGCAACACAATCAACTAACTATTCATACACTCACAACATGAAATTACACTTCCCTATCTCAATTGTGCTGCCGATGGCACCTCATGGGCCAGCACCGCAAACCTTATCAGACAATTTAAACCACTATGGTCCTCATTACAACCCTGGTGGGTGGTGATAAAGCGGCAGTAATACCACCAACAGGCCAGCGGTAATAAATTTGAAATTATGACCATGGTGGACACCGCTCAGACAGCCAGCCACTTTAACACACTGACTGCCAGGTCACAATCAACAGGCACCACGGCGGTAACCGCCAACAGCCAGGCAGAAGACAATGTACCGTCCACAGTAATATGACACACCTATCTGCCACCTTTTCCGGGGCGGTACCAATGACATCAAAAGCCTGGCGGAAACACTGCACAGAAGGGAAACAACTCACCTCTGGACACTCAGGGAAGAACCACGCCGCCATGGAGCCCGAGCTGCATGTCTTCCCCATGCTCTTCTACCTTCTTCTCCATTACGAACATCAACTCCGGCGAAGACGACCACGGTGAGTACTGCCGCCTAGCACACAGGGGAGGGGGGGAGGAAAAAGAGAGTGACACGCAACATGCAACACCCCCACCCCAACACCACACACACAACCAGATGCAGTAACATTACATATACACTCCGTACCCCTCAGGAATAATGCAAGGACAACTCCTATAGTGTAAAAAGGCTGTAATAAGATAAATATAGGTGAAATACGTGCATCCAAATAAAAAAGTATAGACATATTTACAATGCAAGGGACACTGCCCAGTCCTCAATGTCCGTGGGCCACAGGGCCACATCACAAAGTCCAAGGACCAGACTCACTCCTTCAACAACACGGAAAAAACACTGCAGGGGCATCAGGTCGAAAATAGACAGGCACCTCAGGGAGACGGGGATGTGGGGGGCACCTCAGCCAGAAGATGGTACAACACCATTGGTACTGGAGGGGGCAACATGCCCTGTGCTTGGTCCTGGGGAGTGCAAGGCCACAGTCTCTCAAGTGGGTGATTTGCCCACTGCCTGGTCCTGGGGAGTGCAAGGCCACAGTCTCTCAAATGGGAGATTTACCCACTGGTTCTGGAGTGGGCATTGTGCCCAGTGAGCTTCATCCGGGGAAGGATGGGGTGAGTGGATGGCTTCTTCCACTGGTTCTGTGGATGGCTTCTCCACTGGTTCTGGAGGGGGCATTGTGCCCAGTGAGCCTCATCCTGGGAAGGATGGGGTGAGTGGATGGCTTCTTCCACTGGTTCTGGAGGGGCAACATGCAAGGTCACAGTCTCTCACCTGGGTGTCAGACCCACAGGATTTGCTGGGGCCAGGCCGCACTACAGCCCATGGACTCAGGACTACACATTGTCCGCCAGCGGTGACGGCTGCTCAGTGGTGGCAGTGGCAGTGCTGGCAGTGGTGGGGATAAGATACAGCCCTTCCCCTCCAGCCTCGGATGGCTGCCCACTGGGGCTGCTGCTGCTGGCAGTGGAGCTGGTGGCGGTGCTGGTGGTGGTGCTGGTGGTGGTGCTGGTGGTGGTGCTGGCAGTGGTGGGGGTAGGCTCCAGCCCTTACCCTGTAACCTCAGACGGCTGCCCATAGGGGCTGCTGCTGCTGGCAGTGGTGCTGGTGGTGGTGCTGGTAGCAGTCGTGGCAGTGGTGGGGGGAGACTCCAGCCCTTCCCCTGCAGCCTCGGACGGCTGCCCACTGGGGCTGCTGTTGCTGGCAGTGGTGCTGGCGGCGGTGGTGGCAGTGGTGGGGGGAAGCTCTAGCCCTTCCCATGCAGCCTTGGACAGCTGAACCACCATGGTTGGTGGTGGGGGCTCCGACTGAGTCCCAGCACCAGGCCTCTTGTCCTTTTTGCCTGCTGGTGCAAGCCCCTTGCCCTTCCTGCCAGCAGCTGGGGGTGGCTCCTTGCTCCTTTTGGCAGCAGCTGGGGACTGTTCCTTGCCCTTCCTCTCAGCAACCGGGGATTGCTCCTTGCCCTTCCTTTTGCCAGCTAGGGGTGCCTCTTTGCCCTTCCCTGCAGCAGATAGGGGTGCCTCCTTTCCCTTCCTTTTTGCAGCTGGGGGTGCCTCCTTGCCCTTCCTTGCAGCACCTGATGCAGGTACCCTATCGGTGTGGCTGCCTGGTGCACGGTATCCACTTCCACCTGGTGTAGCTGTGGACACTACTGTGCCCCTGGACTGGGTGGCTGAGGCTCTTGCCTGGGTTTGGACCACCCTGGCCTGACGTGAGGGACGGGGCCAGAGGGCGAGGGAAGAGGACAATGTTGGCTAGGAAAAGCTTCTTAGGGACATTGGGGCGGGAAGAGGGAGATGGTTTGGAAGTGGAGGAAGAGGGAGTGTTTGTAGGAGGTATCAGTCTGCTGTGTTTGGGTGCAGGTGCATGGGCTGGATGCTGTTGTGAGGTGGATGGCTGTTGGGTGTCTGAGTGCTTGCGTTTATGTAGTTTGGGAGGAGGGGACACAGACACAGTGGGAGAGGACACAGGAGACGTGTGCATGGAAGTGGGGGCGGTGACTGCCAGTGAGGGGCGTGTGCTGTTAGGTGTGCTGGTGATGGGGGTAGTGGATGAGGATGTAGTGCATGCAGGTGTGAGTGTAGACGCAGCTGGAGAGAGGTGGAGGACGAGGAGGAGGGGGCCACAGTGGAGGCAGTGGATGTTGGTATGTCTGCATCTGGATGGTGTTTGTGTGAGTGCCTGTGTGATGAATTGTTTTGCTTGTGTTTGCCATGTCCACTCTTGTGTGTTGTCCTGTGTGCATGCTCGTCTGACTGTGTGCTTGGGATAGGTTGGGGATGAGGGGAATGGGATTGGGTAGAGGAAGTTGGAGGGGGGAGGCTGGAAACAGGGACAATGGCTGCCATCAGAGAGGAGGCCAGAGCCTGGATTGATCTATGTTGGGCCGCCATGCCAGTGTGAATACCCTCCAGGAATGCATTTTTCTGTTGCATTTGGGCTGCCAGCCCCTGGATGGCATTCACAATGGTTGACTGCCCAACAGAGATGGATCGCAGGAGGTCAATAGCCTCCTCACTCAGGGCAGCAGGGCTAACTGGGGCAGGGCCTGAGGTGCCTGGGGCGAAGGAGATGCCCACCGTCCAGGGTGAGCGGGCACAGGAAACTTGCTGAAGGGCTGCTGGGAGGGCGGTGCTGGTACGGGGATGGTGGCTGTACCTATTGCTGGGGTGGGCACAGAGGTGTCCGCCACCACCAAGGATCTTCCATCGGAGGAGGAATCCGTGTCCAAACTGTCCCCTCCTATCTCCACTGTGGTGCTCCCCTCGCCCTCTGGCCCATTGGTGCCCTCACCATCAGTGGATTCGGCGTCCTGGGTCCTGTGGGATGCAGCTCCCTCCGTCGCCAGTGCCTCTGCTCCTCCGCCAGATGATGCTAATGCACTTAAGGACAGAGTGACAAAACAGAAAGGGGGGGGAAGAGATAAAGGATACACTTAGTCAATGGCGCAAACAACACCACCGTTGGCATACATGACACACACACACATGAAATAGCCCTACGCACTAGGAAATGCACTACCAATCACAATGCTAGTCACCAGGCCATTAATAGGGACACCTAACACCAATTGCAGCATACCTGAGACCCACAGCCCCCTTCCCAGTAGTGGATGCCTACTAGCTTGGTTGTAGGTATTTTACATCAGAATCTTGCCCAACATGGGACCTACTCTGCAATGTCAGGCCTGGCCTAGGGGCACCCACAGACATTTTACATCAGAACCTTGCCCAACATGGGACCTATTCTGCAATGTCAGGCCTGGCCTAGGGGACCCACAGGCCCACATCCCCCACCCGGATACCACCCCACCAGGTGCAAGTTGTATATTGGGGCACTGTACTCACCCCCTTGTGGCTGCTGTGATGCCCCCAAGTACCCATCCAGCTCCGGATAGGCCACCACCGTATGCGGGCCATCAGGGGGGACAGGGTTCGACGGGCACCCCTTCCTCATTGGGAGGCCATCCCCAGCTGGGCCTCCTCCGTCTTCCGTGCCCAGCGTCTCAGGTCTTCCCACCGTTTGCAGCAGTGGGTGCTCTGCCTGCCGTAGACCCCCAGGGTCCGCACGTCCTTGGCGATGGCACGCCATATACCCTTTTTCTGATGGGCGCTGACCTGCAGGGAAATGGACACAGGGAAAGGTATCAGTCCGACTGTCCTGCCTGTTACACTCATGGCCCACCATACCCCTTCCCATCCCCATTAGCACAGACATGGCCCACCATACATGCTGCACGCTGCTCAGGACCCATCCCCCCTCACATGAGGCCTTCACACATAGCACTTCATGCAGTCACGCCCCATGCATCGTACACACAGTGTACTCACCTGTTGGTCTGGAGGCCCATACAGCATTTGGTACTGGGGTAGGACCCCATCCACCAGTCTCTCCTACTTCACCGAGCCATTGTCAGTTCCAGACAGAGGTCACAGCAGCAAATGCAGTGTAGGTCCTCTCCTGTTGAAGGTCAGGTAGCAAGTGAGTGAACAGATAGAAAATTGCAGTGACGTCCATGGCGGTGCATACAGTCACCACCGGCATACATCACCATTGACCATTGAACCCCCCAGGGCCCATTGTTAACCAATGAGGAATTGCACAGCGGTTTTTGACCGCCTCCCGCAACGGCGCACAATGTCAGCGGAAATACCTCATTTCCACCTGTTCCTACAAACAGGACAGGCGGATGCCATTTCATGGGGGGGTGCAGGCCATGGCTTCTAACTGCGTCACAGTACACATATGCACCATTTGGACATCTCCAACAAAACTACTGTTACAATCACAACATGCAGTGAAGTGTAGTGTTTGGAAATAAGAGATACTAACCAGCTGCCCACCATTTTGCCCCATAGATTGCAACCGCTGCGGATGAATAGGAGATGGAGACATCCCCCTGTGTACAGACCCCTGGTGGACTTGGCAACAATGGAGGACAGGCACATTATCCTCACCCATAGACTGGACAGGGACACAATCACAGAGCTGTGTGCCCAATTGGAGCCTGACCTAATCTCTGCTATCCGTCACCCCACCGGGATCCCCCCTCTTGTGCAAGTGCTATCTGTGCTCCATTTCATGGCAACTGGCTCCTTCCAAGTGACAGTGGGTTTGGCAGCTGGAATGTCATAGTCAATGGTCTTAATAGTGCTGACCAGAGTGTTGTCTGCCCTGTTTAAACACATGCGCAGCTACATCGTTTTCCCCCAGGTGGGGGATTTGGCCACAGTGAAAGCTGATTTCTATGCTATGGGACATATCCCCAACATTACTGGTGCAATTGATGGTACACATATTGTTTTTGCCCCCCACTCGGTGAAATGAATAGGTGTTCAGAAATCGAAATAGCTTTCACTCCATGAATGTGCGGACCAGTACACCTCCCACATCAATACAAAATATCCTGGGTCTATGCATGATGCCTTTATCCTGAGAAATAGCAGCATCCCATATGTGATGGCTCAACTCCAGAGGCACAGGGTGTGGCTAATAGGTGAGCCCTGGTTCCCACCCAGTAGATGTTGGTGTATGGGTATGGTGTGGCTCTAAGGGTTGGCGTGTGGCTAACAGATATCTCTCGATATCTGCAGGTGACTCTGGTTACCCCAACCTCTCATGGCTACTGACCCTTGTGAGAAATCCCAGGACAAGGGCAGTGGAACGTTACAATGAGGTACATGGGCTGTATGTTGCACAACTTTTCCTTACGTCGCCAGGTGCCTTTTCTGCAGGAGGATGAGGCTGGAGATGGCAGTGTGGCAGCAGTGGACCCTGTGGACAGTGAAGATGAGGAGGCAGAGGATGAGGATTAGGGCACAGAAGTGCAATAATTCGACAATACTTCCAATGACACACAGGTAACTTCACATTTAAATGACAGTTTTGTGTTTGACATTGTCACTGACAGGCTGCTTTTCCCACTTCTATGGCCACTCACTGTACCCTTTGGCATCTCTATGTGCAGATATTTGTTCCCCACTATCACTCCTAGTGTGTTGATTGCAGCCAACTACAGGTCATTCCTATGTATATATTACTGATAGTTGATTTTCAATGTTTAAACCTTGTTAAACTAATACATACTTAAATCATTTGACATACTCCATACTTTTATTTTTTCAAAGGGTGTTTATTTAAGTGCTAAGAAGTAGAGAGGGATGTGAAATGGGCTGGGGTGATGATGGAGGAAAGTCTAGGTTAGAGTTCAATCTATTTGTATCACAGGTGCATTGTCCAAGGGGGCATAGGAAGGGGAGCAATGGCAGTTCAAGGTGGACAGGTTGACAGAGTGGGAGTCTTATTTCCTGGCAGGGGTCTTGGCAATAGTCTCTGGCTTCTGCCTCTATTGCAGGGAATGTTTGTGGGGTGGTTCTCCTTCTGCAGGGGGAGGGGTGCTGGTGGCCTGTTGTTCCTGTGGCAGGGCCTCCTGTACACTAGCGGCAGCGGAGTTGGAGGGCTGTTCATCGGTTTGGCTAGTGGCAGAGGCCCGGTGGGGTGCCACTGCTTCCCTCATAGTGTTGGCCATGTCTGATAGCACCCCTGCAATGGAGACCAGGGTGGTGTTGATGTCCTTCAAGTCCTCCCTGATCCCCAGGTACTGTCCCTCCTGCAGCCGCATGTTCTCCTACAACTTGTCCAGTATCTGGCCCAGCGTATCCTGGGAATGTTGGTATGCTCCAAGGATCACAGTGAGTGCCTCCTGGAGAGTCAGTTCCCTGGCCTGTCCTCCCCCTGTCGCACAGCAGTCCTCCCAGCTTCCCTGTTGTCCTGTGCCTCTGTCCCCTGAACCATGTGCCCTCTGCCACTGACCCCAGGACCTTGATCATCCCTTGTTCGTGGGCTGGCCTGGGGTCCCTGTAGTGGTAGACACACTGCTGATTGATGTGTCCTGGGGCCGGAGGTCTGGGCCCGCTGGATGGGTGCTGTTAGAAATGGGGTTTTTGGTTGGCAGTCAGGTTACCCCCTGTCCAAGCAAAAGCCCTCACTCTAGTCAGGGTAAGTCACACACAATCCAAGATTATCCTGTGCCCACCCTCTGGTAGCTTGGCACGAGCAGTCAGGCTTAACTTAGAAGGCAATGTGTAAAGTATTTGTGCAATAAATCATACAATACCACCATATAGCACCACAAAAATACACCACACAGTGTTTAGAAAAATATATAATATTTATCAGGGTAATTGTAGGTCAAAAAGAATAACGTTGCAATGGAAAATTGTAGAAATATCACAGGGAAGTGATATAAAGTGTCTTAAGTCTTTAGAATATAAACAAAGTCTCTTTTAAGCACAAAGTACCTGGTTTCTGGTGGAAAATCTCCTCAGAGGGCCACAAAAGAAGAGGTGCGTGGAAAACGGGTGTATGCGTCGATTTCTCCCCAGCACACACGGACTTGCGTCGTTATTTTTCACGCTGGGAAGTCGGGCGTCGTTTTCCGGCGCGCGGACAGTCTCTTTCTGTGGATCGCGGGGATTACCAGATGTCCCGGGTCTGTGCGTGGGTTTTCCTGCTTGTTCTCCAGCTGCGCATCGGTCTGCGGGGCTGCGCGTCGAAATTACGATCTCACGGCAGGCGTCGCGTCGATTTCTCCTCTAGACTTCGATCTGCGGGGCTGCGCGTTGAAATTACGATCTCACGGCAGGCGTCACGTCGATTTCTCCTCTAGAGGTCGGGCGGCGTTGTCCTTGCGAGGCCGTGCGTCGGATCTTCGATCGTCTCAAGAGCGTCGCGTCGATCAGCGTCAGAGTGCGGCGTTTTTCTCGCCGCGAAACAAGCTGTGCGTCGAAATATTCGGCGCACGGAGCGTCCAAGTGAAAGAGAGAAGTCTTTTTGGTCCTGAGACTTCAGGGAACAGGAGGCAAGCTCTATCCAAGCCCTTGGAGAGCACTTTCACAGCCAGACAAGAGTTCAGCAAGGCAGCAGGGCAACAGCAAGGCAGCAGTCCTTGGTAGAAAGCAGACAGGTGAGTCCTTTGAGCAGCCAGGCAGTTCTTCTTGGCAGGATGTAGTTTCTGGTTCAGGTTTCTTCTCCAGCAAGTGTCTGATGAGGTAGGGCAGAGGCCCTGTTTTATACCCAAATGTGCCTTTGAAGTGGGGGAGACTTCAAAGAGTGGCTAAGAAGTGCACCAGGTCCCCTTTCAGTTCAATCCTGTCTGCCAGGGTCCCAGTAGGGGGTGTGGCAGTCCTTTGTGTGAGAGCAGGCCCTCCACCCTCCCAGCCCAGGAAGACCCATTCAAAATGCAGATGTATGCAAGTGAGGCTGAGTACCCTGTGTTTGGGGTGTGTCTGAGTGAATGCACAAGGAGCTGTCAACCAAGCCCAGCCAGACGTGGATTGTAAGGCACAGAAGGATTTAAGTGCAAAGAAATGCTCACTTTCTAAAAGTGGCAATTCTAGAATAGTAATATTAAATCCGACTTCACCAGTCAGCAGGACTTTGTATTACCATTCTGGCCATACTAAATATGACACTCCTGCTCCTTTCAGATCAGCAGCTGCCACTTCAACAGTGTATGAGGGCAGCCCCAATGTTAGCCTATGAAGGGAGCAGGCCTCACAGTAGTGCAAAAACGAATTTAGGAGTTTTACACTACCAGGACATATAACTACACAGGTACATGTCCTGCCTTTTACCCACACAGCACCCTGCTCTAGGGGTTACCTAGGGCACACATTAAGGGTGACTTATATGTAGAAAAAGGGGAGTTCTAGGCTTGGCAAGTAGCTTTAAATGCCAAGTCGAGGTGGCAGTGAAACTGCACACACAGGCCTTGCAATGGCAGGCCTGAGACAAGGAAAAAAGGGGCTACTTAAGTGGGTGGCACAACCAGTGCTGCAGGCCCACTAGTAGCATTTAACTTACCAGCCCTATGCACATGAAGTGCACTTTACTAGGGACTTATAAGTAAATTAATAGTCTAATCAGGTATGATTCAAGGTTACCATGTTTTAAGGGAGAGAGCATATGCACTTTAGCACTGGTTAGCAGTGGTAAAGTGCGCAGAGTCTAAAAAACAGCAAAAACAGTGTCCAAAAAGTGGAGGGAGGCAGGCAAAAAGTTAGGGGTGACTACCCTAAGGCTGTCAGGTCTAACATGTGTCCCCCCCAGCTGAAAGTGGGGAGAGCTACCCGATCTCCTGGGAGCTCTCATCGCTAAGGCGGAAGTACCTGGAGAGACCATCAGCATTGGCGTGGTCAACCCCTGGGCGATGTTCCACCGTAAAGTCCATCCCCTGTAGGGAAATGGACCACCTCAAGAGTTTTGGATTCTCACCCCTCATCTGCATGAGCCATCTGAGGGGCCTGTGGTCTGTCTGAACCCGGAAGTGAGTCCCAAACAGGTAGGGTCTCAGCTTCTTCAGTGCCCAGACCACAGCAAAAGCTTCTCTCTCAATAGCACTCCACCTCTGTTCCCGTGGTAATAGCCTTCTGCTAATAAAGACTACCGGTTGATCTTGGCCCTCCTCATTTAGCTGTGCTAGGACTGCCCCTATGCCATGCTCTGAAGCGTCTGTCTGCACGATAAATTCCTGGGAGTAGTCAGGGGCCTTGAGCACGGGGGCCGTGCACATGGCTTCCTTCAGGGTGTCAAAGGCTTTCTGACAAGCCTCTGTCCAATTCACCAACCTAGGTTGTTTCTTGGAAGTGAGTTCTGTCAAGGGTGACACAATGGTACCATAGCCCTTGACAAACCTGCGGTAGTATCCGGTGAGGCCTAAAAAGGCTCTCACCTCAGTCTGCGTTCGTGGTGGTTGCCAGGCCTTGATAGTTTCAATCTTGGCCTGGAGTGGCTGCACCTTGCCACCACCCACCAGGTGTCCCAAGTACACCACGGAACCCTGCCCAATCTGGCACTTACTAGCCTTGATGGTCAGGCCTGCCTGTTGCAGGGCCTGAAGCACCTCCTTGAGGTGAAGCAGGTGTTCCTCCCAGCTGGAACTGTAGACAGCTATGTCATCCAGGTAGGCTGCACAGAAGGCATCCTTGCCAGCTAGGACCCCGTTAACCAACCGTTGGAAGGTAGCGGGGGCATTTTTCAGCCTAAACGGCATCACCCGGAACTGGTAATGGCCATCAGGGGTTGAAAATGCGGACCTTTCCTTAGCCCCCTCAGTCAGGGCGATCTGCCAGTACCCTGAAGTAAGATCAAACGTACTCAGGAACTTGGCAGCGCCTAGTCTGTCCACGAGCTCATCAGCTCGGGGGATGGGGTGAGCATCAGTCCGTGTAACTGAGTTGAGACCCCGGTGGTCCACACAGAACCGGAGTTCTGGCTTCGCACCTGGGGCAGTAGACTTAGGGACCAACACCACTGGGCTGGCCCAGGGACTACTGGATTTCTCAATAACCCCTAGAGTCAACATCTTGGAGACCTCCTCCTTGATGCTGGCCTTCACCTTATCCGACAACCTGTAAATTTTGTTTTTCACAGGGAGACTGTCACCAGTGTCAATATCATGAACACAGAGGTGGGTCAGTTCAGGAGTAAGGGAGAACAGGGGGGAGAACTGCTCCAACAGCTCATAGCAGTCTCCTTTCTGATTTAGAGTCAGGGAGTCAGACAGAATGACCCCGCTTACTGACCCATCACCTTCTTGGGCAGAGAGGAGGTCGGGGAGAGGTTCACTCTCCTCTTCCGTTCCTTCATCTGTGACCAGAAGCATGTTGATCTCTGACCTCTCAAAATGAGCTTTTAGTCGGTTCACATGGAGCACCCTTAGGAGATTCCTAGGGGTTTGGAGGTCCACTAGGTAAGTGGCCTCCCCTTTCCGCTCCTTTATTTCAAATGGGCCAGACCAGCGGTCCTGGAGAGCTCTGGGCTCTACTGGCTCCATTACCCACACTTTGTCTCCAGGTTGAAACTCTACCAGGGTGGCCTTCTGGTAATACCATTGTTTCATCACCTCTTGACTGGCCTCAAGGTTATCTTGGGCTTCTTTCCAGAAGCGGGTCATCTGGTTGCGGAGGGCCAACATATAGCTGACCACATCCTGCGGGGGTGTCTTTGGAGCTTTCTCCAATCCCTCCTGGACAATGCTTAAGGGTCCCCTGACAGGGTACCCGTAGAGAAGTTCAAAGGGGCTGAACCCTACCCCCCTCTGGGGGACCTCTCTGTAAGCAAAGAGAAGGCATGGTAAGAGGACGTCCCACTTACGCCTCATGGCCTCAGGGAGGCCACCAATCATGCCTTTCAAGGTCTTGTTGAATCTCTCCACAAGACCATTAGACTGGGGGTGATAGGGTGCGGTGAACTTGTAAGTCACACCACACGCATCCCACAGAGATTTCATGTATGCAGACATGAAGTTAGTGCCTCTGTCAGACACTATTTCCTTGGGGAATCCCACACGGGTAAATATCCCCATCAGGGTTCTGGCCACCACTTGTGCAGTTACGGTCCTCAGAGGGATTGCCTCTGGGTAACGGGTGGCATGGTCCACCAAAACCAGGATGAACCTGTTGCCTAAGGCAGTTTTGGGGTCCAAGGGACCAACAATGTCGATGCCCACCCTTTCAAAGGGGGTGCCAACGACAGGAAGTGGGATCAGGGGGGTTTTAACCCTTTTTCCTGCTTTACCACTGGCCTGGCAGGTAGGACAAGATCTGCAGAACTTATCTGAGTGTGTCCTCATTTTGGGCCAATAAAAGTGGGTGACAAGCCTGTTAAAGGTCTTGTCCTGCCCCAAATGTCCTGCCAGGGGAATGTCGTGAGCCAGACCCAGTAGGAAGGTTCGGTAACATTGGGGTACCACCAGCATACGTGCTGCCCCAAAGCCCGGAGCCTTAGGCTCACTGTAGAGGAGATCATTCTCCCAATATAGGTGGTGATCGCCAGAGGCGTCGCCTGCTGCCTGGTTTGAGGCTTGTTTCCTCAAACCTTCCAGAGTGGGACATTCTTTCTGCGCCTTGCAGAATTCCTCCCTGGTGGGTCCACCCTCAACTTGCCAGCCAGCAAGCTCAGGTAAGTCACCTAGGGCGGCAATGTCTTCCCCAGTTGGCTCGGGAGCATCCTCCTCAGGAGCCCCGTCAGCTACTGTGGGAACTTCTGGGGCCGGTTTCCCGCAACCCTGGTCCCTCCTCCTGGCAGCCCTCTGGGCCATCGTTCCAGGCTCCAGATGCCCTTGACTTCCCTCGCGGTCAGCCGTGGACCGTGTGGTCATGCAGACCCACTCAGGCAACCCTAACATCTCCAGGTGAGACCTGAGCTCCACTTCTTTCCAAGCAGTGTGCTCAAGATCATTGCCTAACAGACAATCTACAGGCATGGCAGGACTCACAGCTACTTTCAGAGTACCAGAGACCCCCCCCCCACTCAAAGGGAACCAGAGCCACCGGTAGGTGACTCTCGCAATTGTCAGCGACTCTGACCTGGTGGAATGTATTAGGTACTATCTGCTCTGTTGACACCAGCTGACTCTTGATAGTAGTCATACTGGCTCCTGTGTCACGCAGAGCCTCCACCTTCTGCCCATCAATGGTGACCCACTGCCGGTACTTGGAAGTATTTCTGGGCATGTGGGCCTTGGGCACCATTTCTCCTTCTCCCAGGGACACTAGGGAAATCTCTACCTGCTCCCCAAAGCTACTTGGGTCCATCTCCCCCCCGAGCGCTACACTAGTCAACCCAGGTGCCTGTCCAGTAGTGGACGGTGCCCTCTTGGGGCACTGTGGATCGCCTTTGTAGTGACCATACTGGTAACACTCCATGCATTTGGGGCTAGATTTCCCTGACTTGTCATATGTCCCTGGCTTTTTCCCAAATTTGGAAAAGGAAGGGTTGCCACCCCCTCCCTGGGAATTCTTTTGGGGGCCTTTAGAGAGTTCCTTATCTGCAAGTTTATCTCCCCCCTCTTTCTTCTGTTGGGGACCCTGACCACCTTTGTGGGAGTCCCCCCCAGGTACCTTCTTGGACACTCTGGTGCTAACCCAGAGGTCCGCCTCCTCAGCAAGCTTCCTGGGATCAGTCAGCTTACTATCCACTAGGTGCTGGCGCAAATCTGTATAAGTAACATTAAGCATATGCTCTCTCAGAATCAAGTCATATAAACCTTTATAATCTGCTACTTTGTTGCCCCGCACCCATCCATTCAGTGCCTTACTGGAGAAATCAAAGAAATCCACCCATGTTTGTGTGGTTTGTTTGGTGCTGTCCCTGAACCTCTGACGGTATCCCTCAGGGGTCAGCCCAAACTTGGCAAGTAAAATGGCTTTCTGAAGTGGGTATGTGTTTTGATCAGGTTGATCCAATGTGAGAAGTGTGTCCCTCCCCAATGGCGGCACATAACCCCACATAGCTACCCCCCATTGCCCTTCAGGAACCTCATGAGCCCTTAGTGCAACTTCATAAGCAGCTAACCATTTATCTATGTCATCTCCCACCACAAAACTGGGCACCACATTTTTGGGTATACGAACCTTCTTTTCTCCAGCAGGTCCTGTCTGTATGCTGCCACCATTATTGCTGGATTCAGACTGTCTCGCCTTGATCTCCAGCTCCTTGAGACTCAGTTCATGAGCCAGTAATAGTTTCTTTTCAGCCAAAGCTCTTTCAGCTTCCACTTGTTTGGCTGCTCTTTCAGCTTCTGCTTGTTTGGCTGCTCTTTCAGCTTCTGCTTGCTTGGCTGTTCTTTCAGCTTCAGCTTGTTTGGCTTCTCTCTCTGCCCTTCTCTCCTCCTGTTGAGCCTCAATTTTCAGTTTTGCCATTTGCAATTGGAACTCCCTTTCCTCTCTCCTTTCCTCTGCGGTCAGGCTTTGCATAGAGACACTGCTCCCTGGTCTGGAAGGGGGCACAATTGCAGTGGTAACACCATCCACAGATAGTGAAAATTCCTCTGAGGTGCCATTTTCTGGCTCCTCTTCCTCATCATCCTCTAAATGGGCTTCTGCCCAGGCCCTCAGCGCCACTTGAAAGTCCTCCTTTCTGGAGGCCCCTTGGGTGGGTACCCTCAGTGCCCTGCAGAATCCTCTTAGTTGTTTGACCGTATATGTATCCAACTGGACTAGGTCAAAGTCCCCTGTCTGAGACCCAGTCAGAGACATGTTGAGTGAGGATTTAGTTTTTGAAAATTGTCAGGAAAAAAATCAGGTTTTCAAAAAGAGATAAAAACCAAGTTGACCTTCAACTGTGGGTAGGTAGTGAAATACTTAGCTACTGTATGTCACTGCACAAATACAAGTCCTATCCTCACCGCTGATCACCAATGTTGGAAATGGGGTTTTTGGTTGGCAGTCAGGTTACCCCCTGTCCAAGCAAAAGCCCTCACTCTAGTCAGGGTAAGTCACACACAATCCAAGATTATCCTGTGCCCACCCTCTGGTAGCTTGGCACGAGCAGTCAGGCTTAACTTAGAAGGCAATGTGTAAAGTATTTGTGCAATAAATCATACAATACCACCATATAGCACCACAAAAATACACCACACAGTGTTTAGAAAAATATATAATATTTATCAGGGTAATTGTAGGTCAAAAAGAATAACGTTGCAATGGAAAATTGTAGAAATATCACAGGGAAGTGATATAAAGTGTCTTAAGTCTTTAGAATATCAACAAAGTCTCTTTTAAGCACAGAGTACCTGGTTTCTGGTGGAAAATCTCCTCAGAGGGCCACAAAAGAAGAGGTGCGTGGAAAACGGGTGTGTGCGTCGATTTCTCCCCAGCACACACGGACTTGTGTCGTTATTTTTCACGCGGGGAAGTCGGGCGTCGTTTTCCGGCGCGCGGACAGTCTCTTTCTGTGGATCGCGGGGATTACCAGATGTCCCGGGTCTGTGCGTGGGTTTTCCTGCTTGTTCTCCGGCTGCGCGTCGGTCTGCGGGGCTGCGCGTCAAAATTACGATCTCACGGCAGGCGTCGCGTCGATTTCTCCTCTAGACTTCGATCTGCGGGGCTGCGCGTTGAAATTACGATCTCACGGCAGGCGTCGCGTCGATTTCTCCTCTAGAGGTCGGGCGGCGTTGTCCTTGCGAGGCCGTGCGTCGGATCTTCGATCGTCCCAAGAGCGTCGCGTCGATCAGCGTCGGAGTGCGGCGTTTTTCTCGCCGCGAAACAAGCTGTGCGTCGAAATTTTCGGCGCACGGAGCGTCCAAGTGAAAGAGAGAAGTCTTTTTGGTCCTGAGACTTCAGGGAACAGGAGGCAAGCTCTATCCAAGCCCTTGGAGAGCACTTTCACAGCCAGACAAGAGTTCAGCAAGGCAGCAGGGCAACAGCAAGGCAGCAGTCCTTGGTAGAAAGCAGACAGGTGAGTCCTTTGAGCAGCCAGGCAGTTCTTCTTGGCAGGATGTAGTTTCTGGTTCAGGTTTCTTCTCCAGCAAGTGTCTGATGAGGTAGGGCAGAGGCCCTGTTTTATACCCAAATGTGCCTTTGAAGTGGGGGAGACTTCAAAGAGTGGCTAAGAAGTGCACTAGGTCCCCTTTCAGTTCAATCCTGTCTGCCAGGGTCCCAGTAGGGGGTGTGGCAGTCCTTTGTGTGAGAGCAGGCCCTCCACCCTCCCAGCCCAGGAAGACCCATTCAAAATGCAGATGTATGCAAGTGAGGCTGAGTACCCTGTGTTTGGGGTGTGTCTGAGTGAATGCACAAGGAGCTGTCAACCAAGCCCAGCCAGACGTGGATTGTAAGGCACAGAAGGATTTAAGTGCAAAGAAATGCTCACTTTCTAAAAGTGGCAATTCTAGAATAGTAATATTAAATCCGACTTCACCAGTCAGCAGGACTTTGTATTACCATTCTGGCCATACTAAATATGACACTCCTGCTCCTTTCAGATCAGCAGCTGCCACTTCAACAGTGTATGAGGGCAGCCCCAATGTTAGCCTATGAAGGGAGCAGGCCTCACAGTAGTGCAAAAACGAATTTAGGAGTTTTACACTACCAGGACATATAACTACACAGGTACATGTCCTGCCTTTTACCCACACAGCACCCTGCTCTAGGGGTTACCTAGGGCACACATTAAGGGTGACTTATATGTAGAAAAAGGGGAGTTCTAGGCTTGGCAAGTAGCTTTAAATGCCAAGTCGAGGTGGCAGTGAAACTGCACACACAGGCCTTGCAATGGCAGGCCTGAGACAAGGAAAAAAGGGGCTACTTAAGTGGGTGGCACAACCAGTGCTGCAGGCCCACTAGTAGCATTTAACTTACCAGCCCTATGCACATGAAGTGCACTTTACTAGGGACTTATAAGTAAATTAATAGTCTAATCAGGTATGATTCAAGGTTACCATGTTTTAAGGGAGAGAGCATATGCACTTTAGCACTGGTTAGCAGTGGTAAAGTGCGCAGAGTCTAAAAAACAGCAAAAACAGTGTCCAAAAAGTGGAGGGAGGCAGGCAAAAAGTTAGGGGTGACTACCCTAAGGCTGTCAGGTCTAACAGGTGCTGTGGTGGTGTTTCCTGAGGAAGGAGGCTCTATGGTGGTGTGTTACTGTACCTGGGTAACCAACTGTCTGGAGATCCCCGATGGGCCAGGTTGGTCATCCAGATCCAGGCGAGCAGAATTGCTGTCAACACTGTGGGCCTCTTCTGGGGGGGGGGACTGGATGTTGCTGGAACCTCTTCTCAGGTGACATAGGCTGGGTGACCTGTGGGGATGTAAATGCAGTGTTATTGTTTCTGCGTGTGACATCATGTACATGGGTGTGTTGGCCTCTATGGTTGTTGTTGCCCTGGGAAATTTGCCTTTGTGTGAGTTACAATTAGGTGGACTAGGTGATTCTCTCCAGTGTGCATGGGTGTCCATGCAGGTCTGTAAGGGGTGTCCATGCACTGGTGTTGCATGCAGGACTTGGTATTGGGATGACTGGGTTGTGGGAGTGAGGGTAAGGGTGGGGGTTTGTGATGGCATGCAGGTAGGGGGGTGATAGTAATAGGGATTTGACTTACCAGAGTGCAGTCCTCCTACTCCTGCCAGGCCCTCAGGATGCATAATTGCCAAGACTTCCTCCTCTTTGTGGGGGAGGAGGTGGGGATCCACACCAGTCCTCTGTACAGCTAGTTGTTGTCTTGCTGCTGTGGAACGCACCTTCCCCCGTAGGACGTTCCACCTCTTCCTGATATCATCCCTTGTTCTGGGGTGCTGTCCCACGGCGTTGACCCTGTCCACGATTCTCCGCCATAGCTCCATCTTCGTATCAATGGATGTCTGCTGTACCCGTGATTCAAATAGCTGTGGCTCTACCCGGATGATTTCCTCCACCATGGCCCTTAGCTCCTCCTCTGGGAACCTGGGGTGTTGTTGTGGTGCCATGGGTGTAATGTGAGTGGTGTGGATGAGGGTGTGTTGGGTGATGTGTTGGGGTGTGTGATGTAAGGTGCGTGGATGGTGTATAGGTAATGATGTTATGTGGCTCTGGTTGTGTGGGTGCTCTTGCTCTCTCTCTCTTTCGCTCTGTTGGCAATTGTTTGAAATGGTAAAGAGTTGTGGATAATGTGGGTGTGTGTTTTATTGTGGTGTGGGTGTGATGGTGTGGTGTGTGTATGTGTGTCAGGTGTGTGTAGTTTGAATTGTCCAATGTGGTGTTGTTTTGTTTGAGTGTGTGTATTTTGGGCACGGCGGTGTGTACCACCAATGGTTTACCGCCATTGAATGTCTGCTGTGGTGATTTGTGGGTCATAATGCTGTGGGTGTAGTTTTGTTGGCATAACGGTGTGGGTTTGGGTACCGCCAGTTTATCACTGACCTTTGTGCTGGTGGACTTGTGTGTGTGGCTGTATAGTGACGGATTGGTATGTGTGTGTCATAATATTCTTGGCAGTTATCCGCGGCAGAGGCGTTATGTTGGCGGCAGTCGGCATAGCGGTAAGCAGGATTTACCGCCAGTGTCAAAATGAGGGCCTATATCTTTTATCTGTCCTGGGATTTTAGAATCCATCAAGTCTGGTAACAACTTCAGCTGATCAACACCAAGAACATATGCATTTACCCAAGCAAACACTATACACAGAAACGCGCACCAGCTTTTCTGTCCACTTTTGCAGCCTTCGTGGATGACTAAGAGACACTACACCACAGGACGTATAATGTCAGCACAATCACTGCAAGCTTGACATGCACAATCTGCAACACACAACCCTATTTTCACTCACTTCTCAGACACTGAGACCAATTACAGAACTGCTAAAACACCCCTGGGTCATGGGCTTTAGGCACATGGCCTGAACAGGGGCAAGTTATTGAGCTTTCTGGACTGTTCTAGCTCCCTACACCTCAGAGGCAAACCATACTCAGGTCACACTTGAAGGGGGTGATTTTGTTGTACATAACAGTCATCATGTAGTCATCATACAGGATCCTTCACTGGTCCATGTACCTTTGATTATTGACTGAAAACATATGAAAGCAAGCAGCAATACATCAGCAATACATTTCAATAACAGTGAAATCAATTTGATTCTACAGTAACCTCAGAGAGTGTTGTAAGGTTCCTTCGATTCATGTAGGACTATCTAACTGTTCAAAATAAACATCAGCATATAGGAACTCAGTCCACATATACCATCAGTAAATGTTGACCTGGTTCCTACAAACTCACAGTATCCACCCCATCTGAACCCCTAAACACACCAGGGTACTAGATGGTTTTAGCAACCTCAAAAATGACTACTCAGATTCCCAAGGAAACCATGAAAACAGATCTACCCTTTCATTGTCACTCTAAGTACCCAAGATGAGACACTAAAAGGGTGTGGAAATGTCTTTTAGAGCATTCAATGTAGCAAACTTAATCTTGCATAAAATAACATGACCTGCGATTATTAGGCAAACGCGACAAAGCATTGTACCCAGCATAACAAAAATGGTGAAAAGGATAAACAGTTCAACCATGATAATGTTATAGTGTTGGTGCACTCCTTTTCTGTTACTACCTACACTAACATGAGCATAGTGTAAGTACCCTCTGCCAGATTAATTGGTATAGCCCGCCCCCCCCCCCCCATATCTGGGTAAGACGTACCGGTAAGCCAGGGAGCCAGTCTGGTGGAGTGCAGGCTATTGTCCTATGGGGGTAGAGGTCAAGGTCAGAATCAGCATCAGAGTCAGCAAAGCTGCATCTCAGCCACTGTGTGCATTGCTCCATGATAATTCCAGCAGAAGTGCTACTCTGCTGAGGATGGCAGAGAAGCAGTTTTTATAATACAAGCTCCGTTTGTGTCACACTGTGTCGAAGGCTCAGGCTTGATGTTATAATATATTTGCAATCACAAAGTTGTCTCTACGGACAATCAGAATATTTTTGTGTTCTCAGCCTTGGACAGAATGTGCAGACTAGGTGGCATCAATGGTTATAAGAAACAAGCAACATGGACAGCAATTTTTCAGTACATTATCACATGAATGAAAAGCTATATAAAAGGTTACCACTAGAAAGGAAATGTTAAGTTAAAATGTACTTTTTAAAATGAAGGCATTAAGGGGACCATATTGTGCTTTACTACAAGAGGATGGAGTCCAAACCATGAAGGTTTATTGGCAAACTCTAGTCAGGTCCCAAAAAACCATCATGTAGAAAAATCAATGTATCCAAAAGAAGTGCATATCCATATAATCGTGAAGTCTGAATCTCTATGTTATAAAGAAGAAGATGCAACATATAACAAGGTACAAAGCACAAAATATAAAATAGATAGGTTCCATAAAGCAACTTCCCTAATCTTAATAAAGATTTGAAAGTGTCAAGGGGAAAGAGGGAGATGTCAGCATCAGAAGAACCAAATTAGGGTTCCGGGGTGAGAAACAAATATTCAAGCGTGACATTCCACACCCGGGTAGGAGAAATCTACAGACTTGAGAAAGGCCTTCTCTCAGCAAAATCAGGACAGCATCTGCTGAACTTTTCTACAATACAAAGTAGAAAGTTCTGGAACTTCTATCCCACTGACATCCTCTGGATGGTGCAATCAGAAGAGAAGGTACTCTGAGAGCAGGTAGATCCCCAGGTTCCCAGCATCAAACAATGAATATGCAGCTGTGCTGCTTTGAAGGTATCAACAGTTCAGTCTGCCTTCTACAGGAGGTTCTTCCTGTCTCTACATTCAATATGTCCACCACCAAAATGTAATAAGACAAACTACATATCACAGTTCTCTACAGTAAACAATGACTATATTCTTCCTAACAAGCACTCTGACCATACTATAAGGACCCACTAAGCTATCCCATGGGGGGAACCCTCCTCCTCACCTACAGATACCATTTGTGCAGCACCTAACCTTACATTGCTCACAGGTGTATCCCAGTAGGTAAACAGTACCACCATGGCCAACACAGTGGTGTGGCCCACTCCACCCCTGCAGTATGTCTCCTGTCCCACACCTAAGGGCAACTCCGTCCACCAGGACAGCAAGCCACAGTGGCCACTGACTGCTGTCAGGGACGAGAACCAGGCCCCATGCCTTTCAGGGCTCTCTAACCACTGTGACTTTGGAGAGTGGGGGGGCGGTAGACCCAGGTACCTGGCACCCTTTGTCCACTCTCCCTTCAACCAGGTCATGGACGGCAGCCTGAAACTGGTCCTCCCCTTTGGGGCTCTGTACCCTCCTCCAGGGAGCAACACCCCCAGAGTCCAGAAATGTCAGAGTGGTTGTGGAATTAGTCCTGCAAAATTATCCCTCCAGAACAGGGATGTTAACCTGGAACGTGTCTTCCAACCTTGGGTCTGTACCCTCAGGTTGGACTGGGGTCAGGGGCAAGACGTCCCTCCCCCGTCCCCTCCTTCTGAGGTTCACCACCCCTCCCCCCACCAGGAGTGCCATCCCCAGAATCCAGAATTGTCAGGGTACTTGAGGAAAGCAGTCCTGCACAGTTCTCCCTCCAGTGCAATCTGCAACTGGTCTTCCAACCTAGAGTCTGTACCCTTGGGTTGGACAGGGGGCAGGGGCAAGGCTTCCCTTCCCCTATCCCTCCTTCTGGGGCCCTGCACCTCCCAACTAGGATTGTGCCTCCCCAGAATCCAGAATGGTCAGGGTGCTTGAGGAAGCAGTCCCGCACAATTCTAACACCAGTGCAGGGATGGCACCCTGACACTGGTCCCCCAGCCCAGGGTCTGTACCCTGAGGCTGGACCAGGGTCGGAGGTGAGCCTCGCCCTCCCCTGCCCCTACTTCCAGAGTTCGGTACCTTCCCCCGCCTTGGGGAGTCCCCTAGGAAGTCACACCGGGGGGGGGGAGGGGTTGGTCATACCATCCCCCCATAATTCCAGCATTTACCCCCTGAACCTGACAATCCAGCCTAGGGTCTGTAACCTTAGACTGGACCACTGTCTGGCAAGCCAGGACTTCCAGGGGAGTAACACTACCCCCTTCGACATTCCCCATGTGGTGGGCAAGAGTGTGCATGGTGCAGGTCTCCAGCCTCCTGTCCATCTGACAGGGCATGAAAGCCCCCCAGGCCAGAAGTGATATCCCTAGGGTCATTCCTGGGGAGCTCTGATGTCAGAGCTGACCCCTGACCCTCAAGGTTCCCCAAAGGGGACTGCCTCCCCCTCTCACCCTCCTGTCTGGTCTCCGGCCCCCTCCACTCTGGAGTAGCACTGCCAGTCACCAGGACTGGCAGGAGGCTGGTGACAGCTGCCCCCGTACGTCTGCCTGACACTATGGCATCCCCTTCAGTAGATGGCCCTACGGTACAGGCTAGGCTTCCCCAAATGGCATTCCATTATGAAACCCTTCAGGCTCTGGGACTGGATCTCGGGCACTCTGGAACTCAGCCCACATCATTCCCTCTCCTCTGAGACAGGACATGGGACCCCCACTCATCCCACCACACGGGGACCTACCTGGGTCACTGTAACCCTCCTCCACCTCCCGTGCTTGGGGAAACCATAGCCACTCCCTTTAGGAGCACCCCTAAATGCCTCTTCAGACTCTCTGGTGCTCACTCAGAGGTCTGCCTCCAGTGCAAGTTTCCTGGAGTCAGAGAACTCACACTCCATCTCGTGTTGGGATAGCTCTGGAAAACAAAGATTGAACGTATGCTCTCCAGCAATCACATCACACAGCCCCTCATATGTGTTAACCAAACTACCCTCCTCCTCACCATCCAGTGCCTTGAAAAAGTACCCCACATCACCCTCATGAGACTAGTGAGATAGTATATGACTGTCCCTGACACTCAACCCACACTCTTCTGGGGTGTCTCCATACATCACAACCAGGACTTCAACCTGGGGGGAACCCCTCTCCCTGTCACTCTCACCTAGAGCCAGTAGGGTGTCCCTCCCACGACTAGGAATATGACCCCCCATGCCAGTTCCCCAATCCACCTCAAGGACCCTGCACACCACTGGAGCTACCTCATATACCTGATCCTCCTGGTGTTTGTCATCTCCCTCCCTCAAGTTGGGCACCAAGTCTCTGGGGATGTGCACTTCTTCCTCAGTGCTGAATGTAACACTTTTGCTGCCACCATCTGAACTGGACTCAGTTCATATGCTACAAACATTTCTTTTTCCTTGGCTAAGGCTCTCTCGAGCTCTTCATCTAGCTCTCTCAGCCTTTGCTCATGAGCTAGAAGACATCCCTCTCTTTCTGGTTCTTTCTCAGGGCCACTGCCCTCACATTCAGAGTAGTCCTCCTCCTCAGAATCATCTGGAAGTGTTGCTTGCCAGCGTTTTACCTCATGACAAAACAGGGTTGACTCCAGATCCTCCCTTGTGGATCTTCTCCTCACGGCCAGTCCCCTTTCCTTGCAGAAAACATTTAGCTCCCTCATTGTATAGATGAACAGGTGCTAGACATTGACTTCCATTCTGCCAAGGCCTCACAGGTGTAACCACTAACCAGAGTCCCAAGTATCAACAATCCATCCAGAAGGACACCAAAGAACAAAGAGGGAAAAAACAGTATGTGGTCACGTAATGGTCTGCATTGAAACAGTAGTGTAAACCAATCATTGTAGGTCAAGTATATATACAAATCCTATCCCAACCGCTGATCACCAATGTTAGAAATAGGGTCTCTGTTTGGCAGTCAGTATGCACTCTGTCCAAGCAGGGACCCTCACTCTAGTCAGGGTAAGGACGATACACAGCTTAGATAACCCCTGCTCATCCCCTTGGTAGTTTGGCACAAGCAGTCCTGCTTATCTCAGAGGCAATGTGTAAAGTATTTGTACAAACACACACAGTAACACAGTGAAAACACCACAAAAGGACTGAGCACCAGGTTAGAACAATTGCCAATATTTATCTAAATCAAACAAGACCAAAATGACAAAAATCCAACATACATAAGCAAAGTACTGATTTTTTAAAGATTAGACTTGAATATAGTGCTTAGAAACACAAATGCTTCAACTTGGTGATATCATGGCATTGTGATGGAGTCATTCCCAACAATCTGACGCCAATGGTGCCAGTCACTGAGCCACCAGATCCCCAGGTACAGTACCTTCTGGTGTTGAGGAGTGGAGGCATCGGTGCACAGCATTGGGTCCTTGCTGTGAAGTTATGGAGGTGAGGCATCGTTGGTGCAAAGCATCGGTTCCTTACACTTCCGGCGCATTCAGGTTGGTTGGGGTTGTCGCACTCTAGCGGGGACCACGGCTTCAGTTGTGGGTGGCATTGGGGGTTCCATCAACGGCATCAGTCCTGGCTTCGTCTGAAGTCGGTGCACTTAGTTTTTCTTGTTTTTTTCTTCATGTCTCCTTTCAGTGGCCCAGGCACTGGATTAGGCACCACTTGGCATGGTAGTAGTCTCAGCAAGGGAGTCCAGGTAATGGCAGAGGAAGTCATTGATGGCCCTGAGACTTCAGAACAGAGGGCAAGCTCAGTCCAAGCCCGTGGAGAAACTTCACAAGCAGGATACATAGCAAAGTCCACTCTTTGCCCTCTCTAAGGCAGAAGCAGCAACTGCAGACCAACCCAGCAAAGCACACACAGCAGAGAGCCAGTACTCCTCCTCCACCTCTTCAGCTCTTGGCAGAGATTGCTCTTGATCCAGAAGTGTTCTAAAAGTCTGGTGTTTTGGGTCCACTACTTATACCTCTTTCTGCCTTTGAAGTAGGCAAACTTCACAGGAAAGTCTCTGTTGTTGACAAGATCCTGCCTTGCCCAGGCTTTCCCCAGACACACACCCGGGGGTTGGAGACTGCTTTGTGTGAGGACAGGCACAGCCCTTTCAGATGTGTCAGCTCCTCCCTCCCCACTGTAGCCCAGGAGGCTCATCAAGATAGGCAGGCTACACCCCAGCTCCCTTTGTGTCACTGTCTAGAGGGAGTTCACAACAGCCCAACTGTCAATCTGACCAAGACATGGAATAAACAAACAGGTAGAGGCACAGAATGGTGAACCAAACATGAAGCTTTTCCCGGCACAGCTAAGGGTGGTGGTGAATGGTAGATCTTGGCTCTTCCTGTCCCCGCAGGAGGAGTGGGACTGGCTTGAGGGCTGGCACAAAGTGGGGTGAGGTGGCTTGACTGCCCAGGTGCGGCAGAAGGCACCAAGGTATAAGAAGAACACCAGCCTCACTCCCACAAGAACCTCCCAAGAAGGAGATAATTTAATGGTACAACAGCCACCAAGCAAGAGACAGGAGGGACAGTCCCCGTCGTGCGCAGAGACGTCACTGAGTCCGGGGGACTCGGGACCAGATCACATAGAGGAAAGCAAGACAATTTGAGAAGGCCGAGGAAGAGCTGGGCCGCCACAGAACACAGATCAAGCGAACTGAAGGAGCTGATCGACACTGACTACGTACTCTTCTACGTGCAAGGGACAAGCTCGTCTGCAAATGTGGATGTGGTCAACAGTTATTGGCATGACTAGCACACCCATGATTGTGTTTTTAGATTAATGGACAACAGTCACTCTGCCAGTTTGAATGGTGGGTAGTTGGGGACCCACAAAGTAGGGTTTCAGGGTGGAGGGAAGGCAGGGAAGTTAATGGGTTTGGGCTAAGTTGTCTATTTTGCAGTGGTTAACTGTTAGTTGCGTGCATGCAGTGTGTGGGCCAGGGGCTGATGGAACACATGGAACCATTCTGGATAGACCGCTGAGGGTTTGGAGCCCCAGGGAAAGAATTCAGGTACTTTACCTCTAGCTTTGACAATGGAGACCCGAGTGCTGCAAGTGGTGAGTATTTTGTCTTGGAACATGAATGGGCTGGGAAGTAAGATTAAGCAAATGATCGTCTTACAGTACAGCCATAGGTTATCCCCAGATATTGTTCTACTACAGGAGACTCACCTCGGTGGGAATCACTATAAAGCCCTAGATAGTTTTGGATATACTTTGGTAGCCCTCTCAGGATATTCGACAGATGCTAGGGGCGCAGGAATTCTTCTCCAGAAACCTCGCCTTTTATACATATCCGCATGTGGACTGACCCTCGGCCGTTACGTAGCAATCATGAGACAACCGGAGTGCCTTGCCTTTAAACTCTGCTTGCTTCATGTCCCCCCACGTCTACATGAAACAACACTTCCAGAAGTCAGTGCCCTCCTTCTGGACTTCCTCGAATCCTAGTTACGGGAGTCAGACCCAGTGGGAGAAGGGGCCGTTGCAGTCTTTTACAAATGCCCTGGGACTGGCAGATATATGGTGCGCACAACCCCTGCAATCTCGATGGTATACATACTACTGTGCCCCACACAGGAGTTTCTCCTGCATTGACCAGGTGTGCACACACCAGGTTCACGCCAGCCACTTTGTCAATGCGACCCATGGGGCAAGAGGCATCTCCGACCATTCACCAGTGAGTGTGTCTTTGAAGGGACCGACACAAGGCCAGATACTTCCACCTAGACTTGACACGTGGTATCTGAGAGACACAGATATTAGGAAGAAGTTTAGGGACTGGGTGGACCATTACTTCCGGGAGAACACAGGTTACCTCTAAATATGTACTATGGGAGGCGTTTCAAACAGTAATTTGTGAGCAGGCCCAGGCTTCAATTGGGGTAAGAAGGAAGAAAAAAGCTACAAATGGAAATCCTGGACAGGGAAATAGGGGCTCTGGTGGCCCACTTCTCAGTGGAAAATACTGTGGAGCTGCATCCCAGCCTGCAAGCCAAACAAGCGGAACTTCATGTCCTAGCTGAAGACAGCACCCATGAACACACCCTGGCCACACAGAGGTGCCTATACGATATAGGCGACAAAGCAAACAAGTCCTAGCGTGGTTAGACAGGAGGGACCAGGACTGAAGGGGTGTACGGGAAATAGTGGACAAAAGGGGGAAGGTGAGGAGAACCAGTTTTGACATAGCAAAAGCTCTCACATCTTATTATGAGCACCTGTATGCCTCCAAATCGCTTATGACGGACGGAGACTGTGATGACTTCTTGAAAGACATTGTCCTTGAGACTCTCTCTGATGAAGACAGGTCGGCACTACAGGACAATTTGTCAGTAGAAAAAATAGGACAGTCACTCAGAGACCTTCAGTCTGGCAAGGTTGTCGGGCCAAATGGGGTCCCAGTGGAAATATACAAAGGACTGACAGGCAAGGTGGTGACACAGCTGACTGAAATGTTTAGGGAAGCATTGGCAGACCACAAACTCCCTGTAGACCAGCGCACAGCTACAATTATAGTCATACACAAGCAGGGGAAACCAGACAGGAGTGGGGGGTCATATTGACCAATTTCTCTCCTAAATGTCGAGGCAAAAGTACTCACTAAGACACTTGCGAACCAACTACAGAAGTTATCTCCTCTATAGTCCACCCTGATTAATCGGGCTTCATGCCCCGGAAAAGTACTCGCCTTGACCTCAACCGGTTGTACGGAATGCTCCATATGATGCAGCCCCCCAGAGATGCACTGGCCCTGGATGCCAAAATGGCATTTGTCAGTGTAGAATGGGGCTACATGCTCGTGACACTGAGGAGGTTTGTTTTTGGCCCCAGATTCTGTGTCTGGGTTCAATTATTATAAGAAGCCATAGCAAGAGTGAGAGTTAATGGGGTTGTGTCCCAGGCATTCGCCCTCCAAAGGAGTAAACAGCAGGGATGCCCTCTATCCCCAATGCTTTTCTCTCTAGCCTTGGAACCATTGGCAGCCTTGGTGCGCCAAGCCACTCTGGTCAAGAGTATACCAGGTATGGAGGGCCGGGAGGAGCGCATATCCTCAAATGCAGATGACGTGTTACTTTATGTCACTGAACCTGCCCGTTCCATTGATCAACTCCTGCAGATATTCCAGATCTTTGGGGATCATTCCAAGTATAGCATTAACTGGGACAAATCCCAGTTATACCTGTTAATGAGGGAAATCCCCAGACTCCCTCCCCGTAATGCAATACCAGTGGACGGTGCAGGCTTGCAGTACGTAAGGATATATATCACTCCCGACCTGCAGTTATTCCTCCACCGCAACCTGAACCCACAGCTAGACAGACTTAACAGGGATGTAGCCCACTGGAGAAACCAGCCGCTCATACTTATGGGTAGAGCAGTGCTATACAAAATGACGACTTTGCCTCACCTACTGTATGTCTTTCAAAATACACCAGTCTTGATCTTGATTGAGGCTTTCCAAAGGATTGACCAAGCACTCCGAACACTGCTATGGGTGGGTGGATTCCTGCACATTGCACTGAGTAAGCCTCAAAGATGTTTCAATGAAGGGGAGCTCGCAATCCCAAGCATATGCATGTACTACTGGGTGACACAGCTGGTGGTAGTTGATGACAGGGCCTTTGTGGTGCAATCGCAGCCTGCCTATAGGGTCGACAGGGCGGCTATGGGCTCCAAGGGCCATGAGGTGGTGCTATACAATCGGCAGGAAGCCCAGATTCTATTGACATACACACAAACAGTGGTGCAGACCCAGAGGGACGCTAATCAATGCTTAGGCGAAGAAGAGTCGCTGTCCATGGGCATTCCTCTTTGGAACAGTGACCTCTTGCAGGAGGTGGGCAGGCTGAAGGGATTCTCCAATTGGGCACTAATAGGCATAGAACGTCTGGGGGACATCTGGAGAGATAATGCCCTTATACCCTTTGAGGGATTGCAGCTGAATACGACATGAATGAAACTGAACCTACTTGCAGTTGGGACATGCGCTTTGAAGGCACCTTCTGGGGGGGGAAGAGCAACAGAAAATGACACTACAGAGCCATTCCCCGAACAGGCAATCTCAACTATCTACAAGAAACTCATCAATAGTTCACCATGGAAAGGGTACTTGGGTGCTCTTGATGATGAGGATTGGACAGATGCCCTGAAAAGTGCCCGGGAAATAGCCATTCAAACCTGATTTCACCTCGTACAACGTAGGATACTGCATAGATCCTACCTGTCCCATGTACGCCTCCAAAAGATGAGACACACAACCTCAGAACCATGTCTGTGGGGATGTGGGTCAGTGGGTACTTTTGTCATATATTGTGGGATTGTCCTCAGATCCAGGATTTTTGGGAAAAGGTGGTGAGTGAAATGGCTCTAGTTCAGGGGGTGTCGGTCTCTCGGGACCCTAGACGGCTCCTCCTGGCGATAACAGGGGACTCATCGTGGACAAGATACCAATCAACATGGCTGTGGCTTGTGGCCGGGGTGGCCAAATGAAATGTGGCTAGGACTTGGGGGGCTCCGTAGGGCCCGAGTGTGGAAGAGTGGGCCTCAGATATGGACTGGTGCCAAAGAGCAGAAAAGGTTGTCTACCAGAGTAGGGGCTGCCCCAAGGAATGGGAGAAGATATGGGGCTTGTGGATAGCCAGACGCAGAACTTGAGGGGTGGTATCAGAGTACAGAGAGCTGATTAGGTTCTGGCTGGTTGGAGGAGAGGGGTAGGACCGACGAGATAGGATCGGGACTAAGGGAGCTGTTAATGCCTAGCCTTTACGCTAATTTGGTGAGGGTCCTGGGATCTGATCTATATTGTTCTATGAAGATATTCATGATTTCCTCGCCTCATCCATTGTATGTCACCTATTGTTCAATAAAAATATATTTTTTAAAGAAATGGAAAGGCCTAAATTCATCAGCTGCTAAATTATGTTTATTTTACTTCTTTTTATGTTTGATGTTATCTAAGCTTGGTAAAATAGATGTTTCGAACGTAGTCCCTTGCGCGTGTAATTGTTGGGATATAAGATGTAAGCATGAATTTGTTATAGAGAACGTTGGTCAGTGTGTCAAAGGTTGATGGCAATGACTGACCTGACAACTTCTTTCTTGAACATCTGAGGAAAAGGCAGCATTCACAGGTAGCCACCATGATCCCACACAACCAGCATGTGAAAGGAACAGACATCTTTAAGTAGGTTACGCACACTTGGGGAGGAAAAAGCCTTTACCATAAAAAAACTTCTATTGAATGGGGAACGGTTGACAGACTATAAGGCTGTTCTAGCTCAAGAAAGACATGTAAAGCAGATCTAAAATGCAGGACTGGAGCAAGGTCTGGCATTGAAATGATAAAGAAACTCTGACTGCATTGTGACTCAGTGATCTGAAATTCACAGCTTCTTAAATATCTAGGAAAAAACAGGAATTCACCCCCAAGACCTGGAAATAATAATTTGCCATGACGGCTTGGTAATTCTCACAAGATAAAATTGTGATATTCATCTCGAATTGTGCAAAATAGAAAAAGGCATTGTATTAACAACTTTCTGGTAAACAGCTAGAACTTGCATGAGCATCTTGTAGGCACCACCACCACTCAATAACAGGAAGGCCAGCGAGCACCACGCCTAGATGGCCACAGCCCCAGCAGCTGTTAAGCTGCTTCGCCCACACATCCTAGTATGCACCAGGGCAAAGACTGTATCCAGGAGTGAAGAAGCCAAGTAAAAAGCTCAAGTACTGGGTGCAAGTTAAGACAGTGCTGCTTTGGCCTATGCCGCTAAGGTGTGGGCACTGCCATAATACCATTATCTTGCTGACTCATTACTATAAAAAAATCCTACCTCAAATTTTACAGAGGAATTTCAATATGTTGATTCTTGTTTGTATAGGGACAAAGCTAAGACAAAAGCTTAATACGTATTTTAAGATCAATTATGTTGATACTAATGTCCAAACTTGCCACAAACTGTTAAGAATTGGGTTACTGGTTGACTGGGGTGTGACCCTGGTCAAGCAGCAACCACAGTCCTGATCAGTGTCACGCACAAGAAAACCCCTAATTAACCTCTGCTCATCCCTTTCGTAGCTTGGCACAGAGCAGTCAGGCTTAACGTAGAGGCAATATGTAAAGTATTTGTACAACACTTCAAACAGTAAAACAGTGAAAACATCACACAAAAAGATCCTACACCAGTTTCGAAAAATAGGTCCAATCAGTAGACTCAGAGTTATGAATTTTCAAATACTAAACTGTAAAATAGAGACTAAAAGCAGAAAGCACCAGCCACAGTTATCTGGTCACACTGAACCTTGGCAAAGTCAAATGTTCAGGCCAACCACGATGGAGCACAGGTCAGATACAGTTCCAGATTAGTCCACCTGGAGCTTTACCTTCTCAAGTTTTATGCCAAGAGTCCCATTCGCATTGGAGAGGGTGACAAGGTGCAATGAGAGTGTCACAGATGGTAGTCGGCACGGTGCGAAGAGCAGTCTGGGTATCACAGACGGGCAGGCTGGAGCTTCAATTTGGCAGACCCCGTCTGCTTTCAACGGTGCTGTGCGAAGAGATGGGCTGGCGGCAGCTCGTGCTGCATTTCGGTGCAAGCAGCACGGTCTCGATGCAAAAAGGCCCATTCACACTGTTGAAGAACCCAGAAGCTTGATTTACGAGCCCACTGTGCCACAAAGGGGTCGGAGGGACACCACTTGGGGGTCAGGAACTTGCTGGAGCTGTGTTCAAGAGCTGGATTGGGAGATTTTTATGTCCCAGAGACTCTGATCAGGAGGCCCGTAGACTAGATCTTTGAGTCACTCTAGGGTCCTGGGTTCAAGATGAAGTTGCAGGTCCAGTTCTTCTTCCCCAGGCAAAAGGACAGGAGCAGGTTAGAACAGCATGGCAGCAGCTCCTGTAGAGCAGCAATCCAGCAGAGTTGCAGTCCTTGTAGCAGACCGTCAGTCCTTCTTTCTAGTATCCTTCTTCCTGGCAGTGTATCCATAGGTCCAGAAGTGTACTGAAGAGTTGGCGTTTGAGGTTCTTCTGTTATATATAGTTGTACTTTTGAAGTGGGGAGAAGCTTCTAAAGGCGTGCCTTTGAAGTGCTCAGATGTCCTGCCTTCCCTGGCCTCAGACTAACTACAGGGGACATGCAGCCCTTTCTGTGGAGACAGGACACAGCCTATTCTAGTGTAAGTAGGGCTGGGCACAGCCCATCCCTCCCATCCTGCCAGTTATGGTCCATCCAGTCACACCTATGCTCCCATTGTATGTGGCTGTCTAGGATGAATACACAAAGCTCAACTGTCAGCTTCACCCAGTCATGTGACCCAGAGACAGGCTACAGGCACAAAATGGCTAACGCAAGACAGCGTCAATTTTCTAAAAGTGGCATTTTCAGAATTAGGATTTTAAATAGTGATTCGAGAGACACCAAACATGAATTAGTTATCTCTACTTATTTAGAAATTAAATTTATAAAATGTAATAAGCTGCAACTCCAATGATGTCCTATGGGAGAGATAGGCCTTGCAGGAGTGAAAAACAAATGTAAACATTTCCCATTATTATGACATGTAAAACTTAAAAGTGCATATCTTACTTTTTACATACATTGAACCTTGTCCTCTCGGCTGTCCAGGGCCTACCCCAGGGGTGACTTATATGTATTAAAACAGGAAGGTGTGGGCCTGGCAAAAGGTTTTTTCTGACAGGTTGAAATTGCAGTTTAAACTGCACACACATGCTCTACAGTGCAGACCTGGGACATATTTAGAGGGTTACTTAAGTGAGTAGCACAATCAGCGCGACAGGCCCACTAGTAGCATTTAATTTATAGGCCTTGGGCACATGTAGTGCCACGTTACTAGGGAGTTATAAGTAAATTAACTATGTCAATTGTGTGTAAGTCAATGTTGCCATGTTTTAAGCAGAGAGCACAAGCACGTTGTGCACTTGACCACTGCAAACCAGTGCTAGAGTCCTTAGGCCAACAAAAACAAATTCAGCAAAAATGAAAGAGTGAAGGCAAAAGGTTTGGGATGACGCAGTTGAAAGGTTGAAGTCCAACACAAACCACACTCCAACCAAAAGCCAGGGTAGACTAATCAATCTTGATGGTTATTGGACTTTTTTGCTTATGCAGGGTCATCCCCAATCTTTTTGCCTCCTGCCTCCTAATTTGTTCTGACCTGTTGCTGTTGGCATTTGAACTCTGAGCACTTTACCACTGCTAACCAGTGCTAAAGTGCATATGCTCTCTGTGTAAATTATATGTGATTGGTTTATCCATGATTGGCATATTTGATTTACTAGTAAGTCCCTAGTAAAGTGCACTAGAGGTGCCAGGGCCTGTAAATCAAATGCTACTAGTGGGCCTGCAGCACTGATTGTGCCACCCACATAAGTAGCTCTGTAATCATGTCTCAGACCTGCCACTGCAGTGTCTGTGTGTGCAGTTTTAACTGTAAATTCGACTTGGCAAGTGTACCCACTTGCCAGGCCTATACCTGCCCTTTTCTTACATGTAAGGCACCCCTAAGGTAGGCCCTAGGTAGCCCCAAGGGCAGGGTGCAGTGTATGGTTAAGGTGGGACATATAGTAATGTGTTTTATATGTCCTGACAGTGAAATATTGCTAAATTTGTTTTTCACTGTTGCAAGGCCTGTCCCTCTCATAGGTTAACATGGGGGTTAGCTTTAAATCTGATTAAAGTGTAGATTCCCTTTGGGAGCGGATGGACATTTGGAGTTTGGGGTCTCTGAGCTCACAATTTAAAAATACATATTTTAGTAAAGTTGATTTTAAGATTGTGTGTTTGAAAATGCCACTTTTGGAAAGTGGGCATTTTCTTGCTTGTACCATTTCTGTGACTCTGCCTGTTTGTGGATTCCCTGTCTGGGTCAGTTTGAAAGTTGGGCTGGTTGCACCTCACACTAGACAGTGACACAAAGGGAGCTGGGGTGTAGTCTGCATTTCCTGATGAGCCATCTGTGCTAGGAGGGAGGAGAGGAGTGGTCACTTACACCTGAAAGGGCTGTGCCTGTCCTCACACAGTGCAGTCTCTGACCCCCTGGTGAGTGTCTGGGACCTGGCCTGGGCAAGGCAGGATTTCACATTCAAAAGAGACTTTACTTTGAAGTAGGCCTACTTCAAAGGAGAAATTGTGTATAAGAAGGGCACCCAAAACCACAGACTTTAGGAACACTTCTGGAAACAAGAGGAACCTCTGCCTGGAGGAGAGCTGAAGAGCTGAGGAAGAAGAGCTGCCCTGCCTGTGACTGTGCTTTGTGGAGCTATCCTGCAGTTGCTGCTTCTGCCAGAGTAAGAGAGCAAAGACTGGACTTTGTGTGCCTTCCATCATGTGAAGAAATCTCCAAGGGCTTGATGTAGAGCTTGCCTCCTGTTGTTTGAAGTCTCAGGGACAGCAAAGACTTCTCTCTACCAGCACCTGGAGTCTCTGGAGAGACTCCTGCTCTGGCCAGTGGTGCCCTATCCAGTCCCTGGGCCCTTGAAAGGAAAGCTGGTGGAAATCCAAGGAAATCGACACAGTGTCAGGGGTTAGCTGAGGGTGATTCTCTTTTACCCTGACTAGAGTGAGGGTCCTTGCTTGAACAGGGGGTAACCTGACTGTCAACCAAAGACCCAATTTCTAACAATGGTCTTCCCTGCTTAGGAGATAGAACATGGACGAAGGCCCTGTTATGCAGGGACCTTGTCAGTTCTACACCTATCTGAACTCAGTTGGACCCCTTTGTCTATACTCTCCTGAGCCATTGAACTGACCCCTAAGGAGCCCTTCTCCTTATCTGTGGACCCCATCTGTGCAGCTCCTAACCTTAACTTGCTCACAAACGCATCACAGTAGGCTGGCAGTATCACCATGGCCAAATAAGTGAAGTGGTCCACGCATTCCCTTGGATAAGACTTTGGTCCCCAACCCATTGAAAACTCTGCCCATAAAGACAGCAACCAGCAGAGGCCACTGACAGCTATCAGCATCCAGGTCCCAGGCCATTCAGGGCTCTCTGATGCCTGAGGATTCTCAGAATGAGGGGCTGTAGCTCTGGGTGTTTTGCACCCTATTTCCGTTCTACCTCCAACCAGTTCAGGTGTGATATCCCGAGACTGGCCACTCAGCCCAAGGTCTGTACCTTGAGAATGAACATTTGCCTGACAAGCCAAGACTTCAATGGAGGAACCACCACCACTCTCAAGAAAGACACACTTTGTTGATGTCATGCAGAAGTCTGCCACAGGTCTCCAGCCCTCTGACTCTGTGCTATGTATGGAGCCCCACAGGTCAGAAATGGCCTCATCGGGGTAAGTCTTGGGGTGCTCTGTTCTCAGAGCTGACAACCTCTGATCCACTGGTCTTCCCTTTGTGGACTGGTTCCACCTCCTGCCCCTCCATTTGAGACTGTACCCTCTTTAGGAAGTGGTACCCCTAGAAAATTGAATGGGTAGGACACATCCGTTGAAGCCCTTAACCAGTGTGCTTTCTCATGTATATACCAGGCGGCCTGATGTTTCAGTTTTGTGGACCCTTTCTTCACAGTTGTCCCTTTCGAAGCGGAGAGAAGCTTCTAGAGGCATGTCTTTGAAGTGCACAGATGTCCTGCCTTCCCTGTGCTGGCTTCAAAATAACTACAGTGGGTATGCAGCCCTTTATGTGGAAACAGTACACAGTGCCTATTGAAAGGTAAGTGGGGCTGGGCCCAGTTCTTCCCTCCCATCTTGCCAAGATGGCCCGTCAAGTCACACCCAAGCTCCCATTATGTGTGGCTATCTAAAGGGAATGAACAAAGCCCAATTGCCAGCTTCATACAGTCATGTGACAAGAGACAGGCTGCAACAAATGGCTAAGGCAAGAAAATGCTAACTTTCTAAAATTGGCATTTCCAGAATTGCAATTTAAAATCTTACTTCAGCATAGTTTAGGATTTTAAATTGAGATTCCAGACACCAAAAATAAACAGGTTATCTCTTCCCAGTTGCAAATGACACTTATACAATGTAATAAGCAATGCCTTATGGGAGAGATAGGCCTTGCACTAGTGAAAAACAAAGGTGAGAGTTTTTCACTATCAGGACATGTAAAAATTAGAAATACATGTCCTAGTTTTTAAACACACTGCACCCTGCCCTCTGGGCTGTGCAGGGCCTACCCTGGGGGTGACTTATATGTAGTATGAAGAAAGGTTTGGGCCTGGCAAAAGGTTTATACTGCCAGGTCCAAATGACCGTTTAAACTGCACCCACATACTCTGCAATGGCAGGCCCTAGACATGTTTAGAGGGCTACTTAGGTGGGTAGCACAAGCAGTGCTGCAGGTCCATTAGTAGCATTGAATTTACAGGCCCTCTACACATGTAGTGCTACTTTACTAGAGACTTACAAATACATTAAATATGCCAATTGTGTAAACCAATGTTACCATGTTTCAAGCAGAGAGCACATATACTTTAGCACTAGTTAGCAGTGGTAAAGTACACAGAGTCCTAAGGCCAACAAAAATTAATTCAGCAAAAATCGAGAAGTGAAGGCAATAAAGTTGGTGATGACCCTGCAGAAAGTCCAACACTTTCCAAACATTTTCTTTTTCATATCACAATATTTGTAGGACGGAAGCATGGTCCACAATACAGAAGATGAAATGTCGGTGGTTCTACTCGAAGGCTTATCCAAATGCCCCCATTTTGCAGCCTGTTGATGGAAGGTTTTGCACTTTGATAACCAGTAATTTCTGATACCTTTTGTATCAGAAATTACTGGTTATCAAAGTGCAAAACCTTCCATCAACAGGCTGCAAAATGGGGGCATTTGGATAAGCCTTCGAGTAGTATCATAGCAAAGGCTTTTTTACAGCATTAGTGTTATATTTACAAACTTACCCTCAATTCTGATGATAAAGCTAGTTAGTGCCCTACTTAAACCAGTTTTCTCAAATGAGTCTTTCCATCAACTGATAAAATCTATTACTCAAGTATAAGTCCGCTAGCTCTCGAATGGCTAGCATGTAGATAATATGGCTAAGGCTAAGGCCTAGAATATTTGAAATTGTTTGCTGATGAACTGACACAACCTTATACAATCATATATAGCCTATTATTAGCAGGAGACAATATTTCACCTTCATTTAGTAAAGGAGCCTTAATGAAGTTCCCAATCCAATGAAAATTGATGTTATAACCTAGCCCCCAATGTCCTATTACAAAGGTTGAACAACGTACATGACCAATTGCTTACAGGGAGTGCAGAATTATTAGGCAAGTTGTATTTTTGAGGATTAATTTTATTATTGAACAACAATCATGTTCTCAATGAACCCAAAAAACTCATTAATATCAAAGCTGAATATTTTTGGAAGTAGTTTTTAGTTTGTTTTTAGTTTTAGCTATGTTAGGGGGATATCTGTGTGTGCAGGTGACTATTACTGTGCATAATTATTATGCAACTTAACAAAAAAAAATATATACCCATTTCAATTATTTATTATTACCAGTGAAACCAATATAACATCTCAACATTCACAAATATACATTTCTGACATTCAAAAACAAAACAAAAACAAATCAGTGACCCATATAGCCACCTTCCTTTGCAAGGACACTCAAAAGCCTGCCATCCATGGATTCTGTCAGTGTTTTGATCTGTTCACCATCAACATTGCGTGCAGCAGCAACCACAGCCTCCCAGACACTGTTCAGAGAGGTGTACTGTTTTCCCTCCTTGTAAATCTCACATTTGATGATGGACCACAGGTTCTCAATGGGGTTCAGATCAGGTGAACAAGGAGGCCATGTCATTAGATTTCCTTCTTTTATACCCTTTCTTGCCAGCCACGCTGTGGAGTACTTGGACGCGTGTGATGGAGCATTGTCCTGCATGAGAATCATGTTTTTCTTGAAGGATGCAGACTTCTTCCTGTACCACTGCTTGAAGAATGTGTCTTCCAGGAACTGGCAGTAGGACTGGAGCTTGACTCCATCCTCAACCTGAAAAGGCCCCACAAGCTCATCTTTGATGATACCAGCCCAAACCAGTACTCCACCTCCACCTTGCTGGCGTCTGAGTCGGACTGGAGCTCTCTGCCCTTTACCAATCCAGCACGGGCCCATCCATCTGGCCCATCAAGACTCACTCTCATTTCATCAGTCCATAAAACCTTAGAAAAATCAGTCTTGAGATATTTCTTGGCCCAGTCTTGACGTTTCAGCTTGTGTGTCTTGTTCAGTGGTGGTCGTCTTTCAGCCTTTCTTACCTTGGCCATGTCTCTGAGTATTGCACACCTTGTGCTTTTGGGCACTCCAGTGATGTTGCAGCTCTGAAATATGACCAAACTGGTGGCAAGTGGCATCGTGGCAGCTGCACGCTTGACTTTTCTCAGTTCATGGGCAGTTATTTTGCGCCTTGGTTTTTCCACACGCTTCTTGCGACCCTATTGACTATTTTGAATGAAACGCTTTATTGTTCGATGATCACGCTTCAGAAGCTTTGCAATTTTAAGAGTGCTGCATCCCTCTGCAAGATATCTCACTATTTTTGACTTTTCTGAGCCTGTCAAGTCCTTCTTTTGACCCATTTTGCCAAAGGAAAGGAAGTTGCCTAATAATTATGCACACCTGATATAGGGTGTTGATGTCATTAGACCACACCCCTTCTCATTACAGAGATGCACATCACTTAATATGCTTAATTGGTAGTAGGCTTTCGAGCCTATACAGCTTGGAGTAAGACAACATGCATAAAGAGGATGATGTGGTCAAAATACTCATTTGCCTAATAATTCTGCACTCCCTGTAATTACAGTTGTACCTTCACTTCTACAAATACATTTAAATGTTTGACACATTGTAGTCTGGCAACTAACTACATATTATCTCTAAGAAGCTGCAGATGTTTTCTGCATGCAGAAAATACTCGCAGCAGCACTATTATAATATACTTTGTGAGCCTTGGATCGTCTGCTGCTAATTTTAAAATTCTATAACTTCCCTTCCAACTCACAGGGTTGATATAATCTCTTTATCAGATGTTTGAAGTTAGAATTGTTAGGAATCAAGTTGCAAATGGGTATTTGGCAGGGTTGTCCCATGTTGACTATCTTTTATCGTCTTTGTATAGAGCCATTAGCCTTCTACTTTCGATTTCTGGAACCCATACAACCTACCAGTAGTGGCTACTTATAAAATAATATGTGGATATTGAATTATTTCTTAGTGCTGACCGGCCAATTAATATTTCTAACCTGGCTGATTTACTCTGTCCTTGGGGAATATAAGGTGAATGAGTCAAAGATAGCAGTAATATTGTTTAATACATCTGCAGCTATCTTGCTGGTTGGATTGCGGACTGTTATTCTCATCTAAAAACATAATTGGAGAACCGATATTCAAAAGGTCCCTGATGCACTATTTGATCTATTTGACCTAAATTACACTCCACTTGTTAATTATGCCAAGCGTCTTCCCCAAATCCCATCGCTTTTAGAGACTGAAAGCATATGTTCAGGGAACTCTACTATTTACTAATTTGTATTAATCGATCCAGTTATTCAGTACACGTCTGTATCTGAATGCAACTTGCCAGTTTGATTATAACTAAAAAGGAGCCTTAACACTAACACAAAATAGCTAATCACACAGGTGATGATCATTCTCTTTGAGGCAATTATAAGTAAAGTTTATATCTAGTATCATAACACTGAAGTAAGCACTTAGAATAAAAAAAGTGTTGTTGTTATGATATGGCGTTCACAGAGACCAAAGAACCACTGAAGATGGTTAAAGGTGGAACCTCAGTCACATACATGTAATAGCCCAAACATTAGCCTGAAATATTCAAGCTGAGTGGTCTGAGAATCGCTAGCCCGGAACAGCATTGGAGTACTAAAATCTCTTCCTTCACACTTGAAGATGTAAAAGCAGCCCTGGACCAAAGAGCCAGAAGAAAGGGATCCAGATATGCTGTCCTCTCGGTGGAGCTGTATAAAGACAGGGACAATTTTTGAGTCATAATTGTTTATTAGATAATGAGGCACATAAACTGAAATTGATGGAACAGACATAACCTGGCAAATTATATCCATGTTTTCTTGTGAATTACTTTCTAATAGGGCACAAGCGTGGAAGCAGCAAATGGGAGCTAATATGTTTCCAGGCATTGGGCTTAAGAGGTCAACGACAGCCCCACGGAAACATGGCTCATAAGGAAGAGAAAGAAATTTCCAATGGAGTTTAGATGCTATGTTATTTAGCATAAGTAGAGTGTAGCTATATGGATAACTGGTGCTTGACAGGAAGGAATCTTGGATAGATATCCAGGGAACAGCAGAAACCAGGAAGTACCTGGCCATATGTTAGTTACTAGTCAGTCAGTCACCTCCTACCCCGTGGGAAAACATTTGAAGGTTTGACAGCTCCATAGAGACTCCAGTCCGGGCCATTCACACCCACATCATCAAACTAGAAATCTGCCCAGTCAGAATTAATTATAATGACTGAGTTAGTTTTATGGTGGACGCCCAGTATCACATATAACATGAAGTTTGAGATTTGAATAAAACACTGTAGCCACATTCTGCCTTTTGACTCAAAGTCAGCGTAGTTCAAAGAGGACAGCAGTGATTTTGACAATTGTATCTACCACTTTACCATAGAGCCTAATTTATGAACTAAACTACTTTTAAAAACGGTTCCTGCTGCAACTCAGATGGCAGTCATTACATCAGAGTAATAGGCCAAATTATATTCCCCATATCGTAGACCAAGGGGAAAGTGCTCCAAACGACTTAGCTTTGTAATTGGACTCCTCTGTAACTGGACTAGTGTAGCGCAGTACTACATCATTTCGTTGACGTAGTGCCAGGTAATGATTTTGATTTAGTACCCCTCATTGTGGGCTTTATGGCCTGATTTTAGAAAGGTGGGTCTCACAGTAGCAGGTCCTGCACCGGAGGCAGAGATCCTCCAGGCAGAGAGCACCTCAGCCTGCGGCCTCATGTGAAAATTTACGGTTACATTAGAGGTTACAAATCCAGGGATTCAGAAAAAAAGAATTACACCTTAACCAAATGAAGGGGCATATTTAAGAAAAGTTGCGCTGCACACAGTTCAGCGCCTCTTTTCTTGCACCCCTTAGTGCCAACCTAACACCACCATGTGTGCGCCATATTTAAAATATGGCACACCACGGCAGCAGTTAGGGGACGAGCGTCAAAATTGTTAACGCTAGTCCAGGGCTTGGCAGGACTAGCAGCAACATTTTTTACCCTAATCCTGCAAAGTACCCAGAGGCCCATTGTAAAAAATGGAAGCCTCCTTTTAACACCTTCTTTGAGCAGGCATTAAAAGTGCTGAAAAAAATGGCGCAAGGAAATCTCTTAGATTTCCTTGTGCCATTTTTTGGCCCCACTAACAGGGGAACGGCCCTGTTGCATACATTATGCCTGGCTCATGCATAATGTAGCGCAAAGGGATACTAAGTGGCGCAATGCATGCACTGCACCACTTTGTAAATATGGTGCGGCATTTTTTGCCTTCTAACATCACATTAGTGCAAAAATAATTACGCTAATGGGGCATTGGAATGGTGCTAGGGGCTCTTAAATATGCCCCTAAATGTCTTAGAACAGCTTATTTAAGCTTGCAAAGCCTTCCGTTTTGATGTTTGAAATTTTGCCATTGAAGAAATTATTTATTTTTCAATTAAATTCAGTCATGTCGGAGTAGGTCATTTTTTGTTCAATGAATGAAGATTGTTGGTGACTTGAAAAAAGGAAAGTCCAAGGGAAGAATATTTTAGAGAGAATTGCAGATCATAAACCCCTCATCTTTTTTGAATCCCTGTCGAGCATGGAGGTCTACTCTTCAGTCACAAAAGAAGCAAAATTTAGATTTAATAAAGAAACACTGTTTACTATGTTTTCCAAAATTCACTCTGGTGTCACTCATAGCTATAATGTATTCAGAGGTCACCAGTGGCGTAGCGTGGGTTGTCAGCACCCGGGGCAAGGCAAGTAATTTGCGTGAGTGAGCCAGGCAGGTGCAGAGAGCTGCGAGTGCGAGCGCGCCCCCCCCCAGATGTTGCGCCCGGTGCGGCCGGCCCCCCCTGCACCCCCCACGCTACGCCACTGGAGGTCACACTGGCTTCTGGGAGAAAAAACATTGCTCCTGTCACACCTGTCCTAAGAGAGCTTATTTGATGTCCCCCGGAAGGCAGGATCAAACTCAAGTAGCCTGAATTACATTCACTACTCTGGATCTTTAACATTACCCATACCATCTGCATTAAACATTTCAGGGTTTCATAAACACCTAAGGAGTAAAGCATTCAAAAACTAGAAATGAAAAACAAAATATAAGATGGCAGCATTGCAAAATCCTCTGGTGCTGCTCCATCTCTCTGAAACTCTTTATTTGAATATCCCATATGTTCAGAAAACCAGCTTCAAAACAGTAAAAAGCTCGGCATAGGGGAATACTCCGACACAAACATGACTGATATCCTGTCCGCCATATTGCAATCCCAATATATTCTATGGGGATCGTAATACGGCAGACAGGATATCCTTCACAGTTGTGACGGAATATTCCATCTACAGAGGACTAAACCAGGCTCTTTATCTTGAAATGTAGCCACTAGTACTTCCTCTAGTGTGTTAAACATAGTTCACTTTCCTTGAATCAAACTCCTTCATTCACCAATCCTGTCTTCTCCTTCACCTGTTGTCCTTGTCTGCTTCTTTCTCCACCTTTCTGAGAACTAAATCCCCAACTTAGGATCCTCCCTATTCTTTGTTTCTTGTTCTTTAACTTATCTAAACCTCACTGAAATTTCATGATTTTCTGAGTTACCCTTGTTTCTTTTTTCAAGGTTCCGCTTGAGCACTTGTTATTATTTAATGTTATTTCCACTGGGAGGCCTACCTCCCAATGGATGTATACTGTGAAGCACACTATGGCCCAGATTTAAGAGGGCCTAGTGCCATCTTACGACACAGTAGCATAATTTTATTTACCCTAATGTGGCGTTAGATGGCCAAAAACGCCGCACCATAGTTACAAAGTGGTGCAATGCATGCATTGCGCCACTTTGTAACCCCTTGCGCCACATTATACCTGCGCCAGGCATAATGTATGCAAGGGGAATTCCCCCATTGGGGGCCGTCAAAATGGTGCAAAGAAATCTAAAAGATTTCTTTGCGTCATTTTTTCTGGCATTTTTAAGGCTTGCTCAGAGCAGGCATTAAAAGGGGGCACACCATTATTTATAATGGGCCCCTAGGTATTGTTCATGGTTAGCTCCAAACCTTTGGTGCTAACCCTGAACAGTACATCAAAATTCTGACGCAATTGCCCCCTACCCTGCAACATGGTGTGCCATATATTAAATATGGCACACACATGGTGGTTGTAGGAGGGCGCTAAGGGGCGCAAGAAAACTACTTTTCTTAAATATGCCCCTATGTTCTGTAATATTAGACATGCTGTCTCAGATATCAAAGATGTTTGGGTTGTAAGATGTTTCCTTTTTCCCTATATTATTCAATGACGTCTGGTGTTTTTAACCAGTATACAGAGCCTCTGCAAGCACTGGTCAAGGTTCAGTTTAGAATGGGAAGAGAAGGGAAGGAAGGCAGGGGATGTATCTTACTGATAACAATGTTCTCATATTGGCCATGCTAACGGTTCTGAGTAATAGTGTTTCTCCTTCGATTTGTGAAGAAAATATTTGAATTTGAGGATTATTGAAGTGCAGATACTAATAGATAATAACAATACAGCTGGGATAATATGTGAATAACAACTTTTGGTTAAAGATTAGAAAAGCTAATCTTGCAGAAGTAGTGTAACTGATCTTTTATTTATCCTGAAGTGAAAGAAGAAGCTTCTTTTGGATTCACATTGGGAAATAGGTAATGCACTTTATATGTTGAAGTTAGGCCGAGGTGAATTATGCTTGGAATTGAACTGAGCAAATCCTCTACAACCGCAGGGTTGAAACCAAGAACATTAAGGAGGGTTACACATCAACATAAGCTGCATTGCTCTAACACCTCTATTCTCTCACCAGTGACTAAGGCAGTGCGTAGCAATGGATCTACCCCTTCTGTCATGGCAAAAGTCCTCCAATGCCACCCTCCACGGGCCTTGAGAAATCTTAGGAATTCTACACATATCTGAGGCACATATTTAACGGGCCTAGAGGAATATCAGTCTCATTCCAGGCTTGAGAAGACAGACAGAGGTATGTGTCACGGTGGTAGACATGAGGAATCTTAAACAATCTCCTCTCCTTTTGTGTATATACATGCAGGCATTGGTTACTCTCCAGAATTCGAGATTAATCGATGGGATCCCCTCAAGTTTACTGTGTTAGTAGGCCCAGTGAAATTGTGTAGACTCCTCCATGCTTTGTAAACCTATTTGTAATCGTATTGATGAGAACATTATTGATTTGTTTATGTTTTGATTAAACACTTCAAGAAATTGTATATTGCGTAATGCAGTGGCTATTTTTTGATTCCATAGGCATCAGCAAAGAGGAGACTGTAGACTTTAGATGGAAAAAAGCGACCACCAGAAGAGCAACACTTGGTTAGTTGGCTGCACTTTCTTCCTGCGGCCAAGATATGGTGCCCCTGTTTCTGCAATATAATCATAATCTTGTATAAGTGAGTGAGTGAGTGAAAACACTTTATATAGCTATGTATCAAAAGATAATCTCCAGGCTCCTGGTATGGCATGGACGTACGTAGAACTGAGTGACTGATAGCTTATGCAAATAAGAAATGCATTTTCTGTCCCTTGCTGCAAACCCTCAGACCAGATTGCAGATACTCATGCGCCCTCAATCACACTCTAACGAATACATGCATGAATCCTGTAATTCAATGATATATCACGTATCATACAAATACCTGTTGAATGATTATCATACGTTTTTGTAATGTTACTGTCACCCAGGCTAAACAATGTACTCTCACCAAAGTAAAAGTGGTTTCATCAAAGGATCTGTGAGCAAATGTTGCTTGCGCGTAGGATTTAAATAATTAGCGTACTTGAGGACTACTAGATCCATGAGCTTCTTTTGAAGCAAGTATACACGCCCTTCACTTCTTATAAGACACAATGATCATGGTGGGCGTGGCCACGTGAGATGGCTGACTAACCACATTTCTGAAGGCTTCTGCAGTTACCATCTCTATCATGCAACATCCTGGGCCCAAACAACATCTGAACTACCCCTGGCATTGTAAAAACAGCGTGGAGACTCATCACAACCGATGGGGAGGTAGTAGAAGAGCCAGGGCACCTGCGCATTGGGGCTTGCAGAAGGTGACTTTGATGGCAGCTCGAGGACTAGAGCAGTGCTGGCGGCACTGTGGCCCTTAAGCACACCGGGGAGGACAGACACTGAAGGGAGATGTGTGATAGTGTCAGGTGCCCTTGATACTACAGACATTTGTTAGATGAACACATACGCTGTCAATGTGGATGATGCTGAATACTTTGGGGTGGTGTTGGGTGCAGCTGCAGAGTCCCTGGGACCGGAAGTGATGATGGTTGGTGATTTGAATTGTGTGCTAGATGGTACTTTGGACCGTTTTTCCCTTATGACTGATGCAAAACCCACCATGACAGGTGCCCTCCGGAAAGTTATGGGAGACATTGGGCTATGGAATGCGTGGAGCGTGCACCACCCCCAGGCCGCACCTATTCTTGTTTTACACCGGCAAAGCAAACCCATAGTCACTTGGACTACTACCTGGTATCTGGTAATATGGTCCAGGATGTGGACAGCGTTACCCATCTGGCACTGTATCCCTCAGATCATCCCCCCTTGTTGATCTCTTATAGGGATGACAGGAGAGCCTCTAGGGTTCCATTATGGAAACTGAGGGTGAAGACAACGCTTGACCTGGTTTTCGCGCACGCTGTGACTGAAGTGCTGAATCACTACTTTGAGGAGAACTGAGAAAGTACAAATGCAGGAGCCACGAAGTGGGATTCTAAGAAGGTGGTCTTGCGGGGAGAGGGTATGAAGGTGACATTTGGGGTAAAGCAGCAGCTGTCTCGAACGCTAGATGTCCATGAGAAGAACTTAAGTGCCTTTGAGGAGTGTATAGTTGCGCAGCCACAGTGGCTGGCAGAATGGAAAGATTGCAATCGGAAATTATTGGAGCCATCGGATTGCATAGATAAATTTGTCCACACCAGTTATAGGCAGTGTTTCTATGTAGGGTGATAAAGCTAAAAGGATGCTTGCCACACGCCTCTACAGTGAGACCCTAAGATCACCGGTGATGGGGATACAGAATGCACAGGAGCAGGAGGTAAACACACAGTAGGGTATTATTGAGGTATTTGCAGCACATCTACAGGGAGTGTATGCTGTGCCGGCTGTGAACTTACAACTGGTGGGAGACGCATACCTCACTGGCTTGCAGATGGCTTCCCTTTCACAAGAAAGCAGAGATAGTTTGGTTGCACCCATCTCCAGGTAAGAAATAGTGGTAGCAATGTTGGCATTGAAGACGGCTAAATCCCCAAGGGGATTACATGCCAATGAAGGGCAGGCATTTTCGCGGACTGCCTTTCGGAAGTAGACAATGAAGCTTCTGTGAGAGGACAGCTACACAAATCCAGGAGGGAGGTGCTTAGTCATGCTACCTAAGCCAGACAAGGATGTTAAAGATGTGACTTCCTATTGCCGCCTCTTGATGCTAAATGTGGATGTAAATATCCTCAGCAAGATACTGGCATCCAGACTGCTGGATCACTTGTCATAGCTGATACATGAGATCCAGTGTGGTTTTATCCAATGTGATCTGAGGAGGGTCACACTGGTCATGCACACCCAATACTGGGGGACAGGCAATATGCCTTAGCGTTGTTTGAAATAGAACAGGCGTTTGATTCCCTGTCATGGGAATTCCTTTGGCAGATCATGCAGAAAATGGGCATTGGGGAGGGATACATTAAGTGGATGGAGTTATTCTATAGTGCTCCTATGGCGAGGGTGCAAGTAGGCAGAACCTCGCTTTCCCCTATTTCGGGGGACCAGGCAAGGTTGCCCAATGTTGCCATTGCTGATCACACTGGTCGTGGAGCCTCAAGCATGTAGGTTGCGCTCTGTGTTGCGAGGATGGGGAGTGACAATTGGTGAGACCACACATGTGGTCTCCCCTTATGTAGACAATGCCTTGGTATACATGTGCTGGCTGATATTGTCAGTTTCCTTTATGCTGGCTGCCCTTTCAGAATTCAGTGAGATATCGGGGCTACACGTGAACCGAACCAAATCAAAATTGTTTCCACTGAGAGCACTAAGGGGAGACTGGTGCAGGACCATCTGTGGTTGGGCATTACCTGGGAGGCGACAAGTGTTAGGTATCTCTGGATTAATATAGCACAGGAGACGGTGACTTTTGAAGCTCTGAATATTGGAAGGTGCTGGGGGAGATTAAACCCACAGTGAATTTCTGGAACTTCCTCCGACTGTCCTTAGTGGGCAAGCTGGCACTGGTAAAAATTATTATCTTGCTGCGCTGTCTGATTGTCTTTCAGGGGTCCATGTGTGAGGTCCCCAGAAGGTATTTCGAGGACCTAAACAAATTAATTGTAGAACTGTTATAAGCCTCAAGAAGGAAGAGGGTGAGCCTGGCCAAACTCAAGCACCCCGGAACCGATTGTGCCTGGACCTATACTACTTAGCTGCTCATTTACAGCTAGCAGTGAATTGGTCTGCTGTGTGGCACTTGCAGAGGAGTTCCCTCGTCGGAGCTCCTAATGTTAGGAGCCGGGGTTCCAGACTCAGTTCCGTACGTGGTCAGGCAGGTATGCAGAACCTGGGAGAGAGCTATCAGGTGGGTATTGCAGTGGGTTCTCTATGCTCCGGACGTGTGTATTTGGACACTGCTCCTGTTTGATCACATAGCACAGACGAAGTTGTGGATAGATAACGTGCTGGCGGTGTGACACATTGCAGACTTGTATCTCAACGATCTATTTATCATTACGGCTAGTGCAATGGAGTCATTTAACTTGGGTATAGGGCAGATTTTGCACTTAGCTAAAACAATGGCTATGGCGCATGGCTTTGGGACGTCCTTTCCTGATGCTCCACAGGAATCGCAGACATTGGTGACACTGATTAGTATAGCGGGAGGTCAGAGACTGATCTGGCATGGGGACAGGGCACTGCTCGCGGATGTCTCGTTGTATGTCCTGCTGGTACACAATAGGTGACATAAAATACTGGGTGTACCCCTCTCGGATAAAGAATGGGAGGGCATATGCATAAAGGTGTAAAGGGGACCTCTACTAATGCAAGATTCAAGCTGTTTCAGTACAAAGTAGTACATCAGGTATACCTCTCCTCAACCACATTGCATTCTATCTATCCTGGGCGAACACCCTCCTGTTCACGCTGTTCCATGATTGTGTCAGATTTCCTACATATGTTGTGGGGTTTCCCGTGCTAGGCAGACAATACTAGATACTCTCAACACAGCCATGGGATGGTCTGTCCCCAGAGATGATGGACAGTGGCTGTTAGTGATCGCCCCAGTCTGGAAGTGTAAAAAGCTTAATAGGAAATTTCTGCTATTGGGGTTGGTCCTTGCTAAGCGTAGAGTGGCCATTCGATGGATGTCCCCTGGTGCCCCAAGAGTGGCTAATTGGTTATGGGATATGACTGAATGGATAGTAGCAGAAGACAGCCATAGGCGAAAAACTTGCAGGGATAACGGGCTTGCAGATGACCTTCAGGCTTGGGTGGCAATGCGTGCAGAGTTTCTGGAACCCCAAGATGCCCTGCCCGTGACAAATAGGGTATTTATGAGGGTGGATGGGCGGAATGCTTGATTTGGTGTGCCCAGCTAGACATGCTTTGCATTATAATGGGAAGGAGTAGAAACACTTGTACGAACAATCTCCCTTAGATGGTTATTTCATCTCTCAAGCATATTGTCCTTTATGGTTGTTGTAGTAGGGCACAGTGGAGGGGGTCACAAACAGTATATCAATGTGATAAGTTTTTACTCAAATGCCAATAAAAAACTATACTAAAAAAGATGCAATGATCATTGAGTAATTCTACAGCTGGATGAAGCATGTCCTATACCAAGTACAGTTGCATTGATAATTTTTTGAAGTAAAAAAAATGCTAAATATTTTTTCCAGAGAAAGCAATCTAATATGACATATCTCACACCAGGAATATTTACTGCCTTACCCATACTATCCCTAACTGAAGTATTCTTATGAAAAGCTAAAAGTAAATTAAGCAGCCTACGAGCAATCCATTTTTTCTACATGCAGATAAACATGGCTGTCCCTGCTAAACATCCAGGGAAACCGAACTGAGAGAAAATGTATTGTTTGTAATCTCTTGCCTAAAAAATGAGGCTTTATTATAGAACGCAGTTGCAAAAAGACTGATCTAAAATTAAGCATGCTTAGATTTTGTTGTTTGGAGAGATCACTAAAGATGTTCATTTTTCTTTTTGTGTCTCCTTTATTAGTGTTATTTATGTAGAGATGCAGGATTACCAACCAGGTGTTCTGATTTGATCTAATTATTTTTTAATCTGTAGAGAATCTGGGATATTGAAAATCATATTTATGGTTTAAATCTGCTTTACTGTTTTTTCTTTAAACGTATAAGAGAGTAATACAACACCACTCACCTACATCCAGCAGCCAGTGAGGGATACACAGAACACAGATAACTGGGAAGGGTGGAAACAAGGAGGTAAGGAAGGGCCACGTGAGTGTGGTAGAGGGTCTGGAAATGTGACCTGTCTATCCAGGTTGGTTGTCTCTAGTGAAAGTGTAAGGATATGTGTAGAGGTACTGGGGATCATATGTATACCGTCTCCTGCAGATCAGTCGTTATGCTGTTCCGTCATTGTGAGGTGTAGGATGCGCAAGTAAACAGGGCAAGTGAATATTCCTTGGACAGGTATCCTGGACAGAGTTCTAAGGTCTTAGGAAATTGGGGTAGCCGTTGGTCAGTTGGAGGTGAAGGGGCTCTCATATTCACGTTCCCAGTGGAGCTGTGCCTTTGTTTGGTGGGACCTGTGTCTTATTTAGGAAGGCATAAATATCAAAGGGCATGCGTTTATCTGTTTGTCTAGTAATCAACCATTGTTCAAAGGGCAGCAAAGGGTGGCTAGCATGTGGACATATATGAGGCAGCGTAACACAGTGACATATAGCAACATATTACCAGCGTGCTGAAGGGGGTAGGCCATATTCCTATTGCAACTGAGGAAATGTCAAGAGCCCTACATTGTCAAAGAGATCATCTATATGCTTACAATTAGTTTGTTGCCATTTAATGTATGTATTAACCTGGCATGATGGGGGAAAATCTGGATTCCCAAGTATGGGAGTTTGGGGGGAGATAGGGGTAGACAGTCACTTTGCTGATTTGACCTTGCCCCAGGTGCCTGTCAGGGCCCTTAGGATCAGCAAAATATATACTTGTGTGGTCTGTGGCGTATGGGCAGCCATGGTAGTTAACAAATGTGGAAGCCTGCAACTGCTTGTCAATGAAACACCAATGTTTCTTCTGAGTAGGGCCTGGCCCATTCTACCAAGTAACAGAGTTGCCCTGCTTGATAATAATAGGTAAGATGGGAGAATTCCCAGGCCTCCCTCTGTTGATGGTAGGTAGGCCTGCTCCCTGGCTATCCAGGCTGTCTTGCCTGCCCAGATATGGTTGTCTAGGAGGCATTGCAGATTATGTAAGGACTTTGGTGGGGGTGGTAATGGTAGAGTTTGCATGACATATAGAATTCTAGGCAACAGCATCATTTTAACTGCCGCTAGGTGCCCCAGCCATGAAATAGTATACATTTTCCAGATGTGTGTTTGAGAGGAGGTTATTGTAGTTGGTCTCAGCAGCCCTTGTTAGGGTAGAGTTGATTTGGAGGCCCACATACGTTACCCCTTGGTTGGCCCATGTGAAGGGGAAGTAGCGCACAAGTGAGAGTTGGTCAGGCTTGGGGACCGTGAGGTTAAGGATTTGTGATTTTCTTCAGATTAACTTTGAACCCAGAGGCCTTCCCAAATGTATCCAGTTTGCTCACCAGAGGGTACAATGAATGAAAAACCACATAACGTTGTTCGCATAGAGCGCTAGTTTGTGATCTCTCCCTCCATTGTAATACCCATCATCGCTGGGTTCCTGCAGACACTCTCTGCAAAAGGCTCCATATATAAAGCAAGGAGGAGCGGTGAAAGTGGGCAGCCATGTCATGTCCCCGTGCAACAGCATGCATGGAAGAGGTTAAGCTATAGACGCGAACCACCACATGGGGACCCAAGTAGCTACACCAAATCTAATTTTAGAACAGCTTGCCAAGGCCCACGTTACTCAGTACTAGTTGTAGGTATGGCCAATGTACCCGGTCAAAAGCGGTGACAAAGGCGTTTGGTGTTATCGTTGCACCCCTGTTCTGGTATAAAATCTGATTGGTCAGGGTCAACCAGGTGCTGTATGTAGGAGGCAAGGTGTGCCGCTACTATGGAGGTGAAAATCTTTGCGTCCATGTTTAACAATGATGTGGGATGGTATGAGGAGCATTGCCTAAGATCTTTCCCAGGTTTAGGTTTGACGGTGATGGTGGCTACCTTCACAGTGACAGTGAGTGAGCTGGGGTTGCTAAACAAATGATAAAGGCGGGTAAGAGTGGGAGCCAGCGAGAATGCAAAGAGTTTGTAAAAATCGAAAGTGTAGCCATTCTCTGCCAGTGCTTTGCCCGTTTGAAGCCAGGAAATGGCAGCCAGAACTTTGTCCATCTGGATATCTGTCTAGATGAGAGGTGTCCTGGGACGTGATTTGGTCTAGTGGGGCTTGGGCTAGGTAAGCTGCAGCATTGTCCTCTTTCAGCAAATCCGCTGAGTAGAGCATGGTATAGAAGCGTTTCAAGGCCTGAGCAATGTGCTCATCCTGAGAGAGGCTAACACCTTGCAGCCCCTCTAATTCAGATACCCATTACTTAACGGACTAAGTTTGTAAGCAGTGGGCCAGCAAGCATCTTGCTTTATTGCCCCCTGTATAATATCTCTGCCTGGTAAGGAGAAGAGCAAATTCTGCTCTGTCCATATCAAGTGCTTTGAGTTTCTTGCGGGCAATATTGAGCTGGCAGTTCGCCTTGTGTGAACTCATCTGTTTATGTGCTTCCTCCTATTCTTTTAACCGTCCCTCTAAACTGAGTTGCTTTTCTTGTCTCTCTCGGTTGAGGAGGGCTGCAATAGCTATAAACCAGCATCTAATTACAGCTTTTAAGGTGTCCCAAAGGAGGGCCACCGATATCTCAGGAGTTTGGTTGGCCTCTAAGTAGTCTTCAATAGCATTCTTTATTTCTGTGACAGTCGTCGCATGTGTTAGGAGTTTATGGTTGAGACACCAGGTGCTTTGTTGGGGAGTGAGATAGGGCAGGTGTAACATGAGGCTAATTGAAGATTAGTCAGAGAGCACGGCCTTTTCAATGTTGTGCAATGGTGGCTGCTAGGAGACGCAGGGTCATAAGAAAATAATCTATCCTCGCATATGAATGGTGGGTAGTGGCGCAAAACATGTAGTCTCTTTCTGTGGGATGGCAGCAACCCCAGATTTCGGCAAGCCCTTCGTCCTTAATTTGCTGGTGGCCCTGTGGTGTGAGAGCCCCTGACTGATCCACCCTCTGTACAGACCTATCTAGGGTAGTATCTGGCACTACATTGTAATCTCCCCCAGTGAAGACATCCGTACCCGCGGAGGTCATGACCTGTCCCACTGCTTCTAGGATAAAGGATTCTCTATCTTCATTCAGAGCGTATAGGGTGGCAAGTGTGAATGTATACGCTTGCAGGGCAATACGGAGGGATAGTAGTTTGCCTGGTATTTCAGCTTGTGTCTGGATCTCTCTATCAGGGAAGTAAGAGGCAATAGGATGGCTACTCCAGCCTTCTTTCCTGTGGTGGAAAAGAAGTACCGGTGATCAAACCAGTGGGATAGTAAACGCCCCCATTCTGCTTTGCGGAGGAGAGTTTCTTGAAGCAGGCATATGTCGCAGTGTGTCTTTCAACATAGAGAGAAGTGCCAAACGCGTTGATGGGGCATGTAGTTAAGTATTTTGATCATCTATAGTCGGGTGGAGGTAAAGGCGTCCTATAGCTTGGCCCTCCTAAGGAGCTGTGCATGTGGGGCACCTGTAGTAGTAAGAAAGGAACATACACATGGGTGCTTCTGTTGATTGGGGGAAGTGAGGGGTAAAAGGGATGAACAAACGTAAGAACAATGATAATAAACATAACTGTCGTGATCCTTGCCTGGGAGCACGATTGACAGATTAGGTAGAGTCCATGTCATTGTCACCAGGTATTAGTCTTCACCAGACTAAGGAGTGGGGAGCTCTGCTGTGGGAGCAAACGGAGAGACGGAGTCCGGTAAACATGCCATCCTCCAGGAAGGTCATCTATGTTTATGGTCACCTTGTGTGGGCCCTTGGTTGAGGTGGTGCAAATATGCCATTCATTAGTCATTGTTGGGGTACAACTGGGTCTCTCGGTTCTGAAGCCGGTGGAGGCCCACCGCATGCTCCCTGCGGTTCACTATCTCTGTAGGTCGGGCTGAGCCTTTCAGTTTCGGCTTCGTAGAGCGTCATGGGGCACGTCATGGGGCATGGGGCAGGTGCAGGGTGGCCTGCGACGAGAGGCAGAGGTTTCCTTGTCCATTGGATTTCCAGTGTCCAGCAAGTAAGATGCATCCTCCAGGGAGTGTATGATTCGTGTTTCCTTATTCCAGATGACAGTTGGACGAAAGGAATGCCCCCAAAGGTATCTTTTCCCCTTTTCCTGCAACATTTCTGGCTTAAGCAGGCGTCAACGCTGTAGAGTGATGAGAGAGAGAAATCTTGATACAGCCACGCTCTGGTACCCTCAAAGTCGATGGCATTGCAATCTTGTAAAGTCAGCATAATTGCCTCCTTCTGCTAATAGTAATGTAGGCAGGTCAAGCTATCCTGGGGCATCCCTGGGGATTTAGCCAGTCGGCCAGCTCTGTGGGTGTGGCTAATATGATGTCCTGGGGTGCAAGTTCTGGTACCACATGGTGAAACTGCCGGCGAACATAGTCCCCCAGATTCCCTGTCTGCTTGGAGGGGAACCCCTTTGATTCTAATGTTGGACTGTCTCAATTGGTTCTTAAGGTCTTCCACCTGAAAAACCAGCTCAGTTTTTCTCGTCTTGCAGTCCCAATAGCTCATGCCGGTAGGAGTCCAATCCTTCTTCCCGAGCAACACCTGATTGCTTGAGAGCGTCCACCCTCTGGCCCGGTTTCTCCACATCTCTTTTAACATCTTTAATGTTGGCCGCCATTTCCTGCTTAAAGGCTGCTATATCAGCGCACAGTGTACCAAACAGAGACTCCAGAAAGGCCCAGTGACTGCAGCATCTTCGCCCAGCTAGGTGTTGGAGGCATCATCAGATAGAGGGAGAGGCGGTGGGGCTACATCTTCAGTGGGAGCCACTTTCTTGTTGAAAGGCTTATTAAAAAGCTCCTCAATGGAATTGTCTTTTTTGTGCGGGTGTGGTGCTGCCATTGCTGTTCCAGCAGATTGCATGTGTTTGGCGAGCTGCAGGTTGCGAAAGGAATCTTAGGTCCAAAAGATGTGGTCAGCCTGATACCGAGTTCTGGCGTGAGTGATTTTGCTGCTTGTTAGGGCCTTAGTTGTGACCGCTGGAAAAAAATGCCGCAGGAGTAGACTTGAGTCACAGAGGGAGACCATTGGCAGGTTGAGGGTATGAACCGTGTAGGGGCCTGCACTGCCCGGTGCACCTTCAGTGTGTTTCCCAGATCATCCCCATAGGTGTGCAGGCCCAGGTGGGTCGCAGTAGGGGGACTGCAGGCATTATAGAGTTAGCTGAACCAGGCCAGAACAAGGCATGAGTGTTGCATCACTGCCAGGTAGGTCAGGAAACGTCTTTCCATCGTTGGGGGCGTTGGGTGGGTTGCATCTGTCGTGTGGTCACTGTTTAGCGCTGGGAGAGTTTGGGCAGTGTGCACTGAATTGGCTCGGGCAGATGCCGGGGTGCACTCCACTTCCTTCCCCCATGGGATGCTGCTGTAGCAGCGCGAGGCCGGAGCATCACAGGCAGCCCTTTCTGGTTGCGCCACCTGGGCGAGGGGAGCCACATGAGCAGCCGGGTCAAGCGCATGCCGTTCTCCAGTCCTTACCAGCTGAGCAGAGGCTCCATCCGCAGGCTGGCAGAACTGTCCTCCCGATCCAGCAGTGGGCAGTCCCAGCGTGTGCACCAGGTCATGATGGGCGGGGCCAGAGAGCCTTCAATCATCTCTGTGAGAAGGTTGCTGTAGTCCACTCCACAGCAAGGGGCGGCAGTGGTCAGTTCCTGGGCCGGTGGTCACCAACATCCGTCTGCAGGGTTCAGTGCCGTCTGCACCTCCATTGAGTGCGAGGCAGCTGCCATCTTGTGTGCGCACACTCCGAGGGGGGTCGGATCAGGCCAGCCCGCAGATCCGGTGATCACACAGCTGAGGCATGCGAGAGAGAGCCCCCCCAGTGTCTGGATTTACTCCTGGCCGGGAGGCGAGCCCGGCAAGGTTCAGGGTGCCCCGCTTCAGCCTGTCCTGACAGTGAGAGAGGCAGAGCTCCACAACTGCGCCACCTACCATCCCAGTGCCATCTTGGACATGCCCCCTGAAAATAATATTTAAACCTTTGCCTGTGTTTTTTTCTGTCACTAATTAGGAAAATAGGAGACTCAAAAGACTCCTTTCACGCAAGTCAGTATCCATAGTGAACTCCTTAACATATTCTCTGCTTTGATCAATTAATGCATGGTGGAGTCACCAGTACCCGCGCAGTGCGGCACTTCGTAACCCATAAAGATGCATTGTTCTGCTAAAGCAACCATTCCGGCACATCACACACTAATCATTTTTGAGCTTTAAACATAGAGGGCCTGATTTAGATATTGGCAGACGGGTTACTCCGTCACAACGGTGACGGATATCCCATCTGTCGAAATCAAAATCCTGTTATGGGATTTAGATTTCGGCGGATGGGATATTCGGTACTGTTGCGACAGAGTAACCCGGCCGACAATATATAAATCAGGCCCTGAGTACTTTAAATAATGGACAATCACACTGTTTAGCGAAATGAACACATATAAAAATATTAGTATTTACAAGACGAGAATTGGCGGGGGAAACGTTTGGGAAATCAGTGTTCTAGGAATTGAAACACATGCGAAATTAAATGGTGTTCTGGAAGTAAGTTGGGCCGTCATTTTCTGTGTTTTTACTTGGTTCTTCTTGTGGTCCCGTCAATTGCACCACTAAGTATATTTTACAAATAGTACAGGTTTGTATTGTGCCTTGCTGACTGCTGCATTTCTGAGTGTTTTAAGAAACATACTCAATATTTTTATTTTTTTGTAATGCATGTAAATAATAAACTAAGGGCCGTATTTATACTCCGTTTGCGCCGAATTTGCGTCGTTTTTTTCGACGCAAATTCGACGCTAAACTAACGCCAACTAACGCCATATTTATACTATGGCGTTAGAGGCGAATAGCGCCAAAGTTCCCGGAATGTGCGTCATTTTTTAGCGTGAACCCCTTCCTTGCGTTAATGATATGCAATGGAGGCGTTCCCGTCTAAAAAATGACTCCCAGGCCTTTACGTGGTATTTATACTCCCGGGCAAAAGAGACGCCCGGGAGTGGGCGTGGCAAAAAACGGCGCATTTGCGCCGCTTTTTAACGCCTGGGTCAGGAATGGCGTTAAGGGACAAGTGGGCTCAAAATGAGCCCAGAGTGCCCTCCCCTGCTCCCAGGGACCCCCCCTGCCACCCTTGGCCACCCCAGGAGGACACCCAAGGCTGGAGGGACCCACCCCAGGGACATTCATGTAAGTATTTTTTTTTTTTTTTTTTAATAATTTTTTTGGGCATAGGGGGGCCTGATTTGTGCCCCCCTACATGCCACAATGCCCAATGACCATGCCCAGGGGACAGAAGTCCCCTGGGCATGGCCATTGGGCAAGGGGGCATGACTCCTATCTTTACAATGATAGGAGTCATGTTGATGGGGGATGGGCGTCGAAAATAAATGGCGCAAGTCGGGTTACGACGATTTTTTCGACGTAACCTGACTTGCCCCATTTTAAGACGCCCATGCGCCATTTTCCCCCTACGCCGGCGCTGCCTGGTGTACGTGGTTTTTCTCGCGCACACCAGGCAGCGCCGGTCTGCTTGCGCCGGCTAACGCCATTCAATAAATACGGCGCCCGCATGGCGCTTCAGAATGGCGTTAGCCGGCGCAAAACTTTTTGACGCTAAACTGCGTTAGCGCAGTTTAGCGTCAAAAAGTATAAATATGGGCCTAAGGGCCGTATTTATACTCCGTTTGCGCCGAATTTGCGTCGTTTTTTTCGACGCAAATTCGACGCTAAACTAACGCCAACTAACGCCATATTTATACTATGGCGTTAGAGGCGAATAGCGCCAAAGTTCCCGGAATGTGCGTCATTTTTTAGCGTGAACCCCTTCCTTGCGTTAATGATATGCAAGGGAGGCGTTCCCATCTAAAAAATGACTCCCAGACCTTTACGTGGTATTTATACTCCCGGGCAAAAGAGTCGCCCGGGAGTGGGCGTGGCAAAAAACGGCGCATTTGCGCCGCTTTTTAACGCCTGGGTCAGGCATGGCGTTAAGGGACAAGTGGGCTCAAAATGAGCCCAGAGTGCCCTCCCCTGCTCCCAGGGACCCCCCCTGCCACCCTTGGCCACCCCAGGAGGACACCCAAGGCTGGAGGGACCCACCCCAGGGACATTCATGTAAGTATTTTTTTTTTTTTTTTAATAATTTTTTTTGGCATAGGGGGGCCTGATTTGTGCCCCCCTACATGCCACAATGCCCAATGACCATGCCCAGGGGACAGAAGTCCCCTGGGCATGGCCATTGGGCAAGGGGGCATGACTCCTATCTTTACAATGATAGGAGTCATGTTGATGGGGGATGGGCGTCGAAAATAAATGGCGCAAGTCGGGTTACGACGATTTTTTCGACGTAACCTGACTTGCCCCATTTTAAGACGCCCATGCGCCATTTTCCCCCTACGCCGGCGCTGCCTGGTGTACGTGTTTTTTCTCGCGCACACCAGGCAGCGCCGGTCTGCTTGCGCCGGCTAACGCCATTCAATAAATACGGCGCCCGCATGGCGCTTCAGAATGGCGTTAGCCGGCGCAAAACTTTTTGACGCTAAACTGCGTTAGCGCAGTTTAGCGTCAAAAAGTATAAATATGGGCCTAACTGTTACAATTGTAGCTACTCAGATCTCAAAGGTTTGCTCTAATTTCTTCAGAGCCCAGGACAGGAGAAATAAACGTGCCAGGACTCTTAAGTTCAGGTAGGTGTAGAACTGTGTACTATCATATCTATATAACTTAGTTGGCAATAGCAATTCTGTAGATATGGTTATTTCGGAGTTTTAACTTTTTCTTCCTATGTATCTGAACAAAACTTTCCAAAACAAATTTTATCTGCAGGTCAGGTTTTGTGCAGATCGGACTTGGGGGATAGATGTGGGAGGAACACAAAAGTGACATGTCTTATTTTATCCTTTACAAAAAACACTAAGGGGCATATTTATACTCCGTTTGCGCCGAATTTGCGTCGTTTTTTTCTACGCAAATTCGGCGCAAAACTAACGCCATATTTATACTTTGGCGTTAGACGCGTCTAGCGCCAAAGTATGAGGAATGAGCGTCATTTTTTTTGCGTGAACGCCTTCCTTGCGTTAATGAGATGCAAGGTAGGCGTTCCCGTCTAAAAAAATTCGCGTCGTATTTATACTCCCGGGCAAAAATCACGTCCGGGAGTGGGCGGGGCAAAAAACCCCGCATTTGCGCCTCTTTTTAACGCCTGGGTCAGGGCAGGCGTTAAGGGACCTGTGGGCTCAAAATGAGCCCACAGCTGCCCTCCCATGCCCCCACGGACCCCCCCTGCCACCCTTGCCCACCCCAGGAGGACACCCAAGCATGGAGGGACCCATCCCAGGGACATTCAGGTAAGTTCAGGTAAGTATAATTTTTTTTTTTTTAATATTTTTTTTTGGCATAGGGGGCCTGATTTGTGCCCCCCTACATGCCACAATGCCCAATGACCATGCCCAGGGGACATAAGTCCCCTGGGCATGGCCATTGGGCAAGGGGGCATGACTCCTGTCTTTACTAAGACAGGAGTCATGTAAATGGCGTCTGGGCGTTGTTAAGAATGCCGCAAATCGGGTGGAGGCGATTTTTTTGCCTCAACCTGACTTGCCCCATTTTAAGACGCCCTAACGCCATTTTCCCCAACGCCGGCGCTGCCTGGTGTACGTGGTTTTTTTCCACGCACACCAGGCAGCGCCGGTCTGCTAGCTCCGGCTAACGCCATTCAATAAATACGGCGCCCGCATGGCGCTTCAGAATGGCGTTAGCCGGCGCTAATCTTTTTGGCGCAAAACTGCGATAGCGCAGTTTTGCGTCAAAAAGTATAAATATGGCCCTAAAAGAATTATTCCAAACATGGCGTAAATTTAGAACTCTACTCAGGGAAGTGTGTTTGCTTCTTTCAATGTAAATCCTTTCAGTAGGTTTTCGCATAAAGAAAATGTGTTGTGGGAAAGGAACGGGTTGAAAGGTTAGAGACTATTTGTGTCTCGAAATTTAAAAAATACGAACATTTAATAGGATACGGGAGCTTGATGGGTATGTGGACCTGAAACTGGTTCCCAGACCCTGCAAGAGGTCTAGCATGGGCCCACAAGTGTCTTAAGTGTTTGCATACCCACGATGGTGTTTGTGGAACTCCCAAAAAATAATACAAAAATATTATATTTAAGGAGCCAACTCCTGCTTCTCATGCCCTTTGCCCATGAATGGTTCGGCTCAGGGTCTCACCACCAGCCAAGCCCTAGTGCCAATACCCATCATGCACAGGTGTGCGAATTATTTCATATAAATTGGATGTAGTATATCATCAAAAAATCCCAGAAAGTCACAGAACTACTGTAGTCAACGTGAAGTTATGGATAGGATTGGTTATAACATTTTAACATATTTTTAAAAAACCTCCAAAATTGACCTAACACAGAATAGTTAAAGTGAACTTAAGGTTACAAAGGAAAATCTAACATAAGAAGAAGTAAAATTTGCCAGTTATGGGAAAGTTCCATAATCTATAACTATCAAATCAGCCATGCAGGCTATATCTTGTGCATCATATGCAAATCTTATGACCTCACAATATTAATTATTATTATTACTAGTAAATAGAATTGTAGAGTGCATGGCTACCCAGAAAGGGTTTCCCAGGACTAAGTTACCATTCGAAACCCATAGTCACATCACACACAGGTTAAAGCAGTGAACTTTCAACTTCCTACGGAAAAACGTAAAAAAACGACAGGCCCTCAATTTAGGAGATAAGGAGTTCCGTATGTTTAGTCCTAAAAAGAAGAAGGCACAACCTTCTTGCCAAGCTTTTCTGATTCGGGAAATGGTAGCAAAGTCCAAGTTACTGGACCACAAAGCCCGGGTGGGTATATATGGTGATACCAGAGAATTGAGACACCTGGGGCCTGAGTTGCAAAGACACTTATGAACATAACAAAGTGCCTTAAATTGAACCCGACGTTCAATTGGAAGCCAATGAAGTTCTCAAAGCATACTAGCTGTAGAATAAAATTTGGGGGGGATGTAATAAAAGTCTTGCAGCCACATTTTGCACGATCTGAAGTCATCAGAGAAGGACTTTTTGACTACCAGATAAAGAATATTACCGTAATCTAGCCTGGAGATAACCAGAGCCTGGACTATGGTTCTTTTGTGCAGAATAAGTGATCCATCCCAAAATTTCCCTAAGCCATCGTAAAATGCCAAAACACTTGGCAGTCACCTTAGTAATTTGGAGCGGTGGGTGGTAGAGTCCACTCCGCCAGTGGAGTTCTCAGAGTTTTTGTCCGGCAAAAAACTCTGCCTACCATCAGAGGAACAGAGTTTGCTGGCATGCTTCCGCATTCTCTCTCATCTCTCTGCTGTGCGTCATTGCCAGGGGAATGTGTGCAGTTGCCTGGGCAGCAGCTGACATGCGTTGAGCGGTGACAGAGGTGACTCGCCCTGACAGACGCAGCAGGGAGAGACAGAGCTTGATGGCTGTGGCAACTACAGCAACAGTATCTCCTCCAGTGCGCTCTCGGCCAGGCTGGAGAGCATGGAGGGGCAGCCTTTGGATATGTGGCTGTGGTATACCGACCTGCACAACATCGTTGAAGGAGCATATGGCCTGGTGTGGTGAGTGGCACAGGGTTGAGGTCAGAGAGTGTAGCTGGGCATGGCAAGGGAGTGGCACCAGGGAGATTAGTTATGGTGTGGAAGGGCCGTGGTGGCATAGGTGTGGTGAGTTCTCCAGGGTAGAGTGGCAGAGAGTGCAGAGTGGGAGTTATAACATTGTGAGATGAGTGGGAAATAGAAGAAGAGGGGAAGGGAGGAAGAGTGAACCCTTGATGGTCTCAGTGGGTCAGTAAAACTTGAGGGCAGAGGATACACAATACAAGGTGGCTTCAGAAGGAGGGGAAGGATGAAGTGTAGATGAGTTTATTGTGCTAGAAAAGATAGATATCTGCTCTGTTTTAAGTGCCTCTTCGGGGTGTGGCGAGAAGGGGTTCATGAGCTGCTCCGCTTCGTTGACCCTAACACCCATTGCTTAGCCGATGATGCTTGGAGCATTATAATTAATGTACTGCCACATAACCCTACAACCACACATCGCAGAGAGCATTTACTGTATGGGTGGATGAGTACTCCGTCTGCACGCAGACCTTTGAGGAATTCCACAGAGTTTTTCGATGACGGTGTGAAACTCCATGAACTCTGCCCAGTAATTTGATGACTCATGGATATGTTTCAATCAAGCCACACTCCCAGATTCATGACTAAGGGCATGGGGTTAGGAGCCACTCCCACAAGTGGGGGCCCCACAGGTGAGGATGGTTGCCTACTAATAACTCCTCAGTCTTGTCCCTATTTAACTTGAGGGAGTTGGCATTCATTCAAGTCGACACTTGTGTGAGGCAGCTATTTAGGGTCTCTCTTCTGTGATTCCATTGAGATGACAGTAAACAATAATCTGAGTGTCATCGGCATATGAAAGAAGGGTAAGTCCACAATTCCCTAAAATGTCCACCAGTGATCGTACGTACAAGTTAAACAGAGTTGAACTGAGAGTGGATCCTCGAGTGATCCCAAAGGTAGAGGGAGTGGCTCAGAGTGATACTGATAGGAGTGGACTTGGAAAACCCAATTTTATAAAAAGGAGGCCAACCATGATAAGGCCGTATCGTGTACCCCCATGGCTGCTAGTCTTTGAAGTAAGATATTGTGGTTCACCTTATCGAAAGCAGCACTAAGATCCCAAAAAATAAGGCCTGTATTTATACTTTTTTTGCGCCGCATTTGCGTCGTTTTTTGACGCAAAAACGGCGCAAACTTGCAAAATACCATTGTATTTTGTAGGTTTGCGCCGTTTTGCGTCAAAAAGCGGCGCAAATGCGGCGCTAAAAAAAGTATAAATACGGGCCTAAGTGTTGTATTGCCACCATTATCAAGCTGTTGCCTGAGATAATCCATCACAGCAAGGAGGGCTGACTCTCTGCTGTGGCTTGCTTTAAAGCCTGATTGGGAATGGTGGAGCAGGCCAATAAGTTCTGCGTACCTCGTGAGTGTTTGTTCACATGTTATTCCAGCACTTTAGATAGAATGGAAAGGAGAGAAACTGGCGTATAGTTTCATCAGTCAAGATCAAACTGATGGGTCAAGATTGGGCTTTTTAAGTAAAGACCTGACCATAGCAGGTTAACTGGCCTTTAGAACAGTGCCTAACAGAATATAAACGTTTAAGAGTTGGGTAAGCATGTCCAGAGGTTTGGCTTTAAGTTGGGTTAGGTGGATTAGGGGGGTTAGCTGCAGGGACTGGCTTCAGGCCAGGCCTTGTAGACAACCCCTGCTGTACACGGGCAAATGCCGTGCAAAGTGCAAGGTTGGGTGCTTATAGGGGGTTGGCCTCAGGGCCTGGCCACCGCACCTCACCATGCACTGCTAATTACCCCACAAATTACGTAACTCATGACATCTTAACATCATTGATAATATCAATGTAATATTTGCAGTAAACTTTTTGACAAAAAAACTGTGCATGGCGGTGGCGTGACTTATAGTTACCTTAGGGCACGAGTTATAGTTTCTTTAGATAACTCTAACTAATGTGAATTTCTGTGGTTTTGTACGAGTAAATTCAGAACCTCACTAAAAGGTCCCTGTAACCTTTGTTTTTTCAGTGAATTTCTGAGGTATTATTTATACTATCTCCTAACTATAGCATCCTTCTAACCTTTGTTTTTTTTCAGTTAAGATATATATATATGCTCATTATTACTATTGTTGAGTACGGGGTAGGGCGAAGCCTCAACTGGGTAATGATAGCCCTCTCCTCCATCAAGAATGATTATAAATAGCATGTAAATCTACACGTAGGTGTAAATTTGCAGTTAAATAGCAAAACAAGTAGAGAGTTATGTCTAGGTGTAGAAGTAGATCCACTCAAGTAGATATACACTCGTATATTTACTTTTGTCAATTAGCCCCAAAGTATATACTCTATCTTGCTGTGTGCCAGGTAAATCATCAATAATAACAGACATTTATGTTTGACAAGCAGGGGCATTGTTTCATGGGGGTGTATGGGGTGTTACACCCACCTAATAAATGTATTTTCTGGCAAATACTTGGATACAGGTGCTTTCAGTAGGGTATGGTGAGGTGCCTCTTGGATTTCGATAGGAATTTTTACATAAACACAGTCCCTATCTGCTTTGAAAGTCTTCAAAAATGTTGGTTATTTTATAAAATATTGTGTTTTCTTTAATTTACCTGCCAATCTACATTCATCTTCCGTCCCACTGCCCCTATATCCCTTTTCATGTGCCCTGCTTGTCGCATTTGTTGAAAAATCTGAAGCTCAGAAACCCACCCTCCAAATCTTACTGACCAAGCAATTCACTGTTGACAAGAGTGGAATTGGAATTGTGGGCCAATTGTCGAAGCAATGGTGAAGAAATGAAGAGGGCTGGTGGCATTGTTTTAATGAATACCGAATGTAAATAATGGGTTGCTGGCACCGACAATTAAGAGATTTCTAGACAGGGCATAAACAATGAGACCAGCACTGGAGAATTGGTTTAATAATGTCATCAGAAGCCTAGATAACGTTGTGGGCTTTACATTCATAAGAACCCAAGTTTGTTTCTGAAATATGGTTTAATTTTGTTTAAAATACAAATATAGTATTTGAGAGCCCATAGTAAAAAGCATGGAACAATGTATAGTTATTGCATGTTAGTCAAAAGCCCTTTTGTGCTATTAGGGAAGACGTATTTAGCTCTTAAGTACCACATTTAATGCACATCATATCTCCAGCAGCAAAACACTTTCCAACCTGTTGTTTAGCTAGTCTAATATATATATTAGACTAGCTAAATAATCTACTGGCAGTCACCAGTAGGTAGTTATAGTTAGGACCTAGTTTCCATAGGAAGAGCATTTTTTGTTTTTCCAATAACTTTGATGCCACTTGATGAATCTACTAAATTTTCAAAACTTATACTTTGCTCAGTTCACCTGCTGGTTTGAAAGCTTTGGGCGATCCGTTAAGTGGTGACCAAGAAAAAGAGGGTTCCCAAAACACATTTTCTTCATGCATTTTCCTATAGGGATTTTGAACAGAACTACAGCCCAAACCGCTGGACGGAATTACACCAAATTTGATAGAAAGCTAACGCTTGTTCCAGAAAGCATGCGTTTAATGATTTGGTGTAAATCCGTTCAGTAGTTTCTCAGAAATTAGACTTTAAAAATATTGATTTCTAGGGACATGGATCCTCCGCGGATCCAACTGTCACTGTGCAGATATCTGATTGGCTGCCAACACTTCAACAAGGAAGTGTTGGCAGCCATCTTGGGACTCGATTTCAACTGAGTCCCCCCCCAAAAAAGGAAAAGGGGCCAGGGGCCAGGGTAGGGGCACCCTGACCCCTTACCTCTTGTGCTGGGGGCATGGTTGAGTTCAGAGCCCTCCAGAGCTTTAGTTCTTGAACAACTAGAGATCTTCCACCAATGTTTTGAGGTTATTTAACCAACCATATGTTCCTGGCTCGGATGTAATGTGGGGCAACATGTTACTTATTACCAGGAACATTCTGCAGTTAGAATGCTTTGCAGGAGAACAGTGGGATCAAAAAGACTATGCTATAAAAATATTTATCAGGATATCTTGGCAAGTGTTTATTAATTGGATACTGACTGTATAGGATATACTATAATGAGGAGTTTTAAATTAGTGAAAGATATTAGTGTGTCCGACCACAAGGGAGATCAGCTATGGACTGGGTAAAAAAAAACATTTGGTAAAGAAAAAACAGAAAAAACAATAGGCCCTTCTGATTATGCTTGTAAAAATGTGAGGAAAGGTAACAAAACTAGAGAGAAATGTCTTCAGACTCTTCAGTCTGTAAGTAGCTTACCCAAAGAAATTAGTACTCTAGATTGATTGAATAATGGCGATAGGGTTAAGCCATCATCCTCTAATTTAAAGTTAAGTTTCTTAATTTTGCCTAAACAAATGGCAAAATGTAGACATATCCTTTGAAGTACAATAGATAGGAGAAATCCCTTGCTTCTGTGCAAAACGTCTCATCTTCGCAGAAAACACTTTGTGACTAAGATTTTGTGTCAACAAATAATAATAAAAAGGGATTTAGAGCAAAGATAAATGAAACATTCATGTGCTGTCATAGAATAGGGATTAGATGTCTTTTACATATGAAATATAGATTTTATTAAAGACATCGAGGCTAATATTCTGCAATAAATCCTTTATTGCCACAACTCAGCAGCCATTATAAAGCTGTTAAAAAATAGAACATTAAACCATTCCAAAGCTTATAAAACCCCTTAGCAACAAGTCCTCTACCTTCTTTTATTGAAGTTGTGAAATCCAGCTGTGAATAAACAATCCTTAAACACAAAACTTGTTTCTAATGATTTCCCCATCCTTCATGAGATTCCGATGAATCTCATCATGCCTCTAAACCTGACCTGTTGAAAAACAAAATAACATATATTAGTAGAAGGGAAATATATAGGGAGGGATAATATTAGCCTCTGTGTCTTTAGTAAAATCCAGATTTTCTGTCCACCAGGGCTGTGGAAAATCTACATTTTATGTCAAGACCCGGAGGCCAACAATATGCAAGTTCAAAGAAAGTTAAAAGAAATAAGAAACTTAGGGGGTGATTCTAACTTTGGCGGGCGGCGGAGGCCGCCCGCCAAAGATCCCCCAACAGAATACCGCTACGCGGTCATAAGACCGCCGCGGTTATTCTGTGTTTCCCGCTGGGCTGGCGGGCGACCACCAGAAAGCCGCCCGCCAGCCCAGCGGGAAACCCCTTCCCACGAGGAAGCCGGCTCCGAATGGAGCCGGCGGAGTGGGAAGGGTGCGACGGGTGCAGTAGCACCCGTCGCGATTTTCAGTGTCTGCATGGCAGACACTGAAAATCTTTTAGGGGCCCTCTTACGGGGGCGCCTGCAGTGCCCATGCCATTGGCATGGGCACTGCAGGGGCCCCCAGGGGCCCCACGACACCCCTCCGGCGGTCAAAACCGCCAGGAACAGGATGGCGGTGAGGGGGTCGGAATCCCCATGGCGGCGCAGCAAGCTGTGCCGCCATGGAGGATTCCTCAGGGCAGCGGAAAACCGGCGGGAGACTGCCGGTTTTCCGTTTCTGACCGCGGCCATACCGCCGCGGTCAGAATGCCCTTGGGAGCACCGCCAGCATGTTGGCGGTGCTCCCGCGGTCGTCAGAATGACCCCCTTAGTCCCATATTTGTACTGTTTTAGCTCTGCTTTGTGATGCAAAAGTGGTGCCAACTTACAAAATACAATTGTATTTTGTAAGTTTGCGCCGCTTTTGCATAAAAAAATGAAGTAAAAATATGGGCCTTAGTCTCACCAGCTGGTCTTAAAAACTCTGTTCTGTTTTCATACTCCTTCGTGCATCTAACTACACACAGCTTCTCTCTTACCTCAAAATATGGGTAGAAAATTGAAGCTGAATATGTCTTTGTTCTTTGTCTTAAATGAAAACATATCCCCTCAAGCATATAAGACTTGTATGATATTTTAAGTGCTCACACATCAGACACTCTCTTAAAAGAGATCAAACATAGCAACATCGCTAATTTCAAAGACAAATCTCTCAAACTGAGTTCATCATTACAATCCCAACTCTCAAAACTCTCAGTACTTCCACAATGGAGTTATACATAGACCCTGGAGGTTTAGCAAGCCTAATACTCCTTAAAAGTTTTCTCACCATAATATCCTTTCTCACAGATAATCTGTCGACTAGCTACAATTGCTGATCTATACATGTTCACTGTCCTGTAAACTAATCCTTTAGCATATAATTAAAATAAGACATTGATCACTTGAACTACAGTAACTGAAACAGGATCAAGATCCCTCTTCATACACCAGCAAACCCCTTTACTCCACGTCAATCGATAAGCCTTCCTAGTTCCTGGTGCCCAAGATTCCTCGATAAGCCTAAAAGCCTCTGATGAAAGTCCTGGCTTTCTCTATACTTTCCTGAAAGTCTCCAAGACACTAACGTTTTTTAATCTGAATTGACCAGACACTGAATCTCTCCCTGAGGTCTCCGTAAGATTTCTGAAAACATCAGTAGCATCAGAGGAAAGTCTACACTCATTTCCAACATTAATTGGATACCATGCCTGAGACCTCCACAATGGAGTGATCACTACTACTCTCTCTTTCCTTCTACAAATCATTCCTGTCACTCTGCTGATCATTGCAAATGATGGAAATACGTACAGGGGAAGACCCTTCCAAACCTGAAGGAAAGCATATTCTCCCTCTGCCTCTGGATCTAGCCTTCAACTGAAGAACTTCTTCAACTGAGCACTGAGTCTGTTTGCAAAAAGATCCACTTGAAATTAACCCCATAGTTTCTCTGTTGCCTTGAGGACACTCCGATCTAGCATCCAATCGCTTTAATCATGGATATTTTATGAGGACCTATCTTCTATTGAATTATTCATACCTGAAATGTGTTTCACCTGAACCCTCAGACCTCTCTGTAGACATTACTCCCATTTTTTTTTCACTAAATCTGCTAAACCTTTCGACCGTGGTTCTCCTAACTTTTCATACCTCATTGCTGATGTATTGTCCATGCAAAGCAATACTGAACACTTAATAGTTTTGTCTGCAAAATAGTTTATTGCAAAAGAGCCTGCTAATATCTCTAAACAATTTATATACAAATACTTTTCTTGATCTGTCCAGCGACCACTAGTTCTTAAGAGCCACATCTTGCACCCCATCTTACCAAGCTCACATCTGATTCCACAATCAAATCCAGATTCTCTCCAAAAACTGCTTGCCCATTCCAGGCTTCCATATTTTTTAACCACTATATCAGCTCTTCCCTCACCCACAATGTTAGAGAAACTGTCTGTGAGTAGTGCAACCCACTCCTCAAGTGTTTTGCTTTCAGCCTCTGTAAGGCTCGATAGTGCAAGAGCCCTGGGAAAATAACCAGTTTAGTAGAAGACAAAAGGCCCACAATTCGAGCTAACATCCTTAATGAAACCATATCCAACTTCAGAATGTTCTTTAACCCCTTCCTTATTCTCTTTCATTTCTCCTTTGGTAACCGTAGCATACCATCCTCCGTATCTACCACAAACTGGATTTGTTGTCTTGGAACTAAATCCAATTTCTTTCTGTTCACCACAAAACCGAAATCTTTCAAAACTTTTACAGGCAACCACATATGTGCTTTCAAAAGCTCCTTGTCCTGATCCAAGATTAAAGTGTCATCTAAATAAATAATCATACTTATTCCCCTCTATCTCAGAAATGCTGCCACTGGACAAAGAACTTTCATAGAGCCTCAGTGAGCCAATGACAGGCCGAAAGGAAGGCACCCAAGCTTCCAAACTTTCTCCTCCCACATGAATCTCAAAAACCTCTGTTCCTTCCATATTGAAACCGTCAAATATGTATCCTCCAGATCCAGTCAAGTGATCCAATCTCCCTTCTGTAATATATCCCTCAATAGATGGATGCCCTCCATTTTGGAATGATGGTAGACCACCCCATCATTTAACTCATAACCAGCCTCATTCCCTTGCCCTTTTTTCCACAAGCACAAGAAAAATGTTGCTTATAAAGCCTGGAGACTCACTGTCTTCCAGCACCACTGCACCTTTTGAAATCAACTCCTATATCCCCACATCTATGAACCTTACCTGATCTGCTGTAAAAAGCATATTCCTTGGTAACCTTGGCTGAACCCGTTCCACCAGAAACTTTATTCAAAACCATCTTACTGTTTCCAAAACCCAAGGTTACTTGAACCCATTTGTCGTAAATCTGGGCACGTCTGCCGCCCTATTTTTAGGGGATAACAGAAGGGTCTACACTTAACCTGTAGATCCTCAAATCTTTTTCTCTCCATGGGCACCTCTTTCCCGTCTTCTTTGTCTCTGTTGGTAAAAGCTCCCTGACTGATAGGAGCCCTGACTTTGGAAGCTTCAAACGTCTCTAGTAAGAGGAGCCTCTGATGATTCCTTGATTTCGACCAGGGAACCAGCCCCTCATTCTCCTAGCCATCCTGACAAACTTAGGCCCATATTTATACTTTTTTAGCGCCACATTTGCTCTGCTTTTGCATCAAAAAATATGCATATGCGGCGCTAAACAAGTATAAAATATGGGCCTTAGATTCTTAATAAAGGCATCTTCAAACAATAAACCTCTAGCTGAGGGGCCTTTCTCATTACTAGCTAGCTCCACCAGTTTTGGGTCAATCTTAAGCAGGAGGCCTTTCCTCCTTTCAATAGAAAGGGTTGTATTTGCATTGCCCAAAAGACACACTGGACTTTGCACCCATTGATGCAATTCGTTCACATCAATCCCTTTATTATATACATAGGCTTCCTCTGTCATGCCAAGAATTTTAATGAAAGGACCCACTACATCAAGAAGCTTGTTCTGACAGGATCTTATATTTTTGTCCAAACCTTTCTTAGGATCCTGTCACCTTTACCCAGAAAGATGATTATCTTTAGAGCTAACTCTGGACTAACTAAGGGCCTGATTTAGAGTTTGGCAGACAGGTTACTCGTCACAAATGTGATGGGTATCCCATCTGCCATATTATGATCTCCATAGGCAATTATGAGATCGTAATACTGCAGACGTTTGTGACAGAGTAACCCGTCTGCCAAACTGTAAATCAGGCCCTAAGACTCTATCTGCAATTTAAAGTCTTGGACATTCAGACCTCAACCTGACACATGCTTCTTTATAATTTCCTGTCAAATCAAACATTTTACATAATCAGCCATGTGATCTGAATGCGCCCACTTGGGGGAAAGTGGATGCTTAATCAAAAGTGGATCAAACATATATTGGCCCAACAGGTCAGTCAAAGCATCATCATCCTTCATTTTAGAATGACCATCATCCTTCATCATAAAGTGGTCACCAGTAACCTTCATCCTAAAGGTCTCACATTCCATAGACTCAGAAGACAAATCAGCTGAACAACTTAGACCCATATTTATACCTTTTTAGCGCTGCATTTGCATCATTTTTTGACGCAAAATCGGCGCAAACTTTCAAAATACAATTGTATTTTGTAAGTTTGCGCCGATTTTGCGTCAAAAAACGACGCAAATGTGACGCTAAAAAAGTATAAATATGGGCCTTATTTCTAAATCCGCACTTCAAGAAGATTCCTCAGAAGGGACAGACCTGCGCTTTTGACCCTTGGGCTTCCTTTCATTTACATAACTTGGGCCTTTATTATTCCCATCATGTGTGCCCTCATCACCATCCTCATGTCTGTCCTCACAGATGTCATGGTCAGTTTCCGAAGATCTCTTTTTTTTCCACCACTTCAATGGCAGCATCCAAATGCTTTCTTTGCCTGCCAACTTAATGCCTTTTCCTAATATTTCTCTCAGTCTCATTTGCTGACGATAAACACTCCTCCTCTGAAGCCCTAGATCTGGTTAAAAACATCTCCAATTTCTTATCAATTCTTTTGAAAACTTCTTCAGTAAATGAATCAATGGCCTTACTAAGCTTTCCCTCCCTCCAGGCTTGTATTCTGAGAACCCTCAGCTTGTACCATTGTATAAAGTAATAGAAGAGAACACCAAAACCATAGAGCAACTAATGTTTATCTAGCTAATACACCCAATGTCTTCAAAACAGATCAGCGATCTAATGCCATCAATATCACCTCAGTGTGAACTCTTCACTCTAAATACCAAAGCTTTTCTAAAACAAATGGCTACCTGCCGAAATATAGGTTGACAAAAGGTCAAAATACCATGAATCACCCCAGTGAAGCTACGGGACTACAAAGATTTTAACTGTCTAGTTGTTGAAGAAAAAATTATAAAATGGTGCCCGATGCACATAATGTATCAGCGCGATTCGGGCAAATGCAGTACTAAGTTCCCCACACGCCCCCCACTGTTATCTGAGTAACAGTGAGCATGAGAAGCAGCAACCTCCACACGTGTGCCTTGGAGCACAAGGGAATACAGAACACATGCAGTCAAGGGGAGCTCAAGAAGCAGCAACTTTCACATGCTCGCCTTGGAGCGCAAGGGAAACAGGACACACACACTCAAACCGTTAGACGTGCCACAGCTTCAACCAAAAAAAGCAAGCGCAAGGAGTTTAAAGAATTCCTCGCTCTAGGCTCACCTTAAAAAGTAAAGCATGTCTGACTTCAATATTCTCCAATATTAAAATGTCACTATCCACACAGTGTGCATAGCCCCCCGTTGACCACAGGTTCCCATGAAAACAGAAATAACGAGTGCAAGGTGATCAAAGACTCCCTTGCACCTGCCTGATTTAATCAAAATAAGACAGGCCTAACACGTTTGATCTTGTGGGGCCATTTGGAGGGCTGAATCCCATACCCTGGTGGGACCATCTGTCCCAGGGTAAGTGTGCCTGACACCAAAGCTGACACTGCTCTCCTGGTGGGATTACTTGTACCAGGGTGCACTGCTGTTTTGCCGGCCATCTTCATTGAGTGCACCTGTGAGAGGTAGGAGGTGCTTCATTGTGTTAAAAGTGCTCTCTCTTTCCCGCAACGTGTGACTCGTTTGATCTTGTGGGGCCATTTGGAGGGCTGACTCCCATACCCTGGTGGGACCGTCTGTCCCAGAGTAAATGTGCCTGACACCAAAGCTGACACTGCCCTCCTGGTGGGACCACCTGTCCCAGGATGCACTTCTGTTTTGCCTGCCATCTTCATTGACTGCACCTGTGAGAGGGAGGAGGTGCTTCATAAGTGCTCTCATCTTCCCACAACGGGGTACGCACGCAGGCCGTGCCTGGGTGAAGCCCAGGCCAAGGGCGGGCCTGTCCACACCCATCAGAGCCCAGGACTGCCGCCCCCCTTTTGTTTGCCTGAGTAAGGTATTCAGAGATTTATTCATATTTGGGCAAACAGATAACATAGTATCAATAAGAGTAGTTCGATTGTATAATTATGTAAATTCCTAGGTGACCTTCAATTTCGCTTGTGAAATAGCCTATAAGGGGAATAAATAAATAAAGAGAAGGCCACCTATAAGCAAAGATAACAACAAGAGGAGTTGAATAGGTAGGAGCCAAAGATAATTAAAGAATCAGATTATGGGGAAACGTAAAGCAATTGAGCCCTCTATGGTAAGGGGAAGATACCCAAAAAGACAAGGCATGCAGGGGATAACTGTACTATCTCACAGATCGACGATGTGATAGAAGAGGTCGAATCCTTGTTGTGCGATAAGTCCAAACTACAGGAAGCACCCAAAAAAAAGATGACATCCTTTTATACAAAATAGATAGGGACATATAAGACAAAAACCACTGAGGTGAGGGGGGGGGGCAACGTTCGACCATCAACTAGCCAAAATCCTGTTACTATTATAATGGGAAGAGAGAAAGTCAAATCTGAACAGACCCTATGCTAGTCCCTACCACAAAGCCGAAGTATTGAAAGAGAGGACGTACCCCAAGAGAGTGGCTTAATCTATTCCAATAGGCATGCTGTTTTGGAGAAAGATGATCTAAACAATGCAGCAAGGAAAAATGATACAGATAATTGTCTTCATTTTGACTCTGTAACACAATCGGCTAGAGAGGAAACAGTAGCACTACATCAAGATCAGGACAGTAGCTTGAAACATAAACAGAGGGATAAACCAGATTTATATGAGATCATTAGTAATCTAACACGAGAGGTTAAGGAATTAAGGTGCCTGGTAGAAATCCTGGTAACACATGCAAAGGATACAAAGGGAATGGTAAATAATGGAGAGCTAGACATAAAAAGAAACTCTCCTAGACCCTTGCATCCACTAGGTAGATTTCAAACTCCCTGATGATCCCTAGCACAGCATATTAAAAATCTAGAACAGTGTAATGCCACCTACCTGACACATGAACAGAGAGGATAGGACAACAAAAGTAACAGCAGGGCATGGGAGTGTATTGGTTCCCAGATATGGGAATCGCACAAGAAAATATGTAGAATTTCTTGGGAGGGCTGTCTTGAGGCCCGGGCCCCTGAGATAGAAGTGAGGCACTTGGCAAAATTACATGATCAACCTCTCAATAGGAGTGCAAACAGCTCCATAAATATGTGACATCATGAGAGTAGTTTGAGGAACTCAAAGGAACATGTAGTCTATTTAACCAATGTGCCTAAATTGAATCACCACGGCAGGGAAGACGGGGACTCCCTCAAAAATAAACTTACCCACTGGATTAGACATAAGTGACAATGCTTATCATTTATACGTTCAGATATTGTAAAAGCAGAAAGGCTATCAGTAGGTAAAAGAAGGTACAACGCCATTGCAATAACAGTGAAGGATAAGGGATTAATAGATGCTTTATTACCATGGAGTTGAGATGTGGAACCTCTTTAAAATCGGATATGAGTTTTAGATTATTTAATCTCTTTTCCCCAGATTCCCTAGCCTTGAGGGATAGCCAAAGAGGATTGGAACAGGAAGTAAGGCCAAAAAGAGATAGTGAACTTGAGACCATAGACTCACAGATCCATCCTAGCCCATCGGGCCAGGATGTGACCCCATATGTAACAACAGATGAAACTCTAGGTGACAAAAACCAGCAGAACGTGAGGCTTGGGAGGGATGTGGGGTCAATACCTGACCACAACGACCCCGTTGTATCCCAGGGATCGGCAACAAGATCTATGTGCTCAATAGTTAAGGACATTGTCTCCGTATTATCATGGAACGTGGTGGGCCTAAGGAGCAAGCTAACTGACTCCAAATGCTGTTTAAATCAGTTCCCATTTTGTAGCAACACTGTTTAAGGCCTCAGTGTTTCCAGATCGTCAATTTTCATTCACTTTTACAAAATATCAAAACTATGCATCTTAGCCTCTTGAGAGCATGGAGATATCTCTAAACATGCTTACGTTCAGCACCAAAAGTGATGATCATTTAATTCTTTATGACACGTTGAAATGAATCATCACTTATGGGGCTTAAACAAGCATGTTCAGAGCTGTTGCCATGCTCTTCATTGGGCCACTATGCAAAGTTTTGAATTTTTGTTAAAAGTGAATGAAAATGGCCCAATTGGTAATATTGAGGCCTTAAAATGTGACAATACACAGTGGGAAGTGATTTAAACAGCATTTGGAGTCATTTTGAATTCAATCAAAAAAGGCAGATTTTTGATGAAAACAATTGGCCCGCGGACTTACGAAATACCTCAGGGAGGTCAAAAATGGACTGTTTTCTATTGTTGCATCTTGTTGAAGTGGGTCATCTTTTTTCAAGCTTAAATATGGAGGTTTTGTGATATTTTCATGCTCTCAAGGGGCCAAAATTCATAGTTTTTAAGTTTTGTAATGTTTTGTAAAGTGAATGGAAATGGCAGATTAGGTAAGGTTGAGGCGTTAGACATTGTTTCTTCACTATGGGAAGCGATTTAAACAGCACTTGGAGTCATTTTTTATACGAGCAAAAAGGTCAGATTTTTTATTAAAAGCAATGAACCGCGGACTTACAAAATACCTCAGGAAGGTCCGAAATAGAGCGTTTTCAATTGTTCTATCATTCAGCTCTTTATGACTTGTTGAATTGAATCATCACTTTTGGGGCTTAAATAAGAATTGTTTGAGCCATTTCCTTGGACTCAAGGATCCAAACTGCATAGTTTTGAGATTTTGTTAAAGTGAATAAAAATGGCTCATTTGAATATACTGGAGAAGTAAACAGTGTTTATACACTGTGATAAGTGATTTTAAAAAGTGAGATTTTTTGATGACCCCAGACTTGGACCGTTTTCAATTATTGCATCTATGAATTTATGCAAAAAAAGTCAGATTGTTAATGAAAATCGATGAACGGCAGACTTACGAAATGGATGTGGAGGGTCAAAAATGGACAGTTTTCAATTGTTCTATCATTTAACTCTTTATGACTTGTTGAAGTGAAATCTCATTAGTTTGCATTTTGGCTGGATGAGAGCATGCACATGGCTTTAAATGTGATTATTTAGGACCCAAAAGTGATGATTCACTTCACCAAGTCATAAAGACTTAAAAGATGCAACAATTAAAAAGCGTCCATTTTTTATCTCCCTGAGGTATTTTTTTAAGTCCAGGGGTCAATGATTTTCATCAAAAACCTGAATTTTTTGCTTGAATTCAAAATGACTCCAACTGCTGTTTAAATCACTTCCAACAGTGTATAAACTCTGTTTAAGGCCTCAGTGTTATCAAATCGGCAATTTTATTTCAATTTTACAAAATCGCAAAATGTTCCATCTTGGCTTCTTGAAAACATGAAAATGGCTTTAAACCTCATTATTTAAGTTCTAAAAGTGAGGATCCACATTAACAAGTCATAAATAGTCAAAACATGCAACATTGAAAAAGGTCCAATTTTGACCTTCCTAGGGCATTTCATAAGTCTGCAGGGTCAAGAATTTTCATCAAATCCCACTTTTCACATGTTCTAAAAATGACTCCAAATGCTGCTTAAATCACGTCCTGTGCTGTATAAATACTTTTTAAGGCAACAATGTTACTAAAATGTTAATTTTAATTCAATTTTATGAGATATCAAAACAAAGCATTTTTCCCCATTGAAAGCATGTAAATGGCTCTAAATATGCTTAGTTAAGCCCCAAAATACATGATTCACTTCAACAAGTCATAATGAGTTAAAAGATATAACAACTGAAAACAGTCAATTTTTGACCTCCTTGAGGTATTTCAAAAGCCACAAGCAATGATTTTCAGAAAAAATCTGACTTTTTTGCTTGAATTCAAAATGACTCCAGGGGCTGTTTAAATTACTTCCTGCAGTTTATAAGCACTGTTTGAACCCTCAGGGCCATATTTATACTTTTTGACGCAAAACTGCGCTAACGCAGTTTTGCGTCAAAAAAATTAGCACCGGCTAACGCCATTCTGAAGCACCATGCGGGCGCCATATTTATTCAATGACGTTAGCCGGCGGCGCTGCCTGGTGTGCGTGAAAAAAAATGACATACACCAGGCAGCGCCGGCGTAGGGGAATATGGAGCTTGGGCACCAAAAAATGGGGCAAGTCAGGCTGAGGCAAATTTTTCGCCTTAACCCGATTTGCGCCATTTTTTTCGACTCCCAACCCCCATTGAAATGACTCCTGTCTTAGCAAAGACAGGAGTCATGCCCCCTTGCCCAATGGCCATGCCCAGGGGACTTCTGTCCCCTGGGCATGGTCATTGGGCATAGTGGCATGTAGGGGGGCACAAATCAGGCCCCCCTATGCCACAAATTTTTTTTAAAAAAAATACTTACCTGAACTTACCTTAAGTTCCCTGGGATGGGTCCCTCCATCCTTGGGTGTCCTCCTGGGGTGGGCAAGGGTGGCAGGGGGTGTCCCTGGGGGCATGGGAGGGCACCTCTGGGCTCCTTCCGAGCCCACAGGTCCCTTAATGCCTGCCTTGTCCAGGCGCTAAAAAACGGCGCAAAAGCGTCTGGACGTCATTTTTTTGAACCCGCCCACTCCCGGGCGTGAATTTTGCCCGGGAGTGTAAATACGGCGCACATGCCTCAGAGTCACTTATGCCTACCTTGCATATCATTAACGCAAAGTAGGTGTCCACGCTAAAAAATGACGCAAACTCCATGGACTTTGGCGCTAGACGCGTCTAACGCCAAAGTATAAATATGGAGTTAGTTTTGCGTCGGAATTGTGTCAAAAAAAACGACGCAATTCCGGCGCGAACAGAGTATAAATATGCCCCTCAGTGTTTCCAAAATGGCCATTTTGATTCACTTTTATAAACTTTTACAACTATGCATTTTGGCTCCTTGAGAGCATGTACATGGCTCTAAACATGCTTATTTAAGCCCCAAAAGAGATGATTCAACATGTCATAAAGAGTTAAAACATGAAACAACTGAAAGCAGTACATTTTTGAAGTCCCTGAGGATTTTTTTAAGTCCACGGGTCAATGATTTTCGTCACAACGTGAGTTTTCTGCTTGAATTCAAAATGTCTCCAAGTGCTGTTTAAATTGCTTCACACAGTGTATAAGCAAAGTTTAAGCCCTCGGTGTAATCAAATGGGCCATTTTAATTCAATTCTACAAAATCTCGAAACTATGCTCCTTGAGATTATGTTGGCTCCAAACATGTTTATTTCACCGCAAAAAGAGATGATTCAGTTCAACAAGTCATAAAGAGTTAAATGATAGAACAATTGTTAAATGGTATATTTTGGACCTGCCTGAGGCATTTGGTAAGTCTGTGGTTCATCTATAAATCTCACTTTTTTGCTTGAATTCGAAATGACTCAATATTCTGTTTAGATCACTTTCTGCAGTGCACAAACACTGTTTGAGGCCTCAGTGTTATCATATCGGCCATACTCATTCACTTTTACAAAATAACAAAAATATCCAATTTGGCCCCCTGAGAGCATGGAAATTGCCGTAAACATGCTTATTTGGGCTCCAAAAGTGACGATTCACATAAACAGGCCATGAATAGTTAAACGATGCAACAATTCAACATGGTCCATTTTTCACCTTCCTGCAGCATATAATAAGTCAGTGGGTCATCGCTTTTCATTAAAAATCTGACTTCTTTGCATAAATTCTGAATGACTCCAAAAGATATTTAAATCACTTTCTGTAGCCTATAAACACTGTTTAATGCCTCAAAGTTACCAAAAGGGTCATTTTCATGCACTTTTATAAAAAATCTATACTGTGCATTTTGGTCACTGGCAAGCATGTAAATGGCTCCAAGTGTGCTTATTTAAGCCACTAAAGTGGTATTTCACTTTAACGGGTCATAAAGAGTAAGTCTGTGGGTCAATGATTTTAATAAAAAATCGGACTTTTTTGCTTGAATTCAAAATGACTCCAAATGGTGTTTAAATCACTTCCCACAGTGAACAAACCCTGTTTTGGCCTCAGTATCAGGAATTCAGTCATTTTCATTCACTTTTGCAAATTTTCAGAATTATGCATTTTGGACCCTTAAGTCCATGGAAATGGCTCTAAACATGCTTATTTAAGCTACAAAGGTGATGATTCACTTCAACTAGTCTTAAAAAGTTTAATGATACAACAAATTAAAACAGTCCATTTTGGACATGACCTTTGTGAGGCATTTCATAACTCCACAGGTCATCGATTTTCATTAAAAATCAGACTTTTTTGCTTAAATTCAAAATGACCCCAAAAGATGTTTAAATCAATTCAAGCGCTCCTTTAGAGCATGTAAACGGCTCTGAATATTATAATTTACTCAGAAAAAGTGATAATTCACTTTAATAAGTCGTCATAAAGAGTTAAAAGTTACAACAATTTGAAGCACTCCATTTTTTTACCTCCCTGGTGTATTTCGCAAGTCCGCAGGTCAATTATTTTCAACAAAAATCTGACTTTTTATCTTTGAATCCAAAATGACTCCAGATGCTGATTAAATCACTTCCCGCTTTGTAAAGACACTGTTTAATCCCTCAGGGTTACCAAATCAGTATTTTTCATTCACTTTTACAAAATATCAAAACTATGCATTTTGTTTTCTTGGTGCAGCAGGACTTCAGTTCATGAGCCTTGAGTCTTCTTTGTTGCTGGTCTTCTTTAGTCCAAGAAATCTGATTTCTTGGATGAGGGATGCCCACTAAATACTGTATTTAGTGGGCATTTTATGTAATATCTTTGAACATGCTAATTTAAGCCCCAAAAGTGATGATTCACTTCAACAATTGATGAGTTAAAAGATGCAATAATCGAAATTGGTCCATTTTGGACCCTTCGGAGCCATTTGGTAAGACACAGGTCATCTATTTTCATTAAAATATCAAAATGACTCCAAGTGTTCTTTAAATCTCTTACTGCAGTGTATAAACACAGTTTGAGGCCTCAGTGTTACAAACGGGCCATTTTCATTCATTTTTACAAAATCTTAAAACTATGCATTTTGGCCTCTTGAAAGCATGGAAATGTTTCTGAATATGTTTATTTAAGCCCCAAAAGGATGATTCACTTCAACCAGTCATAAAGAGTAATTGATAGATAAACCGAAAACTGTCCATTTTGAACCTTCCTGGGGCATTTCGTAAGTCTGCGTGTCATCGATATTCATCAAAAATATGACTTTTTTGCCTGAACTCAAAATGACTCCAAGTGCTGTTTAAATCACTTCCCATAGTGCACAAACACTGTCTAAGGCCTCAATGTTCCCTAATCGGCCGTTTTCATTCACTTTTACAAAACATAAGAGTTAAAAGATACTGCAATTGAAAACACTCAATTTGGAACCTTCCTGAGGCACTCCATAAGACTGAGGGTCAATGGTTTTCGTAAAAAATCTGATTTTTTTCAAAATTACTCTAAGGGCCAGATATGTCAAAGGGTTTTTATCTATTTTGTGTCTATGGGAAAATGTGTTGATACATATAGCCCCAAATGCTATTTACAGCACTTCCAGCAGATCACTGCACAAACACTGTTTAAGGCCATAATGTTATCATATTGGCCATTTTCATTTACTTTTACATAATCTCAAAACTATGCAGTTCGGCTCTTTGAGAGCATGAAAATGACTCTAAACCTGGTTCATTAAGCTCCAAAAGTTATGATCCATTTCAACAAGGCATAAAGAGTTAAAAGATGCAACTGAAAAGAGTCAATTTGTTACTTTCCTGAGGCATTTTCTAAGTTCGTGGTTCATCGATTGAAGGAGGCTAGCCTTCAATGTAGTGTGTAAAACTAGGCACACTGAGCTTGGGGTACACGTTGGATTGAAAAGATAAAATCTAGACCACCTAATGTGTAAATGGCTATAAACATGTTTATTTCAGTGGCAAAACTAATGTTTCACTTCAACAAGCCATGAAAAGTTCAAATATGCAACAATTGAAAAGGTTCATGTTTGGACCTTATTGAGCCATTTCAAAGGTTCTCGGGTAACTGATTTTCATCAGAAATCTGACTTTTTTGCTTCAATTCAAAATGACTCCAAATGCTGTTTAAAACCCTTCCCATAGAGCACAAACACTGTCTGAGGCCTCAATGTTCCCTAGTCAGCCATTTTCATTCACTTTTATAAAATCTAAAAACTATGCATTTTGGCCCCTTGAGAGCATGAAAATGTCACTAAACCTCATTATTTAAGCTCGAAAAAAGATGATCCACTTCAAGAAGTCACAAAGAGTTCAAAGATGCAACAATTTAAAACAGTCCATTTTTAACCTCCCTGGAGTATTTCATAAGTCCACGGATCAATGGTTTCTGACCTTTTTGATTAAATTCAAATGACTGCACATGCTGTTTAAATCACTTCCAGCAGAGTATAATCACTGCTTAAAGCCTCAGTGTTACCAATTGAGCCAATTTCATTCACTTTTACAACATTTCAAAACTTTACATAGTGGTTCATTGAAAGCATGGAAACAGCTCTAAACATGCTTATTGGTTACATTGAGGTGCTAAGCAGTGTTTGGGCACTGTGATAAGTAAGTTAAGCAGCAATTGGAGTGATTTTGAAGTCAAGCAAAAACATCAGATTTTTGGTGAATATCATTGACCCGTGGACTTACGAAATACCTCAGGGAGGTAAAAAATGTACTGTTTTCAACTGTTGCATCTTTGAACTCTTCTTGAAGTGAATCACCTCTTTTGGGACTTAAATAAGCATATTTAGAACCATTTACATGCTCTGAATGGGCCAAAATGCAAAATATTGAGATTTCACAAAAGTGAATTAAAATGGCCCTTTTGGAAACATTGAGGTCTCAAAACGGCTAACACACCGCGCAAAGTGATTTGAACATCTTTTGTCGTAATTTTGAATTCAGGTAAAACAGTCAGGTTTTTAATGAAAATTGATGACCCACCGAGTTAGGAAGTGCCGCAGAAAGGTCCAAAGTGGACCTTTTTCAAATGTTGCATGTTTTAACTCTTTACATGTTGTTGAAGTGACATCACTTTTGGGGCTTAAATAAACATGTTTAGAAGGATATGCATACATTCAAAGGGCCAAAATGAATAGTTTTGAGATTTTATAAAAGTTATGTAACACTGAGGCCTCAAACACTGTTTTGTGCACTATGGGAAGTGATTTAAACAGCATTTGGAGTCATTTTGAATTCAAGCAAAAAAGTCCGATTTTTGATGAAAATCGATGACCCGTGGATTTATGAAATGCCTCAGGAAGGTGCAAAATGGACCGTTTTCAATTGTTTTATCATTTACTCTTAATGACTTGTTGAATTGAATAATCACATTTGGGCAATAAATAAGCATATTTAGAGACATTTCTATGCTCTCAAGGGGTCAAAATGAATAGTTTTGAGATTTTATAAAAGTGAATGAAAATGGCAAAATCTCAAAACTTTGCATATTGGCCATTTGAGAGCATTAAAATGGCTCCAAACCTGATTATTTAAGCTCCAAGAGTGTTGATTCACATTAACAAGTCATAAATAATCTGGATCAGTTAGCTTGCTCCTTAGCCCCGCCCAATTTCATCTGAGTCTCTTCCAGGAGACTTGGTTAGTGGAACCACCTTACAAGTTGGGTTATAAACTTATTTTGTGAGTGCCATCCCAGCATCAAGTGGGAGAACATCTGGGGGACTGGTCTTATGGGTAAAAATGTCCCTAAATGTTGAGATAAACCTGCATAATATAGCCTCACCTGATATTTTGGGGGTGTCAATTAGTACAAAAACTAAGGGGCATATTTATACTCTGTTTGCGCCGGAATTGCGTTGTTTTTGTTTTACGCAATTCCGACGCAAAACTAACTCCATATTTATACTTTGGCGTTAGACTCGTCTAGCGCCAAAGTCCATGGAGTTTGCGTCATTTTTTAGCGTGGACACCTACTTTGCGTTAATGATATGCAAGGTAGGCGTTCCCATCTAAAAAGGTGACTCCGAGGCATGTGCGCCGTATTTACACTCCTGGGCAAAATTCACGCCCGGGAGTGGGCGGGTCAAAAAAAATGACATCCAGCCGCTTTTGCGCCGTTTTTTAGCGCCTGGACAAGGCAGGCGTTAAGGGACCTGTGGGCTCGGAAGGAGCCCAGAGGTGCCCTCCCATGCCCCCAGGGACCCCCCTGTCACCCTTGCCCACCCCAGGAGGACACCCAAGGATGGAGGGACCCATCCCAGGGATATTAAGGTAAGTTCAGGTAAGTATTTTTTTTTTATTTTTTTGTGGCATGGGGGGCCTGATTTGTGCCCCCCTACATGCCACTATGCCCAATGACCATGCCCAGGGGACAGAAGTCCCCTGGGCATGGCCATTGGGCAAGGGGGTATGACTCCTGTCTTTGCTAAGACAGGAGTCATTTTAATGGGGGTTGGGAGTCGAAATAAATGGCGCAAATCGGGTTGAGGCGATAATTTTGCCTCAGCCTGACTTGCTCCATTTTTTGGCGCCCAAGCTCCATATTCCCCTACGCCGGCGCTGCCTGGTGTACGTCATTTTTTTCCACGCACACCAGGCAGCGCCGCCGGCTAACGCCGGCTAACGTCATTGAATAAATACGGCGCCCGCATGGTGCTTCAGAATGGCGTTAGCCGGCGCTAATTTTTTTGACGCAAAACTGCGTTAGCGCAGTTTTGCGTCAAAAAGTATAAATATGGCCCTAAATCTTATACCATCTTTTTAATGTCTATATACGACCTAGGAGAACAAACCAGGAGCCATGTGCAATAAGCATCTTAGACGCTATGTTAAGAAACATCTCTGCAGGCAAACCAATAATAATAGGAGGCAATTTTAACTGTAATTATGAACCCATAGTCAGATTAGACCGTTTGTTAGAAGACAAAGATATAGCAAGAGGTGTTCCCCTTTTGACCACCGAAGAAACAATTCCTTGCACGGCTGCGGCCAAGCAATTTATGAATTTTACTGTACAACACGGGTTAAGGGCATGCAATGGCAGAATAGTACAGGAGGTCTCTAACTTGGATACATTCCAAAGAGGTAGGGTACGCTCAAGACTTGATTATATTATACATAGCACTATCTCATGGGATAGGATAAAGACATTTAAAATTGACAACAGAAGAGAAAGTGATCACTTCCCGCTAAGTATAGAATTGAACGGATTGAACCTAAATTTGAATTGCTCATGAAGGAATAGGACTGAAATAACACCCTCTGCCAGTAACAATCACAGATCAGTAAAATGGCCCTCTGTATTGAGTAATTTGGAGGCTAGGTCAAATATATATACCCAATTTGCTAACTTGTTGAACCCATATGTCTATGTAAGGCCTATTGAAATACCAATACTTGCCATACATCAATCCTTGACTGCATCGCTGGGATCCCATTTTACTAAAATGATACAACAAAAGGCATATCAAGTAGAAAACGCCACTAGGAAGTCTAACCCCTGGTATACATCTGAATGCAAAGAAGGGAAAATGATATTATTCCAAGCCCTAAAATCGTAAAATTGGACAGGAATACAACAAGCAAGGGCTAGCTACAGGAAAATCTTGACCAAGGCAGAGAAAAGTTGGCATGATCAAAACTGGGATGACCTTACTGCAGCTAAGCAAAACGATACAGTAACGTTTTGGAGGATAGTTGCACATGGGAGTAAAGAGGGGATATCTAACACTGAGCATCATATAGATCCCGCTACATGGGTCTGTCATTTTACTGATCTTTATTCGGATTCCATTAACCACTTCCACCACCCTTCTCCTACCGGGGAGCAGTTGATAGTAGTCCCAGCTGAGAATATCTGCTTTAGTCTAGATGAAACAGTGGAGGCTACAGAAACTATTAAATCAGGCAAAGCTCCAGGCCCGGACAAGATCCCAGCAGATCTATTTAAACATAATATTGACATTTGGGCCCCATACATAAACCTAATAAGCAATGCAATAGCAAGAGGAGGCCCCATTCCTGAGATGTGGAAAGGAGCAGAAATTATTCCAATCTATAAAAAGGGATCCAGGCACGAGCCCAGGAACTATAGGCCGATCAGCTTAATTGATGCATCACAAAAAATCTATGCCAAACAGGTGCTACAAAAAATTGCTGATTGGATGGAGGAGGGAAATATTTTATCATCTTCAGGCCGAGAACTAGTGCAATCGCTCAGGACTACAGGCTTTTATGCATTATGTGGAAATATTCTAAATTGCAAAAAAGCCATCTCTATATAGCATTTGTGGATCTACGTGCTGCCTTTGACCTGGTTCCGAGGGGTAACCTATGGGCCTCGCTAATGAAACTAGGTATTCCAGAACATCTCCTAGCTCAGATAATCAGGCTGAACGAAAATAACTACACAAAGTTTAGATGGGGTCCAAACGGGGAACTAATAGATCCTATCCCCATAAGTAGGGGAGTGAGACAGGGGTGCGTACTTGCACCCACCCTATTCTCTCTCTATATTAATGATGTAGTTAATCACCTAAAAATTTCCCGAGATTAAGCGGGGATAATGTCCCTGTTCTCTTTTTTGCAGACTATAGTATTTTAATGTCTCAAACACCTATGGAGCTACAGTCCCTACTAGAGAAATGTAATGAGTTTTGTGTGGAAAAGGGGTTATAAATTAATGTAAACAAAACAAAATATCTAATTGTTAGACCCCCACAGACTCCTTAGAAGGAATATTTTGATCCATGGGCAAACATTGGAATGTGTAAAACATTTTAACTACCTAGGGATAATGTTGGATTCTAAATGATCATGGACTCCCCATGTGGATAAAGCTAAAACATCCCTTGTGTATAATTCCACGGCGATTAGTACCAAATACCAAAAATCGAGGGCAGCATCAGTATCCCCTGTGCTTGAAGTTCACAGATACGAAGCACAAGCTTCTGCTTTATACGTGGCAGAGTTATGGGGATCAGCAAATCTGAAACAACTAATGTTACAAGAAAACATCTTTATGAGAAGTATACAAAGGTTACCTGCCTCAACACCCCTGATCCTAATGTTCCTAGACCTGAATATAAAGAAAATTGATCATTTGGAAATATTAAGACCTATGCTCTATTGGTGGAGGATTTGGATAGTACCAGATTTGGCTCCTTACAGAGAAGCACTAATGGAGCTAGTCAATTTAGATAGTTCTGTATCTTTCCCTTAGCTCCGCCATGTGAGGTTTTGGTTTCTCAAACTGGGGCTTAAATCCTTCTGGGACGATCCTTATACTCTTACTGTGCATTCAAAGGTTCTCCTGAAACAAGTGTACTGGGAGCATTATCTTTCTAACCTCCATCGAAATGTGAATTTGGGAAGATTAACCACCCAGTTTCTGAATATTAAACCAAACCTATCTTTGAAGAATAGCTAGATGTAACACATCCAAGGCGTGGAAAAATACTTTACATGAAATTTCAGTACAAAATCCTGCAAATTAAGGTATATACTGTAAAATGGGATCCGTTGAGAAATAATAGAGACAATTCAATTTGCAACTTGTGCAATATGAGGAGTATTGAAACTATTGAGCATGTGGTATTGTTTTGCAAAACGTATGATAAGCCTAGAAGGATGTGGATCCGCCGGATTTGTATTAATCTAGGAATAAGGAAGTACAAGTGGGAAGAATTATGAGTTCCGATACCACTGCTTATATAGTATTTGGAATAAGCCAATTCCTATTAGAAGCTGCATATATTAGGGACAAAGATGCCCCAAGTCTCTAGAATATCGTAGGCTATGCAATTTCATTTGTATCCTAAAGATAAGACCACTCTCTTATTGCTGTAAAATCTATTTAAGATAGATAATTTTGTATATTAAGTGCTGATAATATTGAGCATAGATTGTAATTAATTAAAATTGTTTTAGCATTTTGCATCTCATAATTCAATTAGATCTCATTGTTTCTTTGGGCCAGGCCATATTGTTGCTTAATCTCTTCTCTGCTTAAATATATCCTAAAGGACGCTGTCAACCTTATACTGTCCTAGTACGGGAGATAGAGAAGTGACATAAAGTACTCTTCCTGACACTAGAACTAGGAAAATTGACAAACAATCGTGATTGTTAACAAGAGCAGGGAAAACTTAGAATTGTTGAGCTAGAGCTACCATACCATACCCTAGGATGAAATTAATAGAAGTAGGTTATATCCATGCAAAACAACAAGTTCCCTAAATCCTATTAGCATGCCATCTGTGTTTCCGACTTTAGGATCCAAAGTATTATCATGTGGAAGGAATTTGACATATTGGACCTAGCTCTAAGAGATTATTAAATTATGTTAACCCCTTCGCTGCCAGGCCTTTTCCCCCCTCAGGTGCAAAGCCTTTTTTAGTCTGTTTGGGGTAGTTTGCGCTTAGGCCCTCATAACTTTTTGTCCACATAAGCTACCCACACCAAATTTGCATCCTTTTTTTCCAATATCCGAGGGATCCTAGAGGTACCCAGACTTTGTGGGATCCCATGAAGGAGACCAAGAAATTAGCCAAAATACAGCGAAAATTTCGTTTTTTAAAAACAAAATGGGGAAAAAGGGCTTCAGAAGAAGGCTTGTGGTTTTTTCCCTAAAAATGACATCAATAACGGGTTTGTGGTGCAAAAATCACCAACTTCCCAGCTTTCAGGAACAGGCAGACGTGAATCAGAAAACCCCATTTTGAAACACAATATTGGCATTTTACTGGGACATACCCCATTTTTTACTATTTTTTGGACTTTCAGTCTCCTTCCAGTTAGTGACAGAAATGGGTGTGAAACCAATGCAGGATCCCAGAAAGCTAAACATTTCTGAAAAGTAGACAAAGTTCTGAATTCAACAAGAGGTAATTTGTGTAGATCCTACAAGGTTTTCCTACAGAAAATAACAGCTGTAATAAAGAAATATTGAAATTGAAGGTGAAAAAAACAGCCATTTTTCTCCTTGTTTTACTCTGTCACTTTTTCCTGCGATGTCAGATTTTTTAAAGCAATATACCGTTACATCTGCTGGACTCTTCTGGTTGCGGGGATATATAGAGCTTGTAAGTTCATCAAGAACCCTAGGTACCCAGAGCCAATAAATGAGCTGCACCTTGCAATGGGTTTTCATTCTATACCGGGTATATAGCAATTTATTTTCTGAAATATAAAGAGTGAAAAATAGGTATCAAGAAAACCTTTGTATTTCCAAAATGGGCACCAGATAAGGTGTTGAGAAGCAGTGGTTATTTGCGCATCTCTAATTCCGGGGTGCCCATACTAGCATGTGAATTACAGCGCATTTCTCAAATAGATGTCTTTTTTACACACTGTCTTGCATTTGGAAGGAAATAATGTAGAGAAAGACAATGGGCAATGACACTTGTTTTGCTATTCTGTGTTCCCCCAAGTCTCCCGATAAAAATGGTACCTCACTTGCGTGGGTAGGCCTAATGCCCGCGACAGAAAACACAACATAGACACATCACATTTTTACATTGAAATCTGACGTATGTTTTGCAAAGTCCCGAGCTGTAGATTTTGGCTTCTAGCTCAGCCAGAACGTAACGAAACCTACCAAACCTATGCATTTTTTAAAACTAGACACCTGACGGAATCCAAGTTGGGGTGACTTGTGGGGCTCTCACCAGGTTCTGTTACCCAGAATCCTTTGCAAACCTCAAAATTTGCCAAAAAAACACTTTTTCCTCACATTTCGGTGACAGAAAGTTCTGGAATGTGAGAGGAGCCACAAATGTCCTTCCACCCAGCCTTCCCCCAAGTCTCCCAATAAAAATGGTACTTCACTTGTGTGGGTAGGCCTAGCATCCGCAACAGGAAATGCCCCAAAACACAACGTAGACACATCACATTTTCCCAAAGAAAATAGAGCTTTTTTGGAAAGTGCCTAGCTGTGGATTTTGGCCTCTAGCTCAGTGGGTACCTAAGGAAACCTACCAAACCTGTACATTTGTGAAAACTAGACACCTAGGGAAATCCAAGATGGGGTGACTTGTGGGGCTCTCACCAGGTTTTGTTACCCAGAATCCTTTGCAAACCTCAAAATGTGGCCAAAAAAACACTTTTTCCTTACATTTTGGTGACAGAAAGTTCTGGAATGGAGAGGAGCCACAAATTACCTTCCAATGAGCGCTCCCCCAAGTCTCCCAATAAAAATGGTACCTCACTTGTGTGGGTAGGCCTAGTGCTCACGAAAGGAAATGCAAAACACTATCTGGACACATCAAAATTATCAAATACAAAATTACCTGTTTTTGCGGGGGGCACCTGCGTTTTTGGTCCTGGGCTCAGCAGCTATACAGGGAAACCTAACAAACCCAGACATGTCTGAAAACTAGACACCCGAGGGAGTCCAGGGAGGTGTGACTTGCGTGGATCCCCCAGTGTTTTCTTACCCAGAATCCTCAGCAAACCTCAAATTTAGCTAAACAATCAAATTTTTCCCACATTTCTGTTTGGGATCACTGCAATGGGACAATTTTCCTACCACCCAACATTCCTCTCAGTCTCCTGGTAAAAATTATACCTCACTTGTGTAGGTGGGCCAAGTGCCTGTGACAGGGAAGAGCCAAAAACATGTCGAAAATGAGGGGGAACCAAAGCGGGTCCAAAAGGGCAGTTTGAAAAAAAGATTTTGGCTGACAAGTGGGGCAGAATTTTTATCGGTATAGATGAGACAATGCTGGGTGGTAAGAATTTTGTGGATTCCTGCAGACTCCAAAAGGTTCCATCACAAAAATGTGGAAAAATGTGTGATTTCCAGCAAAGTTGGAGGCTTGCATGGCATTGTGGGTAAGAAAATGGTGCGGGGTGCATGTGAAGCACCCCACCCTGGACTCACCCAGATGTTTTGTTTTCAGATGTGTCTAGGTCTTGTGAATTTTTCTACGTGGCAGCGTCCCAAAGTCCAAAAAGTGCAGCCCTCACCATTCCAAGTGGGAAGATTTTGAGAGTTAGCCAAGCTCTAATTTTTTTTTTTATTTGCTGGCATCTAGTAGACTTTCTGCCCCTCTGGGGTGTGGATCGGGGGTAATTGCCCCATCTGCCCACTGGTGGGCAGAACAACTTTGGCCTCATTTATTTGGGGTGGGGGTATGGCCATACCCCCTCCCTCTTATTTTAAAAAACAATCTTCCCTGGTCTCTGGTGGGCTTTCTGCCCCTCTTGGGGGCAAATGGGCCTTCCAAAAATAGGCAGATATGGGCAACAGTAATGTGCCCCCATGGGGAGCGACCCTTGCCTGAGGGGCTGCCCCCCCAAACAAAACACACACATATACACCAATCCCTGGGGCCTAAGTGGTTTCTGCCCCCCCGGGGGCAGATCGTCCCAATAGAAATAGGCTGATCTGCCCCCAAGGGGAGCAGAAATGGCCTAAAATAAATATGCCCCCCCCCCCGGGTAGTGACCCTTGCCTAAGGGGTCGCTCCCCTTAGTTGAAAGTGGCACAAAAAAAAAATCCCTGGTGCCTAGTAGTTTCTGACACTCTTGGGGGCAGATTGGCCTAAATACAATTTGCCCCCCAGGGGAGCGACCCTTGCCTAGGGTGTCGCTCCCCTTATATAAAAAAAATAAACAAAATATATATATATCCCTGGTGTCTAGGGGTTTCTGCCGCCCCCCCCCGGGGGCAGATCGGCCTAATTGTAATAGGCCGCTCTGCCCCCAGGGGAGACAGAAAAGGCCTAAAAATATTTTGCCCCCCTGGGGAGTGGCCCTTGCCCCAGGGGCCGCTCCCCTCATTCAATAATATACAAAAAAAAAATCCCTGGTGTCTAGCGGTTTCTGCTCCCCTGGGAGCAGATCGGCCTAATTATAATAGGCCGATCTGCCCGGGGGGGGGGGGAGGGGGGCAGAATTGGCCCTAAAAATAATTTGCCCTACCTGGGGAGCGGCCCTTGCCCAAGGGGCCGCTCCCCTTATGCGTAAAATACACACAAAAAAACTCCCTGGTGTCTAGTGGGCATTTCTGCTGCCTGATCGCATCGCGATTGGGCAGCAGAAATGCTGAGAAAAGACATCAAAGGAAAGGAAAGGCCTTTCCTTTCCTTTGATGCCTCTCTCGGCGCCTCCACATAATCGGAGGAGAAATGCAAAAGCATTTCTCCTCGGATCGGTGCTGGAAGCTGAGCTTCCAACGAGGAGGAGCAGGCCTCTGATGAGGTCAGTGCGCGATCGCGCAATGACGTCATCAGACGCAACAGGGTGGTGGAAGGGGAAGCGCCAAGACGAGGCTCATGGGGAGAGCGTTAGCGCTCCCCCCATGAGCCAGTCCAAGGACGTAAGGGTTACGTCCTTGGCGCCTCAGCACCACAGCCAAGGACGTAACCGCTACATCCTTGGGTGCGATTAAGTAAAATGGAATCTAAGCGAACCAGGATTGTTGATGTACAACTTGATCAATTGATTGCTCATGATGTATTGTATTATTGTTTTTAGGAGGTGTTATTGAGATTTATGTACATATTTTATTACTGTTATTTTATTGATGCATCTTTTTATGGCTTATAGCCGAATAAAGATTTGTACTGGACACGCCTAACTTCATTAAATGAAAGTAATCGACAAAACTGAACATCACACTGAAATGTAAATAATCCCAAAGGTCGCATCGAAAGACACAACAGGCAAAAGTTTATCATGCAGTTCTTAAAAAATAAAAGACTAAACACATTAACTTAATCACAGAACAGAGTTCTACACACGCTAAACTCAAAACGTACAATGAATAGCATAGCAAATACACAGCTAGTCAATACGTAAAGCATGTAGACTTATCTCTTTGAGCAGCAGCAATAAAAGAGGGAAGGGGACTGCTTGGCAAGGGGTTTTATAAGCTTTGGAATGTTTTACTGTTCGAACTCTTAATGGCTTCATAATGGCTGCTGATTGGTGGCAATAAAGGATTTACTGCATAATGTTGGCCTCCAGGGTTTGACAAAAATTTATACTTTGGTATGTTGCATCTTCAGGCAGGTAGGGCAATACATTTTCCTTACAGCTCTCCTACAGAGACAGGCTTGAGTCTGGGCCTCTCGTTACAGAACCCCCTGTCTCCATCTACATATTGACCTCAATGGCGGGGATTACAGCCCAAGTAGTATTTGGAGACTACAAGAAATCTGAATAAACTGAGTTGGCCTCTACAGAACTTGCCCCACAGTTGCTCAGTGTTTAAATGGGTTTGTAGTTTGGCCACCACCAGGCTAGGGAAGCTAGGATAAATAGTGCTTCTCCTGGGGTCTATCAGATCTGCATACTTCGATGTATTAAACCCTGACCAGGGTTGATTATCAAGGCCCACCATGCCCACACTCGCATGTGGGCCATTGGAAGGTCTCAGAGCCATTACATACATGGAGAACCGCAGCTGGATGACTGTGGCTGTAGTGCTCTTATTCTACTCAGTACATGGAGCTGGACTGGATTGCAAAATCCAGGAAGTTGTCTCTTCACCCAGTCATGTAAGGAAGGGTAAGCACATGCCTCTATAATTTTACAACTCCTCTGCCACTGCTGAAATTGAGAAGGTTGTGACATGATACTCCATCAGTCCCATTTGTCCACACTAGACACGGAGGGGCATATTTATACTCTGTTTGGGCTGGATTTGTGTCATTTTTTTTACGCAAATCTGGCGCAAACGTAACTCCAAACTTAACTCATATAACGTCAAAATATTGGAGTTTACAAATTTTTTGCCTATGGAAACCTAACTTGCGTCAATGAGATGCAAGGTAGATGTTCCCGGGCAAAAAATTACTCTAAGGCCTTTGCTCCTTATTTATCCTCCCATGCAAAAATCACGCACTGGAGGAGAAGGGCCTTAAATGATGGCGCTAAGCCTGCTTAGCGCCATTATTTAACGCCTGGGTCAGGGCAAATGTTAGGGGACCTGTGGGCCATTTTCCATGGTCAGAGACCATGGAAACAACCCACAGGTGCCCTTCCCTGCAACCAGGGACACCCCCACCCACACGTAGAGAACACGTAAGGATGGGGGAACCCATCCCAGGTAAGTCCAGGTAAGTTTTTGGATTTTATTTCCAAAGTGCCAAAGGGTGGGCCTAACTTGGGCCCCCCTACATGGCACCTTGCCCAATGGCCATGCCCAGGGGACATAAGTCCCCTGGGCATGGCCAATGGGCTGGGGGGCATGACTCCTGTCTTTACTAAGACAGGAGTCATGTCCATGGGGGTTGGAGTGCCTTATGCCCTTTGTGCATGCACGTAATAACGGATGGCTAGTAGTTTTGGAAAGCTGTTTTGAGGGAAAAGGTGATTGGAGCTAGAGCTTGCATAGGAGGGCTTTCCTTTGATTATTAGGTATATTATTTTGTGTGTCTCCGTTAAATTAGCATTGCCCTTGTTTCGGAGCTGAGGCACTTTTATCTAAGGATGGTGTTTTTCCTTTATAGGCCCAAGCAACAATCCAGACACAGAAGAAAGTTATAAGACTTCAGCTGATGCCCAGCCCCGGGTTCAGATTACTTCTTTAATGTGGAGACAGCCCAAAGACAGCAGAGAGTGGGAGGATGAACATGTAATCAAAGACCAACCTGACAACTTGAAGGCAAAGGAACCCAGCCTTAGCAGATCCAACTCATCTGAAAATGTACTTACCGAATCTTCCTTTAACGGTAATGCCTTGATTTTTCAGATGATAAACATTGTTATTTCATTGAGTTTAAATACTTATATGATGGTGTTTTTTCTAGAAATACTGCACCGGGAATGTAAAAGGAAACAGTATCAGCATACAATCTGACAGAGTAAGCAAGCTCCAGCCTCATGTGTTTGAGAGAGCTAGACAGGCTTGTGAGATGCCATCTCTCACCCTCTTCATTTACAAGTGCTTTATGTTGTTTTGTAAGAGAGGCAGAACGTAACTGTCAACATTTGTGAAAGAAATTCTGAAAATCAAGAGGACTGCCCTAAGTAAGGCCTAGAAGGCCAGGGATTTAATTGTATGTGGTTTGCTTGATCATAATAATATATAATTTTGCTATCTTGGTAAGTATCATTTGGTTATCTTTTCAGCATCGACAAAAAAATGCAGTTTCGTCATTCTGCTGGCATATGCATGCACACACCTTGCCATGACTTTAAATTTTTTGTTTACTGATCCTTGATGTTTTTTTAACCACAAAAGCTATTTCTGCACCGCAGTTTGTCTCAGTAGTCAAGGGCAGCTGCTGTGTACGCCAGAACATTTTTAAGAAAATGTGATAGGTCGGTGAGAGATTCAGGACACAACAGAGGAATGGGTAGGAGAAGCAAAGGCAAGCGGGTGGGACAGGTGGAACTTAAATATTAATAAAGCCAGATAGGAAACAGAGCAGAAAACCATCAGACAAGGAAGACAGCAACAAGAAAAATGGAGTCAGTGCTGGCGAGGGAAGCAGCATATGAGATAGAGAGCAGCACATGAGAGAATGAGCAACATTGAGCATAGGGGAGTGGGTTTTTGGCAGTAGAGAAATTTTCAAGGAGAGAGCTGGAAAACATATACATTTTCCTAGACAGCTTAATGAAAAATAAAAAAATAGTTCCCTAAAAGTGAGCAGTGGAAGGATACAAGTTGGTCAATGCAACAAACGATAAATATTGTATGCTGGGGTGGGGGTGGGGACAAACACAAGACGAGGAAGGCAACCCATCAAATAAGAAGTAAGCAAATGAGAGTGCCAGTAAAGCCAACTGGTAAGCCCATCAAAAGTCTTTCCCAGCCCGCTAACATGCACAACCTGGAATGCTTGAAGTAATCTCAACAACAGGTAATTTCCCAGTCTGCCATTGCTTCTGGAGGGGGCAGTTCAAAGACAGATTTGCATAAGGCCAGACTATGTTGTGATGTTCAAAGTGGATCAAAACAGATGAACTAGCGCACACAGTGCTGCAGTTTTCAGGCAGTAATGTATTTACCTCAAGCACATATTATCTAGACAACTGCAGGACAATGGAAGGGCAGAGCTCATCATGTGTACTATCAAGAAGATACTCACATAGCCACAGAACAACAAGACAATATTATCTTTAACCCATTTCCTTTGAATTTCAAAAGTTTTCAAAATGTGCCCATTGTGGCACCTTCTACCATCATAATAGGGAAATGTCTACAGGTTCAATGCCCTCTGCTTGTTCCTGGCTAAACACCACCTTCAACCCCCCTGGGCTGATTCAGATTGGGAAGCATTACCATAAACCTCATAAATAGGTACCAGTAGGCCTGACCTCCACATGGGTGTCTAGGTACTAAAGCAGAAATGTAGCCCATGCAAAAAGTTAGAGAAGCACACATATAGGAGGGGGAACCATGTTCCCAGCACACCGGAGTGATTGGAGTGTAAAATTTTAATTACATTTGTAACATCTACACAATTTTGATCAATGCAATTTCACACCATTTCATGCTCACAGTAGATTGGTTTAATGTGAAAATTAAGAGACATTTTCTGCTCGAACCAGTCTGCTGCAGGTTTACTGCATGTCATTTGTTTACAAAATGAATGTCCTCACATAAAAAATTCATATGAGACACCAACAAACCCTGTATCGTGGGGTTCCCATAGTTTTGCGCAATCTTGGTGAAATTCCGTAGATTTCGCACAGCTCACCCACTTGACATGACTTACAATATGTTATGGGTTATAAGAATTGGGGGCCCACCCACAGCTGATTGTAAAAGCCCGGGCCACAATGTATTTGAAGGATGGTAGGGTTGAATGTGAAGAAAATGAGGCAATGGACACAACAATACTCCACAAAGAGGACAACCGAGTGCAATGTTGACCAGGGTCGCCACACACAGACAAGGAGTCAAAATGGTAGGAAATAGCGACTCAGCACCTAATGACTATGTGCTGATGAATGGCCTGAATGATTCCAAACCAGCCAGAGGGCACATTGGCTGTGGGCAGCTCAGCTCCTTTGTCCTAGATAAGTGTACAGTATATTGAGATTGCAATGCAAAGCTGTCAGTGGCTAGTCCTCACAAAGCATGTGCGGGTGGCACCTAAGTTTGGTAATAGGGTTTGCCCTGCACAGCACCAAAGTGATGGTTGTTGCTGCCACTGTTTCAGGCTCTTGAGTAATTGTCATTGTTGCCCTAAGACAATGCAACCGAAGTGTCATTTATGATTTTAAATTATAGAAAATCCCCTTGTCTTACTACCTAAATAATAATCCTCAAGGAACATCTCCCTGTTGTGGAACACCCCTGCCTCAGGTAGTCCAACCACACAGATATTGCAGCATGTGAAGTTGTCCTCTGCTTCGTTTTCTTTAAGTGCCAGAGGTCTAGTAAGATGTCTAGCAATAGATGTAGATGTGCCCCTACCAAACTACCTGTTTTTCAACCTTTAATACATTTGTCAGACTAAAAAATATGATATTCAAATTTAAAACACATGTTGCCCCAAAAATGACATAACCTAGAGAACAACTGACACAAATGTGGGGATTAACTGAAATAATTGTGTAACGTATCTTTCAGCTAAATTGGACATTATGATCTTACTGCTGCCCTAGCAGTGCAACTGGAGGAGCATAGTTTTGGTGAAGGATTCTTTTACTAACCGTCTCTTATCCTAAAGTGGCTTTGTTGCCCTGAAGGAGACATGAACAGCAACAAAATGTTATGGTTGTTAGTTATCTCAAATGCATGTCCATTTAACACTGGGGACATGCATTGGTGGTACATTACAACACATACTGGCAGGCAATTGCTGCGCCATATGCTCATAAATACACACCAAATAATTTGAAGTTGGCAAAGAACTGGATAAACATGCCTCACATCCCGACTGAGCTTCTGAAAGTATAGGCATAGGACCCGTACGTTTACCTCCATATTACTGAATTCCTGGTAGAGTTCACAACCTAAATAACCCACTGCCATCATTTAAGAGCCATAAGTGCATGCCACTGGTTGCTACAGACACTTAGGGCCTGATTTAAGAGGCCTAGTGCCACCTTAGCGCTGCCATTTGTTTTATGCTAAGGTGGCGCTAAAGTGGCTTTTTACACGCTGCATATTTACAAAGTGGCATAAAGCATGCATTGCGCCACTTTGTAAACCCTTGCGCCACATTATGCCTGCACCAGGCATAATGTATGCAAGGGGGCGTTCCTCTTTTAGGGGGGATGAAAAAATGGTGAAAGGAAATCTAGGAGTTCTTCCTGCGCCATTTTTTTTGGCACTTTTACTGCCTTCTCAGAGCAGGCGTTAAAAGGGGGCATGCCATTGAATACAATGGGCCGCTATGTACTTTGCAGGAGTAGCTCCAAAATGTTGGCGCTACTCCTGCAGAGTACATCAATAGCTCCAGGATTTCTGACGCTATTGCCCTCTACCTTGCACCATGGTGTGCCCTATTTAAAATACCGCACACACATGGTGGTGGTAGGGGGGGTGGCTAAGGGGCACAAGGAAAGTGGTGCTGCACTGGGTGCAGCACCACTTTTCTTAAATCAGCCCCTTAAATGCTTAGGCCGTCACAGATGCTATATACTTCAGGACACACAATTCTGGAGCACTTGCTCAGTTGTGCATTTTTAGTGCACACACTAAAGGCCATATTGAAGTGGCCTGGAAAAAAATCCCATAATTTTCCTGACCAGTGAATCCAATTAACACGTTCATGGTAATCCAAGGGTGGGGAAGATAACAGGAATTAACTGTTTTGGGGGAATAACATGCAGATATCAGCACTTCAGTGCTGATTTTTCCATGTGTGGACACAGTCTTCCAGGAAGAAATTTTAAATACTTGGAATTATCATAGCGCAGATAACTACCGTTAATGGTTAGTTGGGAATTTTCGAGCCTCATGTATTGCGTTCTGAATATGAACAATCTAAAGGTAATCTATTGTCAGGTGTGCCAAAAATCGGGCCCTCTGTTTGAAAGGAGAATGATCAAACAATGAGCTCACAAGTGAAATAATGTTAAGTGGATACTAAAGTCTTACAGAACACGCTCTGTAATGTATTTTTCCACTAGTCGTATGATTTGAAGATTGTGCAATTTGTTTATCCAGCTGGCTCACCATCAGAGCAGGCAATCAAAAAGAGGCTCAAATGTCCTTCAGTTTTCCCACAGTGCGTAAAGTCAGTCCTCCAGTGGACTATTCCATGATAGACAACAGCACCTACCACAATAAACAGTTGGAAGGTATAGTCATATAATGTTAAAATACACCCTAGTAAGGAAGCGCTTTGTGAGGTGGACTTTCAGACTGTGCTTGAATGCTGAAGATTGGGCCTCAAAACGTTGATGTATTAATTGTTTTATGTTCAAGCACAAGATCTAATTTCACCTACACCTACTTGGAAAAGATGTTATGCTTGCCCTCAAATGGCCAGCATTTAAATATGCCACACCTCCAACCAGGAAACTAATTTGCCGAAAGTGGGACTTACCTCTCATTACTTAAATGGGATGACAGCTAATTGACTTCCAAGATCTAGTTAATGATTATGAGTTCCCCAAGAGACATTTCCTTCTGCGAGGGGGTGGGAGCCGTAATGCATAACCTGTGGCTGGCCAGAGCCATCTGCCTGCTGCTTTATAGTGTTAGCGCGTCAGAACCTTGATAAGTAAACTTACAAGGGGACACGCCTAGGCCAATGAACCTTTTGACCACGTTCGGAGACTTCCCAGAACGAGATAACGTTTTGACATCACAATCAATCAATTAGATAATCAATATCATTTGATTTATTCAATAAAGCGAACACACTATGACCTTTCAGTCATGAATAACCACACAAATCTAATAGAGTGTTATGATATTTATTCCCTATTAGTTACAATCTAATGTCATCTCTGTTAATCTCATTAGCAATCAATCTCATTAGTAATTCTTCAAACTTGTAATTAGAACACACTTTATCAATTCATAGAGAACCCTTGTTCAGCATTATCACATCATTAATAAGAAGCAGTTTAGCAAAGTCTCAGTGTACAAGATTCAACAAAGCAAGAACTCAGTCATTTGTCTATTTGCGTCAGATTTTAGTAAACACCTTAACTAACCTCGAATTAACATCAGCATGTTGGACTTCATGCAAAACAATTTAGCAAACACAAATATGGAAAACATCTAGCTATGGCCTCTATCAAAAGAGCAGTTGGTTCCTAGAAAGAAAAGGCAAACAGACAATTACAATTATCATCAGATAGTTACCCCTCCAACGAATCGGCAATCAGCGCCAGTCTTCGTCCTCAGGACATCAGTCGATTCAGCATCAGCAAGGACAGGACAGGGCAAAGTCTCAATATGGCATAGCTAAGAATAAGCACTTCCCTCATATGGAGGAGAAGTAAGTATCAGGTAAGGACTTAGATAGAGGATGGTTAAAGTATCAAGAAGAATAACAGCAGTCTCAAAAGGACAATGGCAAAGTATGGCTTAAGGCAGAATGTCAGAATAATGGCAAAAGTGTCCCAATAATGGCTAATAATGGCTCATAATGGCAAGGATTTGCAAAGAAGAATGGCTGATTTCTCCTGTGGTCACACTGTTATATCAAAACAGTCGAACTAGCCCTTAATTCCCTATTGGATCAATTTTGGTGCATCATTGTCTCTGTCCAATAATTCTCCACGCGCCTTACTAGAATTTTCCACGAAACAGAGTTCTCATGCATCCAATTGTCACACGTTGTTGACGTCTTCATTGGCAGGAATGTCAGGTAAGAAAAGTTACACTTTACGCTCCAGTCAGTAGTCCCATTGTCTTCTCCTAGTCTATACAACCTTGTACCTGTTACGAACTACACTGTTGCATTCGGCAAGAATGTCTCCTTGAGCAAGTCGAGTCCCATTGAGAAAGAATTTACTACGGCTACACACATATCTCTAGCTCCTGGAAAAGTACAGCTTCGTGTCCTCAGGAAAGCAACACATTGCACGTTAGAAAAACACAGTTTAATATGAGACCAGACAGCTAGGCCCAGACCCTCGCCAACTAAGGTCCAGTAATTTAAGTTGACAAACCCCTAATACATGACTCCAATTAAGATACGCTAATACAAAACCATACATTAGTACATCATTAATTCATCATTAACTAGTTTCATTAGTCTTCGTATACATTTGATGGCCACTTCCCGTGGGCACATTTCAAACGTGTGCATCAATTTCTACGTTAACAAATTTTTCTATGCAGCATTATTACAGAATATATTGCAAGCTTTTCATGTTAATATTAATTTCAAAGATCACACTCCAACAATAGTAACCCAAAGTGTGCTTTCCGAGGGCAGGTTGGCCTGCCCCCTGTTCTCTGCAGAGGTCTCAGGGACATCAAACACCTCCTGCAATGGGCTTACATCATCTGACGGCATCATCTGGAGAGTGGTGCCTACATTGTATGCTGGACTCTACTTGGCAGCAGCCGCATGAGCGTGGACTAAGTAGTGTGTATGGAGACCGACTAGGTGAGCGGAGCGGAGGTTCCTGCAAGATAAGTGGAAGCTCAGGCAGTGGTTCATGTAGGCAGCTCCTTGGTCATGGAGGGCTTTGTAGGTCTGGGTCAGGAGCTTGAATTGACTTCTTTTCTGGATGAGTCAGTAGAGATCTTTCCAGTGATTGGTGATGTGGGTCCTTTTTGGCAGGTTGAGGACAAGTCTGGCTGCTGTGTTCTGGATCACCTAGAGTTTTCGCCTAAGTTTGGTTGTGGTGTTGGCATAGAGTGCGTTGCTGTTGTCCAGTCTGCCAGTGATGAGAGCCTGCATCACTATTTTCCTGGTGTTGATGGGTTGGCCACTTAAAGACTTTGTGGAGCAAGCGGAGGGTGTGGAAGTAGGATGAAGCAACTTCGTTGACCTGCCGTTTCATGGACAGTTAGCTGTGCAGGATGATGCTAAGGTTGTGGACGTAGTCTTTTGGAGTGGGGGTAAGTCCGAGTTCTGATGGCCACCAGGAGTTGTTCCAGAAAGAGGTGTGTCTGTCAAAGATCAGTACTTTGTTTTTGTCCATGTTGAGCTTCAGGCAGTTGTTGTTCCTCAAGGGTGAGACGTTCTTCGTGCCGTTGTGGAAGTTGGTCTGCATCGTGGTGAGTTCCGCTGAGAGCGAGAGGATGAGCTGGGTGTCATCGGCACAGGAGACTATATTAATGTCATGCATTCTGATGATGTCTATGAGTGGCGACATGCAGATATTGAAGAGGATAGGACTTAGGGAGGAACCGCGAGGGACGCCACAAATGGTGTGCTTGGGTTGAGAGATGAAGGGAGGGAGCCGGGTTCTGTGGGTGCACCCGAGACACAGGATGTCATCCATATGAGCGCATTGTCTGTGATTCCGCTCTGTCTCAGATGGTGAATGAGCATGCAGTGGGAGATGGTGTCGAAGGCTGCAGAGAGGTTGAGCAGGATCAGGGCAGGTGATTCTTCTCTGTCAAGCAGCGTGCAAATGTTGTCTGTTTTGGTGCTGTGGTTGGCTCTGAATCCTGATTGTGAAGGGTCCAGTTGGCTGTTTTTATCCAGGTGTTCAGTGAGTTTGAGATTGATGGGCGTCTCCAGGACTTTGGCAGGGAATGGACGCAGAGTGATGGGACGGTAGTTCTGGAGTTCGCTGGGGTCTGCTGATGGTTTCTTGAAGAGGGGTCTGACATCTGCGTGTTTCTAGGCATCTGGTAAGCTGGCTGTGGTGATAGAGGTGTTGACGATGGTGGTACGCTGATGGCTTTCAGAGCCTAAAGCTTTTTAGAAAATGCATGTGGAAATTGTGCTGACAACATTCTTTTGAAAATGTTCTCAGTGGGAGAAACCTCGTAGTAGGGCCTGCTTCCTTGCTTTGCTCGCTCACTACATGTGAGAAAGTAGCCTCTTTCTGGCATGGTTGCCCCCATTTATTGCCTGTTTGTCAGTGTTTGTCGGTGTGTTTTACTGTGTCTATGGGAGTCTGCTAGCCAGGACCCCAGTGCTCATAGTTTGTGGCCTTTATGTCAGTTTGTTTTACTGTTTTGTCAGTATGCTTGACTGTGTCACTGGAGTCCTGCTAATCAGAACTCCAGTGCCTATGCTCTCTCTGATTCCAAATTTGTACTTACATACTGGTAACCCAGTATGCCACTCCAAATTGGTATACAGGACCCCCTTATAAGTCCCTAGTATATGGTACCTAGGGACCCAGGGCATTGGGGTTCCAGGGGATCTTTATGGGCTGCAGCATTTCTTTTGCCACCAATAAGGAGCTCATACAAACACTTCTTCAGGACTACCATTGGAGCCTGAGTGAAATAGTGTAAGCACTATTTCACAGCTATTTTCACTGCACCTTGTCACGTGTAAGTCACCTACATGTATAACCTTCAGACCCTGAAGGTTAGGTGCATAGTACCTGAGTGTGAGGGCACCCCTGCACTAGCAGAGGTGCCCCCACGTCATCCAGGCCATCTTCCCGGACTTCAGTAGTGCAGGGACGCCATTATAAGTGGGCACTACATATAGGTCAATACATATATGTAGCTTCACAATGGTAACTCTGAATATGGCCATGTAAGGTGTATAAGAACTGGGAATTGTACCCCAATACTGATTCTGGTATTGGTGGTCTAATTCCATGCTCCTTGGGGGCACTACCATGGACCCCAGCACTGCCACACCAGTCTTCTGAGGTTTTCGCTGCAGCCACAGTTGCTGCCACCTCACAGACAGGCTTCTGCCCTCCTGGGGCTTGAGCAGCTCAATCCCAGGAATGCAGAACAATGCATTTCCTGTAGGAGAGGGGTGTTACACCCTCAGCCTTTAGAAAGAGGTGTTACAGGCATGGGAGGGGTATCCTCCCAGAGCCTCTGGAAATGCTTTGAAGGGCACAGATGGTGCCCTCCTTACTTAATCCAGTCCACACTAGTTCAGGGAGCCCCAGTCCCTGCTCTGGCACGAAACTGGACAAGGGAAAGAGGAGTGACCACTCCTCTGTCCATCACCACCCCAGGAGTGGTGCCCAGAGCTCCTCCAGAGTGTCCCTGGGTTCTGTCATCTTGTTTTCAGGATGATTAGGGAACTCTGGGGGCATCTGAGTGGCCAAAGCCTACAGGTGATGGCAGAGACCCCTCCTGATAGGTGCTTACCTGGTTAGGTGACCTATTTAGGGTCTCTCCTGTGGGTGTTCCCTCAGATTCAGATTGCGAGACTCCAACAGGACTCCTCTGCATCCTTTGCTTCATCTTCTACCGTCGGATCAACTGCAGAACTGCTCCAAGAACTCTACAACCTGCAACAAAGTATCCAAGACGGCTACTGCAACACTGTAACTCCAGCTGCTGCCAGCAACTGCAACAGTTTCCAGGTCGTGCACACTCCGAGGACTGTCTGTCTTCATCCTCCACTAGAAGGACCGAAGGAATCTCCCATGGAGTGATGGAGTCACTTTCCTGCTTCAGTAGGCACATCTCTGCAGCAACGACCAGTACTCTGGCGACGAGCGTGGATCCTGGAACACATGTGTGGACTGAAGCTAGCTTGACTGTCCAAAGGTGCAACTGTCAAATTTGGTGGAGGTAAGAGCTTGCCTCCCCGTGCCAGACAGTACCCCTGTCCAGTGTGTGTTTTGCAGCTCCTAGGACTTCTGTATGCTTTTCTAAGGAATCCTTCATGCACAGCCTAGCCAGGGTCTCCAGCACTCAATCCTGCAACGCTCAGCTCCCTGAGTTGTCCTCCGGCGGTTTGGGATCCCTTTGTGTAGTGCTGCAACGACCGCAATTTTCAACTCCTTTGCCCTGTGTCCTGGGACTCCTGTGGGTGCTGCCTGGTCTTCTGAGGGCTCTCTGAAGTGCTGCAAGCCCCCTCTGTCTCCTCAGTCTGAGTTGAGACCTCCAGGTCCCTCCTGGGACCGGGCAGCGCCTTTTCCTGCCAAGGCTTGTTGGCGGAATCCAACGACGAAAACCAGCCTGCATTCATCTACTCGACGTGGGACATCTCTTGCACCAAGCAGGAACCTGCAGCTGTCTTCTTTGGTGCATCTCTGACTTTTTCTTCCAACTGGAGATTTCACTTTTGCACCTTCATCCGGGTTAGCAGGGGCTCCTGTTCTTCCCGGACTCTTCAGCTGTTCATGGGCTTGGTCTCCTCTCTCCGCAGGTCTTCAGGTCCAGGAATCCATTGTTGGTGTCTTGCAGTCTTTCTTGATTTTTGCATTATCCTTTATCACAACTTCTAGTGTGTTCTGAGGGAACTTGCTGTACTTTGCTCCTGTTTTCCTGGGCTCTGGGGTGGGGTACTTTACTTATCTTTGGTGTTTTCTTACACTCATAGTGCCCCTCTACACACTACTCTTGCCTAGGTGGGAAACCGACATTCGCATTCCACTATTTTAGTATATGGTTTGTGTTATCCCAGGCCCATTGTAACCTATGGTGATTTTCACTATTTGCATTATTTCATGACTGGTTACTTACCTGATTTTGGTTAATAGTGTATATTTTGTGTATAATACTTACCTCCTAAGGGAGTATTGCCTCTAAGATATATTTGGCATTGTGTCACCAAAATAAAGTACCTTTATTTTTGGTAACACCGAGTATTGGCTTTCTTGTGTGTAAGTACTGTGTGACTACAGTGGTATTGCATGAGCTTTGCATGTCTCCTAGTTCAGCCTTGGCTGCTCTGCCTACACCTACCTCTAGAGAAGCCTGGCTTCTGGACTCTGATTACATTTCACTAATAGGGGATAACTGGACCTGGTATAAGATGAAAGTACCTGTGGTACCCACTACAAACCAGGCCAGCCTCCTACACTACAATTGATGGCAAGTATTACGTTCTATATCATTCAAAGATCAAGTCAGCACCAAACATAAGTGGTATCTAAATACACCTTTGTCTGTGCTGTGCTATTATATTTATTGTGCAGTATATAATGAAACTTCATTAATATCAATTGTTGTGATGTCATAATGGTTAAGGTCATGTCACTTGACTTCTTGGAAAAAATCAGGGTCATTGGTTACATCGCTTGATGTTATTATGGTCAAAAGGTATGTTACAACACTTTTGCTACCTCTGGCATTTTGGTGAATCAACGCCCATGTCTACAGGTAGAAATACTGTAAGATTTCCTGGGACCTGTTTACTTGGTCTCTTTCCCTGAGTGAAAGCGAATGTTATGATGTGTAGATTAATTGTTCTGGCATTCATTTTAACCAGATGTCTTCTATCTATGAGTTAGAAATCCCCAGGTGAACCTCACCTTGTGGGGTAGACAAAATAACTTCTTATGTGAGCAGGATAGGAGGGAGCGATTCTGAGAGGGGAATTAAAAAGTGGCTGAGAAGGCAGGTTTTGTGCAAGTTTGAATGCAATATTGCCGAATTGCCACCTTATAGATAATAGTGGTCGAACACTCACCACACTAAGGAAGATGAAATTGAGGGGCAGTATAATTGTCCCCTTCTTGAGAATGTAGATCCATCTACGTCAATAGGTATTAGAAACACATGGATGGGTAGATCTGCTGTTTGATGCCCCTTTCCTTTGCCACTGACACAATACGAAAATACTTGTGTAGCATATCCATGGTGGTTACTTGTTTATAGTTATGGTTTGTTATGTCCCCAACCACTCTTATTTTTGCCTTCTTTTATTTTCTTTTCCATTTCACTTTCTTTTCTCTCTCTCTCTCTTTTAATGCAACAATGTTTACCTTTTGTACGATAATTTCTATTGCTTCGCACATGAATGTATATTTGGAAATGTGTGCAATGTTCCACTTTTTTCATTCATATTTATTCATGTTCATGAATATGGTTACTATAACTGGAGCATATACTTTATAGAGAAATAATAAAAATGCCCACAGGGAAATATTGTAGATTAGTATTTTTAATGCAGACTATAACAGTGTTCGTATTGATGTGATGTTTTGTTATGAAAAATGTATAAAGTTTCTAATCACTCACTCTATTTGTCATTGCTTTACTTTCCACTTCAACAATCAAAGGAAATTCAGATTGCCTTTGCTTTGTTTAACTCTGCCTTACAACAGGTGAACACAAGCAATGACAACTGGGGTCCTTTGTCTGCTGACAGTAGGACTGGAGCTTTTGCACAACTTTCCCCTTGGCAGTGTGCACAATAGCTGAGCAAGACATTTGCATACCCACAGTACTTGTTTGTCTTACGCATGCAGTGCTGTATACTACAGCAGCAACCTGTAAATGCACTTTCAGTAATTAATGCTTACTTTCCCTTCCCTTTTACAAATTCGCATTTCTTCGGTTTATAATTAACAATAAGATATTTTACATATTCAAGGTATATGTTTCTGGCCTCTGCACGCAATGGTGTTTGCAAAATTAGTTGTGTTATATATAGGTGGAACCTAAGCAGCTTGCATGCACTGTCTGTAAGACTTGCAGTATTTAGTAAAACAAATTTGACCCCGCCTTCTGCTTACAATGGAATGATTCCAGTGTCGCTCTTCTATGTTGCCTTGTAACTAGTTCCCGCATCCGATAACTCACTTCCATTCTTAGCTGAGGAGCACTGGCCAGGCATCATATCCTTACACTTTAGGGGGCATATTTATACTCCGTTTGCCCCGGAATTGCGTTGTTTTTTTTTACGCAATTCCGACGCAAAACTAACTCCATATTTATACTTTGGCGTTAGACGCGTCTAGCGCCAAAGTCCATGGAGTTAGCGTCATTTTTTAGCGTGGACACCTACTTTGCATTAATTATATGCAAGGTAGGCGTTCCCGTCTAAAAAATCGACTCCGAGGCATGTGCGTGGGATTTATACTCCTGGGCAAAAATCACGCCCGGGAGTGGGCGGGTCAAAAAAAATGACGTACGGCCGCTTTTGCGACGTTTTTTAGCGCCTGCAAAAGGCAGGCGTTAAGGGACCTGTGGGCTCTGAAGGAGCCCAGAGGTGCCCTCCCATGCCCCCAGGGACACCCCCTGTCACCCATGCCCACCCCAGGAGGACACCCAAGGCTGGAGGGACCCATCCCAGGGACATTAAGGTAAGTTCAGGTAAGTTTTTATTTTTTATTTTTTTGTGGCATAGGGGGGCCTGATTTGTGCCCCCCTACATGCCACTATGCCCAATGGCCATGCCCAGGGGACAGAAGTCCCCTGGGCATGGCCATTGGGCAAGGGGGCATGACTCCTGTCTTTGCTAAGACAGGAGTCATTTCTATGGGGGTTGGGAGTGAAAAAAAATGGCGCAAATCGGGTTGAGGCGCAAAAATTGCCTCAACCTGACTTGCCCCATTTCTTGACGCCCAAGCTCCATATCTCCCTACGCCGGCGCTGCCTGGTGTACGTCGTTTTTTTTAACGCACACCAGACGGCGCCGGCGGCTAACGGCGGCTAACATCATTCAATAAATACGGCGCCCGCATGGCGCTTCAGAATGGCGTTAGCCGGCGCTAATTTTTTGGACGCAAAACTGCGTTGGCGCAGTTTTGCGTCAAAAAGTATAAATATGGGCCTAGGTGTTTATCTGTTCCTCTAGGGAGACTACTTTTTTCCCGCCTGTTTGTGCTACACTGTGGGTGCGTGTTCTCAAGCGCTACAAATTTCACTTGCTCCGATGGCACTTGTCGCTGCTTGCATTTTCGTACATAGTTCACTTAATCTCCCTATGCTATGCCCACACCTCCTGCCTGTTGAATATCCTTCCCACAAGCCTGCACGTTTAGTTTTCCTTGTTTTTAGTTGCTTTCAGACCATAATGTTACTGGTGTTCCAATACCTTTGGGCAGAATTTGTGCTTATATAAAACAGGAATTTTTTTTATATAATAATATGTACAGATCTACACTTCTGCTCCCCATTCGTACCAGTTTTTATGTATTTGTTTAGTTATTTAAATTATATACTTATTGGTATTACCTGAGCGATTCTTTCAAGTTCTGTAACTATGCACATAGCATTGACACACGTCAGTGGATGAGTTGCCTGCAAGTCATTCCTCTAATGGGAACTTCAGCACAGTATGTTTGTGTAGTGGTAGGCACCGACTCGGGCGGAGATTGTAAACATCCTACCATGGGCAAACGAGCAGCTAAGGACCTCCTCTCTGGGGTTTTGGGGCGAGGAGAACAAGAGCTGACATTGGAACATTACTTTTCCCCATCACATATTCATAAAGGTCATTCATGTAACGCAGCTTGGATTGCTTTTGGCTCAGTAGCAGTACAAGAGGCTGAGATGCTTGGGACCCTCCCCAGGGTGACAAACTTTTTCTTTCTTTTGTGTCTCTGACGCATCGGATCTAGTATTGTTGTCTGTTGTCTATCTCTATGTGTGTGTCTGGGAGCCTGAAGTGTCTGCCAACGAGGACTGTATTCAAAGAAATGGAGGAAGGGCTGAAGGCTGACAGCTGGGCGGGGGTGAAGCAGGCCAAAGTGTGACAGACGTCAGCTGCACTGCTAACTCTTATCCTGCAGTAACCTCCTTATTCCTGTTCTTACCTTGTTTTTCTTGGTGTATTTCAGTATTTCACTTCTACTGATGACACGGGTTATGCTCTCAGTTTTGGGGCCCTCTCTTGTCAGCCGTTTGACTACTCCCATCTTTGGCGAGCATCCCTTCATGCATGCGACATTACAGTGCTTGTTTTCTGAGTGGGTCTGTAAAGTGTTGCTTTTCTCTCGCTTAGCTAATACTAGCGCTGTGCAGAGAACCTCCTTGAAGCCTTCACTAGAGCCCGTGCTTTCAGTGGTAGCTTGTGAGTGCCCTTGTCAACCATTAAGCCATATTTGAGAACCCCGCCACGGTCCTCGTGTACGCAGCAGCCCCCTTACTCTATTGTATGCCTTCCTCTGTCCTCTGTCCTCCACCCTCCTATGCCTTCCTCTATCCTTCACCTTTGTATGCATTCCACTGTATGCCACCCTTGTATGTGGCATTATGCCATATTTGAGAACCCCGCCACGGTCCTCGTGTACGCAGCAGCCCCCTTGCTCTATTGTATGCCTTCCTCTGTTTTCTGTCCTCCACCCTCCTATGCCTTCCTCTATCCTTCACCTTTGTATCCATTCCGCTGTATGCCACCTTCGTATGTATTCCCCTGTCCTCCACCTTCGTGTGCATTCCGCTGTCCTCTGCCCTTGTATGCATTCTGCTATATGCTGCGCCTACCCTTCACCCCTGTGTGCCATGGTCATAGTGTATTCATTGTCTGCCTCCATCCTCTTATGTATTCACTGTCATCCCCCACTGTATGCATCGCCTTTACCCTCTGACCCACGAATGCAGCTCCTATCCTCTGCCCTAGTTTTCAGCCTCTTTCCTCCACTGTTCCACCTTTAATATGCATTCCATTTCCTCTTCCCTAATATAAAGTGCCTATCCTCTGCCCTTATATGCGCCACCCTTTCCTCTGCAAAATCAGTCTAGTACTTGTCACAGGCTCCCGCACTATCCATCACTCTAACTTCATGTGCCAAGAATGAGAGGCAAAGTAATAAACCTTTAATGCAAATAGGACAGAGGGATACCCATGTAGTGGCTGAATTGCAAAAAACTACTGCTCTGTTGGTTTGTGAGATTCCAACCCAGACAAAGAATTTGTTTCTTCTGTACTTTGCAATAATTTTCCCACTTCTTAGTAAATTTGTTTTTATTTAATAACCAGTAAAAGAAAACCCTTTGAAATATTTTGACGTATCTTTATTGTACATCTGTATTTATACAATGTGTTCAGCCTGAGGTATATGGAGATAGCTTTTATTTACTTGCAATTCGCAAAGTGATACTGCCATCAGAGGCCACTTTACAGCACACACACGTCTCAATGAATACAAGTGATTGCAGGGAACAGTGAGAAAAGAGCTGCACTATTAGTGTTATTGTCCTTCACAGAAACAAAGAAAACATTCACATACAAGTGTCAACCGACCATATGTGCTCACCACAAAAGTAAGCCATAAACTCAGACAATACCCTTTACGGAAACTAAACTGTGGACAATTAGGACCCTTGAGTAGACAATGCACAATGGCATCACCGTATCACTATTTGGGCTTCTTTATTGACAAGCTATGTCTGTACGGTAATGCTGGCGTCAGGTTACACTTTTCTTTCTGGTCACAGCTAATGATTCTTCCCTACGCCCTGCAGAATATCTACGTTGCTTCTCTTAAATGATAGGGTAAAGAAAAACAGGACATCCCTTGTTGGTAAGGCAGACAAGGGGGTGCATTTTACACCAGTCACACATATATGTAGTCTAAATAATGTGCAAGGGCTTTCACTAGTAGAGGTATGGATGTGTTAGAGCAGGCAGGGGCAAATGTTTTCCTCCACAGCAGCAATGCCAACCCGAACTCTGTGTCTCGTCTGTGCCAGCTGGTAATGAACACCAGATCTATGCCTTTGTCTGCCTGGTGATGTCTGTGCTCCACCACTGCAACATAGACATTGTGAGAGCATTCTTTGATGTAGACCAGGTTCTACCAGTCTCAACACGTTTCCATTCCACACCACATAATTCAACAAGAAACCACATAAAACAAACCAACAACACAATTACATAACAACACCACATACATACAATCCACACCAGATAGTTCCACATCACACCACAAAATTCAACAGCACATAATTAAACTCCACTACATAACACACCATAACACAAAATGTCATACCACATAACTACTCTTCATAACACACAATCCCACTCCACATAATTCCAGTACACTAATACCACATAACTACTATCCACATAATTTTACTGCACACCATAACACGTAATTCCACTACACACCACATACATCCACTCCACTCCAAAACACATAAGTAAAAAACATTTACATTTACAGTGCCAATAGCTCTAACTCTTGCAAATGTGAGACCTGTTGCATTGTCAATGCTTGTTTATTTTTGTATTTTTTTGTTGTTGTTTTTTATAAGTCCCTCAGATGCTGTGATAACTTATGGAGTCTCTGGTATCTTCATAAAGAGCAGCAACAAACACTGACTTATTTTTATAAGGGTTGACGTCAGTGATGATCCAGGAGATGTACTTTTTTGATCACCATTGCATGAGGGTCACTGTGATGGAGAAGGATTCCTTTACTTATAATAACTATTGGTTGTGTGATGGCTGAGGCACCACAGAAGACCTTCTTGACCTCTTGGGCACTCAATGCAGATTCAAACATAAAAAATCAAAATGTCAGGGGCGTGGCTTGGCCGTCCTGCAAGATGGTCGTCACACAGTGAGGCTCTGCAGGGCAGGGGCATACATTTGTCAATAATCCTGGGGGATCAGCTGCTCGGAACAACATTTTCCAATTGCTGAACACTGGTGTGACGGGTAGGCGGCCCCCCCCCCAAGGGAGACATTTGGAGCCACCGCAGCTGGATGCCCTGGGCTGTGCTGGGGCCTGCGGCGGTGGAGGCCTGCGGGGCCTGATTGGCGGCGGTGGTCGGGCCACGTGGCCCCGCAGGTGAGTGAGTTGGTGTGCTTGTGGCTGCTGTGCTGGTCCCGTGGCGGTGTGCTCTGCCCTCGCAGCAGCTGGTGGTGGCCCCGGACCCATTGTGCTGTGTACCCCACCATCTCCCTGAGGTGGGTTCAGCTGGTCAGACCGAGGGGGCCTCGGCCTTGGCGCGGTTCCTTGCGACCCTTTCTTACCTGGGTGACGGATGACTGCCCCCCTTCCTTTTTCCTGTTCGTGACTTCCGGCTGGTGGCCGCTGTTGACGGGGTGTGCTGGCGGCTTCTGGGGGCTTGCGGATGGGGGAAGTGCTGTGTGTAGTTACGTGGGTTACTGCTGGTACGTGGGAGGGCCCCCCCCGATTTACACTGCTGGTCGCGGCGGGGTGGTGGCGGCACTTTTTGGTCAACGCGCTTTCCTTCCACCCAACCCCCCCTCCTTTTTTTTTGGAGACTGCCACGCAATGCATTAAAAGATTCAGTTTTCAGAGAGGAGGTCAGTACGGCTATAAAGGAGTAGTTTGTGATTAATAAGGGTTGAGTCTCGTCGGCTGGTACCTTGTGGGAGGCATTTAAGGTGGTTATCCGGGGGATTTGCTTAGCTAAACAGCATGGCGTGCTTAGGGCAATACGCCGAGAGTTGGCGAATTTAGAGGCTCAGCTGATTGCGCTGGAGAAACAACTGTACACCGGTATGTTGAATGCTGTCCTGGCAGAGTTTCAGGAGAGGCTGTCGGAATATGAGGAGGTGCCGCTCAGTGAGCTCTGCTTTCTGGGTAAAGAGGCTAAAGCACGATGGTGTAGGGAGGGCGGGTGGACTGGTAGAATGCTGGCGGAAATGCTGCGTCAACCGTGGGCTGGAAATTATATTGTGGAGCTGTTGGACTCCGCAGGCATCCGTCGGGTGGGTGCTGGCTGAGTTCTCTGCTTCCCTCTATTCCGCCTCGGATGGCTCGGACTCGGAGCTCTATACAGATTATTTTGAAGGAGATCGCTTGATGTCGATGGAGAACAAGCACCGGCAATGTTTGGATGCGCAGTTCTCTGTTGAGAACATTGTCTAGGTCATCCTCAGTTTGCCCGGGGATAAGGCCTCTGGTCTCAACGGGCTCACGGCAGCCTTTTACAAGGAATATGCAGATTTGTTGGCCCCACATTTATTAGATGTGTACGCTGAGGCACTTGAATGTGGCACCCTGCCGCCGTCGCCGACAGAAGCACTTATAGTCACTATACTGAAGCCAGGCAAAGATCCGCGCTCTTGCGATTCATGTAGACCACTATCACTCATAAATCTGGATAACAAGATCTTAGCCAAGCTTTTGGCAATGCGCCTGCAACCTCTTCTCCCGTCTTTGGTGCTCCTGGATCAATCCGGCTTCGTGCCGGGTCGCTCAACCTTGTATAATCTTCGTACCTTCTTTGCAATAGTGCAGATGGTGCCTCCCGAGGACCAAGTTGCAGCTGTCTTTTTGGATGCCACTAAGGTGTTTGACTCTTTAGAATGGCCATTCTTGTTTGGCCTACTGGCGCGGGTGGGCTTGTACCCCAGATTCATTCAATTAATTTGCCTCTTATACTCTGCTCCAGTGGTGCAGCTAAGAATCAATGGCATGACATTGGATCCTTTCCCGGTGTCTAGGGGTACCCAACAGAGCTGCTCCCTTTCGCCACTGCTCTTTGCAGTGGCGATGGAGCCGCTGGCTGCACAGCTGAGACAACACCATAACCATAGAGGTTTGGCGTTTAGACAACACCCAATCTTGGTTTCTATATATGCTGATGATGTTGCTCTATATGTACGGAACCCGTGGGCTCACCTTGATATACTTCTAGACAAGATCGCACATTTTGGTTGGATCTCTGGAATTACTATCAATTGATCTAAGTCTGTTGTCTTGCCTCTGTTGGCTGTCACGGTGCAGTATTGTTCGCAGTATCCTCTGAGCTGGGCCGATGGTCCGGTCCGATATCTGGGCATCTGGGTGTGCGGGGAACTAGATGAATTATGGTCAGCCAATTACGTTAGGGCCATTGGAGGGCTGGAAGACAAGGTCAGGGCATGGCGCTCCTTACCGCTCTCGCGACTGGCCGTATGGCCATTGCGAAGATGGTGGTCCTGCCCAAATTTCTCTATCTGTTTACCAACATCCCTCTTGTGCTCACTTCTAGCTTCTGGAAGAGGCTTCGGTCTTTACTTATTTCCTTGGTCTGGGCTGGTAAGCAATCCAGGATATCGTGGGAGATGCTTGTACTGCCATTTGAGCTGGGCGGCTTGGCTGCTCCGGATTTGGAACTTTATTATACTTGCGCACAGGCCCACTATGCGCATTTTTGGCTGCACCCTAGAAAATACTTATCGCACTTGGCTCTGTAGCAGGACTCAATTTGGCCTGCCTGACTGTCTGGAGTGTTATACGATATGCCTCGCTCTGAGTTGCGGGCGTGGATATGGTGGCATGTACGGTGCGGGCCTGGCGGGCGCTCCTGCGGCGGGCTGGTGAAGGGGTGCCGTTTGTGCCCTCGGCTCAGATGAGAGATGTTGTGCACCCGCATGCATTAGGACGCGGACGATTAGACGGGTGTCTATCGGAATTGCAACTGATGACTGTGGGCTCCTGGTACCCTGAGAACTTATTTACCTCTTCTTAGGTGGCGCTTCGCATGCACGGTGACACCATGCAGTATCGGCTCATTTACCTTCAGATCAGGGAATCCCTGCGATCCAGGTACCCCACTTTCCCTGCGGCACCTCCGGTGAGTTGCATCTTGGAGTTATTGTATAGGTCCGCATCTCCACGCTGCCTTATTACAAGCTTGTATGTATGTATGCAGGCAACAGCGTCCCCGGTATCCTCCAGGACAAGAGAGCAGTGGGAAATGGATGTGGGGGAGACCCTGTCAGATGACGTATGGAGATATTGCTGTGTGCATATGCGGGAGCTCTCCCCCAATTATAGATTTCGCCTACTGCATTTTACATTTCTGCACCGCTTGCATTACACGCGCGCAGTCTCCAGTGGATGGGTGTTCGGTCTGATGACCGCTGCGATAGGTGTGCGGCGCGGGGAGCAGATTTCCTGCTTCTGGCATGGGTCTGTGGGGCGCTGGTGGGATTCTGGACAGACGTGCTGAAAGCACTGGAGGATATGGTCGGGCTCAAATTACCAAGATCTCCTACGTTTGCTCTTTTGGGCTATATTAGGGAGATTCCCCCTGAGAACAGGAGATTGGTGGGGTTGCTCCTGGCAAAGCGCAGAGTGGTGATTTGCTGAGGTAGAAAGCTAGCCCCTAGTTGCCAGGATTGGCTGCGGGTTGCTGTGGTCTGCCAGGAGCAATTAGCGGCTAATTGGGAGATGATGCCGCCCAACTCTCGACCAAGGGATGTGTGGTCCCCTCTGCAGACCTTCCTTGAATGTGGGCAGCAGAATGATGTGTAGATAACTAGTGTTTAGCGTTGCCCACCTTGGTGGCCCCCCTTCCTTCTTCCTCTCTTACCCTTTCCTCCTTTATGACCATGAGAATACACTCAGCTGGCTTGGATTGGCTGTGATAGATACGAGGACTTCTCTCTATTTTCCTACTTTTCTTCCTCTCTTTTCTGGCTATCTTTTCACATCCCTTTGTTTTTCCGATACTGATAGGGCATGTATACTTGGGCTATTTGCCTCTTGTTCGCCTACACTTTGTTTGCATTGGCAAGGTATTGTTGGTATTACCTGCTATTGGGCTAATGTGTCTGCTCATCAGATTCTAATGTTGATGTGATTTTATACCTTGCCTTTTGGCCGCTTTGCCGGATGCATCGGTGCTGTCTCTTGTTTTGTGTCATACTACTTTGAAAACAAAATAAAAAAATAAAAAAATGTCATCACTCAAGATTAAAGAATATCTTATTACCAAATGGCTATTCTGTGGGATGAGTAAAAATTTGAATGACTTTGCCAACAAAGCAGTTGTTGAAGGATATTGACCTATTGCTGCATTTCCTTTGTATGGTGTACGTTGGACTTATTCAAATTATGGATGACACTTCCACCAAGCTATGATCGAAGTGGGCTGACCCAAAGATTCTCTGTATGCACTATTTATATGTGTCTAACAGACAGCTAATGCTCTTACATCAGACCTAATAAAAATGGAACAGGGCATTAAGGGCCCGATTTAAAGCTTGGTGGACGGGTTAGACCATCATAAACATGACAGATATCCCGTCCGACTTATTACAAGTGCATTATATCTTCACTGGTGTAACAACCTTGTGGGGAGCACCCCCTGCAAAATACACAAAGGAAGCCCCCCCACGCAAAGCTGGCTTTAGCACTGTGTTTTCACTACCACTCTCCAACAGTGCCCCTCACCTCTCCATAGCCCCAGTGACATACATTTATTTTTATTTTTTGAAACTCTACCCATATTTCACTCACAGATTTGTGATCTGGGTGGTACACGTTCTTTATAGCAGGCACATTATTCCGCTGTGCAAATTTATGATGAGTAAAACCTCCCACTAGACAAAGTTCGGATCTCCCACCAGTAGTAACATTAATCAGCTGAGATACCTTGACTTTTTTATTGCTGCCTGGAAACTGCTGGATGCACAAGCACGTTCAGTGCTTTTAAATCTATGTTATTTTTAAACACAGCGCCCACACCAAACTCAATACACTGGTCGCATCCCCTAACGCCAGCCCTGCCCCCACGCTCTGGATCCAGGCATGATTTCTCTCGCCTGGGGCCCGTGCACAGAGCATGAGGAGCCCCCTTGGAGCTCGGGCCATGTCCAACATTGCAGGGGCTATTGCTATGCCACTGTACTTCTTATGCCACTAGTGATAAAGAAGGCGGGATATCCCTGACATTTGTGATGGAGTAACCCATCCCCCAAACTCTAAGTCAGGCCCTGAATGTTGTAACCCCAGAATCAAATGTATCTTACCATCTGTGTTTGCTTCTTTTTTTAAGGCAAAAGGCAAAACGCAGCTGTGGACTTGCTAGAATCCGAACGGAAATATGTTCTTAACCTATCACTAATCCTGAAGATCAAGGCTGCTCTGCAGACATCAGATGTGAAGAGGAATGCTAAAGACAGAAGGTACTCAGGCTTGTCTCTTCTCACCAGGTTTAGTCGCATGGAGAGCACCACTTGAACGCTTGAAAATTTTTCTAGGATTAAAGAACTGCTGCCAAATCTTCTTCTGTTGTCAGAATCTCTCAGCGCATCACCACAATCTTGCTTTTAGAAAAAAAAAATCTGAAATGTGTTATTATTCCTCAACTGGAATCTCAATTCTGTAATGCATTTATGTGGTTCTCGAAGGGCCCTGTTTGGCTGTGGAATCTATAGCCACGTTTTTCTTCAGCGTCTGCCTTTAAATAAAGCATACAGAAATATCTCAGAGAATGTAAACTATCCAAATGCCTTGACAGAAGGGAAAGTAGAATAAATATCTCTAAGACGTTTTATGTCAGCTGTTAGCAGGCTTTGAAAGCATCACTTCAAGGCAATGCAGAAGCTGCCAAGATGGTAACGCAGGTCAGTTGCATTCAGGACGAGAGGTGAGCTGCACCGTCTTTAGACTGTACCTTAATCACAAGTGCAGTGAAAGGTATGCGAGTTAGCTCACGAAACGCGACCGATTCCTTGCTTCTATGCAGACCAGAGTTAATGCAATAGCACGTGTGTTGCAGATGCCACAACTGTGTTATAAAAAGAGCTGCTTCCATCCTTCTTGTGACAGTGCCTTTGCACACATGATGGTGCGGCTCCGTAGAATTTTGGGGGATAGCACATATCCTGGCAGAGAATCTGTGAAACTGACATTTCAGTTTACGTTTATATTGAGTTCCACATACATTTAATGCATCAATTGACAACAGCAAAAGAGAAATTAGAAGAAGGAAATTAAAGGCTTAGAATTTTGCCCTGGAAGTTGTAAGTGGGATTGTAGGTTCTTGGGCCGAAAAATAAAGGATGGAGCACAATAGGTAGGTATCTGAACTATTTATTATAAAATGTACTATGCTGGTGGGATCATCCCTTCATACTCCACTAATAGGTTTCAGCTACATCAGTGGTTCTATAAATCCAAGAGAAAGTCTTTCAGAATTAGTCCCAATGCCTTTTAGAAATTATGGGTCAGTGTGTAGCCAAGGTGGAATGAGAAAAGTGTCCTTCTTCTAGTGCCTGAGGTCACCAGCAGAAGTCGCCACTGTTCTCACTGTTCCTCCTGAAGAAAATATTGAGGGCTGTAGGTACCACAACTTCTGCTTTTGCAGTTTCCCCATCCTCCCTGCTGTCCCAAAGGTGCGAGCAACTAAAAGGTTGACTTAATCCCACATGACTGAAGAAGAGAATTGAAAGACTTGAGACCAGCTGCTGTTTTGACATCTTTTCGTCATTTCTCAAATAGAACGGGTTTTTGTGAGAATGGAGATGTAATGCCTTGCCCCCTAGTGTCCCGCCCTGTGCTCTGCTGTGCTCCCAGTAAAGAATGGGCTCTGTTTGGGAGAATTCCACTGGGGATTGGCTCTGCTGGTCATTCCCCTAGAAGTGGCCATTTCTCCTTTATAGAGTGGTTCCTCCCTTCCCTGCAATGGTTATTCGAGGCATGGGGTTCTTGCTTGTTGTTCCCCATTCTCTTTGTGCAGCGGATCAACCCTAGGGCTCGGTGTAAAGTTACAGCCCCATCCTGCTCAGTTTCCTGTAAATGCTTCCCCCTTCGATGATATGCATATAGATGGGTGTGTCCGCGACTCACTTCCCAGACGTAATGCACCACCGCCGCAACCGTTTGAGCTGGTATTGTCAGTTTGTAAGATGACATTCAAATACACCTTCTTGCAACACTACGGCCCGTAGGCAATATTTGCAAGACCCCTGTGGCACAATAACGCCAAAAGAGCATCACTTTTGTGTCGCTCTGGTGAAGCAGTGTGCATGCACATATTACAGGTCCACGTAAAGCCACTGTCAGTGGCTTTTCAGGGCCTTGTAAATATGTCCCCTTTTCATGCATAACTCTGCGAGAAAAGGGCGTTCCATGGGTGTTGCTGTGCATGTTCCCACACAACACATATGGAATCTGATGCATTCCGAGATTTACAAGGTTTCGTAAACCTGGGAATGCATCAGATTCCTACACTACCCCAGAGGTGTTGTAAAAGTGGATCAATGAGAGAAATATCATTATTTCTCCTTGTTTTTTGCTCTTTCTATGTGTCCTGCATTCTGCAGCACACATGGAAGGAGGAAACACCATTAATGATTGTTTATGTGCAGGAAGGTGTCCCTTCTTGCACATAAACTATCATCCCTGCAATGCAGGCACCCTTGCACCATGGTGCAAGGGTGCCTGCATTGTCACTAGGCAGCCAACTGTGCACCAGCGCAGAGGAAAGTACAGGGATGTGTCATATTACTGTAAATATGATGCATCCCTGCATTTTCCTAATGGTGCGGCACAGCACAGCGCAACAAGCTGGCTTGCAGCGCCAAGCTGCATAATTTTCTTGTAAATATGATCCTATATTTACAAGAAAATGAACCAGTCTGGTATAAAATGGGGCAGCGCGGGGCCACAAGTTGGCCTGCGGCACCATGCTGCATCATTTTCTTGTAAATATGGACCCATATTTACAAGAAAATGGTACAGCATGGCAGAATGGCAGCATGCAGCATGGCACATAAGGGCACAGCAAGCCATATAAAGCAAATTGATCAGGTGGTCTTCCTGGATTAGATACTCAAATAATCCTTGTCACTCGAAGATCATCTGCTAAACTTCTCACCTTGAATGGAGTCATTCAACATACTTCAGAGATGTGGGAGAGTGAGATTGGCCATTTTAACATAGAATTTAAGTGGGACGTCATACAGGACAGAAAAATACACAGTCTGCATGAAAGTTTAACTGCCACAGAAACCTGTTCACCTATCAAACTGCACATCTCATTTACTAGAGGCTTCTTTGCATGTATTGATCCAATATAGCAACCTGCCCATCTTGTCTCCTACTTTCAACATTTTGTGATGCACCTCTATCCAGGTTGCTCATCATTTTAGTCATAACATGCTTCAGAAAAACTAAGCACATTTCTAAAATATCACACCATCAGCAGTGGTCACATAGTCCCTAACTAAATCCAGAAGAAACGCAGATGCTAGCCCACTTATGAGATTGTCAGTAATGCCACCTGTCTTGAAGTCCTAAAGTCGGCACCAAGCCATGGAGCAAAGAGTTTACATACATCCACATTGCTCACGGTCCTAAACAATCCAGGTTCCTATCAATGATTAAATAAAATTCACCACCAAGAACAGATCCTCAATGGGGTGTATCAGTCAATTGTGTACTAAGTAAATAAACAGTCCTCTTGTCAAAAGGTAAATCATAGACATCTATAAATGCCAAACCAAACTTTTGCATAATCCCAGTCAAAACATTATAGATGCCCTCTCTAGATGTGCAGTGTGGTTTGACTGTGACAGAAAGTTATTTTTTGATCAGGGTGGCAAGCTCGCTAGAATCTCTTCTGAATTCTGTGTAGTGGACATGGTATAGCTGTAACATCCAAGGAAGTCACATATACTACTTAATTGCTGTGCCTTTTGGAAAATAACCACTACAGGTGAGTACCTTTTGGCAAATTGCAAGACTGCACCAAGCTTGATCATATAAGTAAAAATCCATTATAATACTTGGAAGGTTTCTTAATCATCGGCAGCCACCATCCTCACCATCCACTAAGAAGAGTGAGTGCATAGTTTCAAAGCCTGCCATGTCTAGTCATTGGACCAACCAACTTGTGAAACCCTTAGTTGCCCAACCACACAGCCCCACTTCTCCCCCACCATACATTTCCAACACAGAAGTATCTGTCACCCCAGCATGACCCATGTCAACCATAAAAATAGCTTAATGGGACATCCCCAAAACTGGAGAAAACAACAAAAAAGTTACAAAATCAAAGAAAGAAAGGGAGTTGTCCTAATCTGGTCACTCATTTTCCATGCCCATGCCCATCCAAACCCAAAACCTCACCAATTGCAGAAGGAAGGTCCCTGAGTAAGGAAATTGTAAGGGATCCAACTGCCAAACTGAGTAGCTGTTGCACACCGATGACCAAAGAAACAGCCCCTCTAAGTAGTAATTGTTACCGGCAAATCCCGCCTTCCAACCACACCAAAATTTAAGTCATAGTTGTTCTACTCTCATTTCATCTGAACTCATCTGTTTCTGATCCAAGCTTTTCCCAATCACCCAAAAGTCTGTTACCACTTACACTTTGCAGACCTGCTCCAAAACTGACAATGCAGTGTACCAATTGTGCCTCTTCCTGATTTCTCCACCCTGACCCCCACCTTCTGAAGGGTCCAGGGAAACCTCTGATCAACAGGGTAGCTGGGTAAGATCCATTTATTCTGCTGCCCAGTCCTAGGCAGCCTTGTTTGGCTCAAAAAGTTGGTCTTACCATAGGGGATCTCTTTAATTTTAGCCAGTTTAAATTCCGACTTCGTCACCTTCAACCTGTTCTTCAACTCTGCAAATGAGTTCCACTGCGTTTGGACCATTTTAACGTTTTCCCCAAAAATCGTGACTCATGAGAACTTATTGTGTACTTTGCCTAGGTAGCACATCAATCATAGCACATTGTCCTGGTCCTTAGAATTGAAAAACAATGTTATAAATGTTCTTGGATAGGTCCTGGAGTCAGGACGTGCTACCAGTATCTGTCTTGAGCTACAGGAAAGCCTGTGGATGGCTCTTCTGGTGATAATAGTGGTTTAAGCCAGTGCTCCAGGAAATGCTACAGATAGGGGCACCTCACACCCTCCTGACCATATTCTCACACTTCTTCGGATTTACAGTTGCTTCATTAGCTCTGTCTGCTGCATTGTGTATTTCTTGAGAAAGGAACAAACTGTATGGGACCTCTTCTCAAATCTATATTTCCAAGGAGGTTTAAGTATTCTCTAATGACCTACCTGGAAGAGCCTGGATCAGCCGGCCCACAAGCTACAGAAGCCATGGATCCCACTGTCTTTCTGTTCATGGGGCTCCATCCTAACAACCCTATTCATTTTACCGTGGTACAGAATCGCTCCTCACTTGTCGTTGGCCATGCAATGGGACCGCAGTAGTGAATAGTTTGAGGTCTTATCCATGATGCAGCAAATTGGATTCAGTTCCCACTAGTGTTTATCCAAAGATGACTGGGATAGCTGCACAAGGTGCCCCGGGACAGCATCAGCATTTAGAGTCCTCACATTCAAAATAAGGCACCCTCCTACTGTAGCTCCTACCAGGCGAGGCTCCAACGCACAACCCACCACACTCCAACACAAATATACATGCAGGATCTCGTTTATCCACCACTGCCACCCCAGTGTCTCTGCAGAGTGTACTGTACACCAGGTCCTGAGGCAATGATAAGATAGCAATGGATGAAGACCTCACCAACTAAAGTTTTCCAGATAGATTGAGGTGGGGTCTCTGGGACTACACCCACTCCTATTTCCAGTGAAGGTTACAGGCTTCCAACCGTCTGCTACTTCTGAGGCCTGATGCATGTTCTCTATACACCTTGGTGTCTGAAAAAGAAAAATTGGGTTTAGAATGTTTAGTGTACCTGCCAGATGCTTGCAACCACTCTCAGCCTCAAAAGCTCAGAGAAAGCATTACTATTTGGTAGATTCCCTAGGGGCTACGAAAGGCTTCCATAGTATGCCGCAGGTCAACGACCACCTTCTTTTATACCCGGTAATGGACTAATAAACACTGTACCAGGGAAAGCTGAATCTTTGCTATGAATCCAATATGCTCCTGGTCCACAGACCTTTAGTGCTCTCAAGAGCAGGCCTGCATATGCCACAGGCCCTGCCCTACTCTCTAGGCTGACATCCACTGTCCCTCAACAGTGGCATCCCAATTTCCTTTTGCCACCACAGCCCTCAGCACTTCAGTGCTGGTCCATCTCCACCCAACACCTGCACAGCAGGGGGTCAGAACATCTCAGGCAGATGAGGCACCAGGAAGTTGTTGCCACGTCTTGCCCAGACCTCCTCTGACCAGTAGCCATGTCTCATCAGGATGTCAGCAAGCATCCAACCAAGCCAGGCTGTCTTGTACTGTAGTACATAAATGTGTCTAGTTTAGGAAATGTATACAGGTTTTTACTAGAGCCTGAGTGGGAGCTCACTTAGAGTACATCCCTTGTCTATGAATGGTTATGCCCCCTAGCTGCTTCGTTAGTGACTGGATTTACTTCTGCACAATAAGTGCATTTTTCCTCGCTTCCTTGTTGTTAGTTGCTACTGACAGTGTGTTCTGCACCGCTTCTTTGCAGAAGCCAAGACAAACTTTCCTTGTGGACACTCCACCACTTCCAAATGGAGGATCTAGTGTTTACATCTGTCAGAATGACATATTTGTTGTTGCTTGGCTATTTCTTACATGCTTTCATCATGAGTAGCATGCAATACTTCTACTCACTGTGATCAGTGATGTCTACAAAACATTCCACAGCTATATAAACAATGTAGCTGATTGCATTGGCAGAGAATAAACAGCTCTCATAGTAATGATATCTAACACAATGTTGTGTTACCTACTGCATGATGCTACTTTTAGGTTTTTGTTAGACCTGGCATCTTTTGGCATGGTTTCCCCAGACCTTTTGCTTTTGGACCTCCTGTTTTGACTCTGCGCTGAGCTTTGCTTTTGCTGGTTTTAGGACTCTCCACACTTTACCATTGCTACCAAGTACTAAAGTGCATGAGCTCTGTGTCTAAAACATGGTGACATTGACTTCTCCACGATTGGCATATTTGGTTTACTAGTAAGTCCCTAGTAAAGTGCACTATGGCCCATATTTATAAGAAAATGGTAGAGCATGGCGCTGCGCCAAAATTGGCAGCGCCGCACTTTGTCATTTTCACAACGGAGGGATGCTCTGTATGTAATTGTATACAGCGCTCCCCTGTGTTGTCCCCTGTGCTGGCACTAAATTTAGCTGCCAGCACCAACGCAGACATACTTGCACCATCGTGCAAGGATGTCTACTTTGAGGGGTATTATTGTTTATGTGCGGGAAAGTGTCCCTTCCTGCACATAAACAATCACAAATGGCGATCTGGCACTTCTGTGTTTGCTGCAGAATGCAGCACACACAGAAGTGCCAAAGCGTCATTTTGAAATGATTGTTTATGTGCAGGAAGTGACACCTTCCTCCACATAAACAATAATTTCTGGCATTTTGCTCTTTCTATGCGTGCTGCAAAAAGTGACACTGTGGTGGTGCTAGGGGCTCATAAACATGCCCCTATGTGTGCCCAGGACCTGTAAGTCAAATGCTACTCGTAGGCCTGCAGCACTGGTTGTGCCACCCACTACAGTACACTTTCAAGCATGTCTCGGGCCTGCCATTGCAGAGCCTATCTGTGCAGTTTAAACTGCCATTTTGACTTGGCAAGCACACCAACTTGTCATGCCCAAACCTTCTTTTTTATTACAAGTAAGACACCCCTAGGGTAGCCCCTGGATAGCCCCAAGGGCAGGGTGCAGTGTATTTAAAAAGCTAGGCATGTACTTTTATGGTTAACATATCCAGGCAGTGAAAAACTCTTACATTTGTTTTTCACTACTTCAAGGACTATCTCTCCCATAGGCTAGTATGGGGATTGCCTTAAAACGTCTTTTAAGTGTCATTTCCAATTGGGAAAAGATAGAAAAATTGAGTTTGGGGTCTCTGGACACATATTTTGGTAAAGGTGGTTTTTACATTACATGTCTGAAAATGCCACTTCTAGAAAGTTGGCGTTTTCTTACGCTAACCATTCTGTGCCTTAGCCTGCCTCCAATCCATATCTGGTCTGTGTAAATTTAGGTGACAGCTACATCTGTGCATTCCATCCAGACAGCCATGAAACACAAGACACTCAACTGCCTCTGTATTCCACCTGCATACTGATGGGCCTTCCTGGGCAGGAACAGTGGAGTGGCTCTCACTCATACTTCAAAGGGTGGTGACCTGACCCTGCAGAAAGGACTGCTAACCCTCAACAGACCTCCTGCCAGACAAAACTGGGCTGAAAGGGAACTGGGGCACTTCAAAACCACACTTTGAAATCTACTCCACTTCAAAGGCACATTTGGTTATAAGTACTGGGTCTCTGACACCATATACTAGGAACACTTCTGGACTTCGGACATTCTACCAGGAAGAAGGATCGCTGTGCTGTTTGCTCTGCTGTGAAGACCTGCTGCTTGCTACTTCTTGCTCGGGAGTGAGAGGGCTGGATCTCACTTTCTACATCCTGCAATCTAAAGTTTCTCCAAGGGCCTGACTGAGCTTGCCTGCTGTTTCTGAAGTCTCAGGGACATCAAAGACTTCACCTGCATCTTGCTACCAGCGCCTTCTGTTGAGAGTCCTGCTCTGCTAAGTGGTGCCAAATTCAGTCTTGGGCCCTTGGAGTTGAGTGTGATGCTGCAACACAAGAACTGCTGCAATGACACCGGCATGTCACTTGGAACTGATACATCCCACTGCAGAAACGCTGCTTTGCAGCTGCCTGAACCAGAGCCGCAGACACCGCTCGCTGACTGCGAAACGCTACGACCCCAGCTTACAATGCAGCCCTGGCTTGGCCGAAGCAGCACCAACTCATCGGAACCAGTACTCATCGCTTCTGGACATTGATGCATCAACGACATTGCTCAATCAGTAAACAACGCATCGCCTGCAAACATGACGCATCCCCTCTTCTAGATAAACGCATCGTCAGTGAGCATCAATGCGACAAAGGTACTCTCAGCGTGTCTGTGTGACTCCTGTATCCAGCCCGTGCTCCATCGCGGCCGGACTGCACTTTTGGATTTGCCCTGATCCAGCGGTACTAAATAGTTCCAGTTGGAGCTATTGTCTTCTAAGCAATGCATTCTGATCTAACCTTTAAAAAAAATCCCAACTCACTTTTGTATGTTGGATTTTTGTAATTTCAGTCTTGTTTGACTCAGATAAATATTGGGTATTTTTTTAAACTGGTAGGAAGTCCTTTTGTGGTGCTTTCACTATGTTACTCTATGTGTGCACAAATATGTTGCACATTGCCTCTTGTGTTTAGCCTGACTGCTCTGCGCCAAGCTACCAGAGCGTAAGCACGGGTAAACTTTTAGTGTGGATCTTGCTTGCCCTGCCTAGGATTGTGGTCCCTTCTTGGACAGCGTGCAAATCTCTGCCAACTCGAGACTGGATTTCTAACATTGGTGATCAGCGGTGATGCTAGGACTTGTATTTGTGCTTTGCATACAGTGATTGGTGTCCACTACTTCCATATCTCAGACTATTGCATACCAATATACGTTATTTTTCTCTTTGGCAACTTTTTGAGTTTTTGCAACAACCATGTCTTAATCTGAAGAGCCAACAGCTGCAACTGCAGGAGTGGAGTTTGAGCAGGAGAAATTGGAAAACTACACAGTGTCCCAGCTCAAGGGTTTCTGCAGAGTTCAGGTGTTCTTTTAAAGGCCTCACTAAAAAGGAAGAGCAGCAAAAGGCACTGAGGGCCTGGCTGACTGCCAGAGAAGCAGCTGCATGTTTAGAGAATGTCATTGTTGTTGATGGCAAGGAGGATGTGCATCTGGAGTATTTGGACAGCCCAGAACTGCCTTTGGGGCGAGGGGCCGTTGTCAATGGAGAGAGGGTGCCCTATAAAGCAGGCAGCAATGTTTCCTCTGGAGGTCTGTCCCCAGTGGAGCTGAAGGACTGACGGGAAGCTACGATGCTCAAGTTGGAGCTGGCAAAGCTCAAAATGGAGAATGACCGGGCAAAAGCTAAAGAGGAAAAGAGATTGGCCATTAGGGAACAGAAAATTATTTTGGCTCATGAGCTGAACATGAAGGAGCTGGACCTGAAGCCCCAGAGGGCTGAGTCCAGTGAAGATGGTGGCAGCATATCTTCTGTGTCCTCTGACAGGAGAGTACATGTACCCAAGAGTCTGATAGCTGACTACAAGGTAGGGGAGGACATAGATCATTTTTGGAGGCCTACAAGGTTGCTTTCCAAATGCACAAGATCTCTAAGGAGGAGTGGGGGGCCAGTTTGTGGAAGCAGTTTCTAACAGAGGGGAGGGACAACTTACTAACCCTACAGGGGTCCTTGTCAGGAAATATTGATTGACCCCAGGGATGTATAGGGAGAAATTTAGGGAGAGTGTGAAGTTTCTTTCTCTGACCTGGGTAGATTGTCTAGACTCATTCTGCAAGGCACTGTATAGTTGGGTGAAGGGCAGTAACGAGACAGGCTATCAGGAGCTATACAAGTTGATTGCACAAGAGCACGTTTAATCTTTGTTTCACAGAGCTGCGCCAGCACTTGATTGATAGTAAGCTCTCTGACCACAGGGAGCTTGCTAAGGAGGCGGACCGCTGGGTCAGCACCAGAGTCCATAAGAACGTTTCTGCATGAGATCCAGCCAAGGATGGACAGGGTTCCCAGCGGAAGAAGGAGGGGTGATGCCAAAAGCAAGATTAAGGAGCTCTCAAAAGGGTCCCAAACTATTCCCTAGGCTCAGTCCTCCAACCGTCTACTAAGAAGAAGAAATAGTTCCAGTCAGGTAAAACTGCAGGGATCGGACCCCAGCAGCGCTTTGACTGTGGTCAAGAAGGACACTTCAGAGGGGCTTCCGCATGTCCTAAGTGGACACAGCCCCCCACTAATGGGAAGTCACCAGGGAGGGTGAGTGTATTGCTTTGGGAAGCAGTGGTGGGGAGACAGCTGCGATTACCCTAGTGTCCATGGATGACAGTGAAATGGTACAGACAACCTTCGTGCCTGACAATACTAAGAAGTATAGGGATTGAGTTACCATTAATGGGCATAGGGTGGAAGCTCTGAGAGACAGGGAAGCCAGCATGTCAACTGTCCAGTGTTTTCTGGTGTCTTCAAAGCAGGTAGTCCCTAATGTTGTTTACCAAGTTGTTGCTGTAGACAACCGCGAGAGCCAATGTATGGTGGCTCAGGTTCTCTTTGAATGGGGGGGTCTCAGGTTCCTTGAGGGTAGCTGTGAGTCTGTCCATGCCTGTGGATTGTCTGCTTGGTAATGACCTGGAGATTACCGCCTGGAAGGAGGTGGAGTTCTGGTCACACTTGGAGATGTTAAGGTTGCCTAAATGGGTGTGCCTGACCACACGGTCAATGGCAGCACGCAAGGGTGGTCAGAAGGACCTGGAACCTGAAAGAGTGGCCTAGGTGTCTGCCAAGAAGAGGAAGGGCAAGGTGTGTGGAAAACCCGTCTGGAAATCCCACAGTCCGGCAGGACGCTGACCTTGAGGGGGACACCCCAGAAGCTACAGGGGAAGAGGTGGCCGAACTGGGGATCCTGCAGGAGCTGACTATTTGGCAGAAGGAAGGAGGTCCCTTCAGAGAGGAGTTCTGTGCAGCACATAGGGAATACCCTACTCTCATGGGCCTTCGGCAGCAGGCTGAGGCTCAGGCAGCTGATGACACTTCTGGTAAGCACCTGATTTGTTGGGAGAATGCTGTACTGTATAGTGAGCCTAAGACTCCTGAACCTGGGGCACCCCGTGTGCTGGTGGTACCCCAGCGCTTCAGAGACTTCCCACTGGTTTCGGACTCATGATGTTCCACTGGCAGGTCATTTGGGGCAGGATAAGACCTTTGACAGGCTTGTCACCCACTTTTATTGGCCTCAAATGAGGAAGTCCTCATATGCGTTCTAGAGGCCTTTTTTACCTGCAAGGCGAGTGGCAAGAAGCAGGGGAAAGCAAGGCCCCCCCATAACCCTTTCAGCACCCCTTTTGGGCAGGTGGCCATTGACATGGTAGGGCCTCTGGACCTCAAGACAGTCATGGGCAACAGGTTCATCCTGGTCTTGGTGGACCATGCCACCCGGTACCCTCTGAGAACTGTGACTGTGCCAGGGCACTGATAGGGATCTTTACCCAAGTGTATTTCCCCAAGGAGGTGATTTCCTACCGCAATACCAATTTCATGCCCTGTACATGAAGACAATGTGGAAGGAACTTACAAGTTCTCCACGCCTTACCAACCCCAAACCAGTCAGCTGGTTGAGAGATTCAACTGTACCCTGAAAGGCATGATAATGGGTCTACCCAAACCCATGAGGCGTAAGTGAGACGTCCTCCTACCATGTCTGCTATTTGCCAACAAGGAGGTATCGCAAAGGGGGATGGGCTCCAGCCCTTTTGAGCTTCTGTATGAGCACCCTGTGAGAGGGCCTCTCAGTTTGGTGAAGGAGGGATGGGAGCAAGCTCCCAGGAAGCCCCCCTAGGATGTATTTAGCCACATGCTGGCCTTCTGCAACCAGACAGCCCGCTTCCGGAAACTCGCACAGGAGAATTTGGAAGCTAGCCAGCAGGACATGAAACATTGGTACAACCAGAATACCACTCTGGTTGAGTTTCAACCTTGTCAAACGTTGTGGGTAATGGCGCCTGCGGAGCCCCGTGCTCTGCAAGGCCACTGGTCTGGCCCATTTGAGGTGAAGGAGCACAATAGTGCTGTCACCTATCTGGTGGACGTGCAAACTCCTTAGAACTCTTTGAGGGCCCTGCATGTGAACCACCTCAAGCCACACAAAGATCTGAGTTGACCATGCTCTTGGTCACGGATGATGAGGTGGAAGAGGAGCGTTAACCTTTCCACAACCTCTTATCTTCCAAAGAGCAGGGTGGGTCAGTAGAGGGTGTGAGGCTCTCCCCTACTCTGACCCTCAACCAGCAGAAAGAGTGTTGCCAATTGCTGGGACAGTTTACATCTCTGTTCTCACTCACCCCATGCGTCACCCATTGGTGCACACATGATATAGACACTGATGATAGCCTGGCTGTCTAGCACAAAACGTGCAAAAATATTTCTGCCCCTAAAGGGGAGAGCTGGTGGCACATCCAAGGATATGTTTAAGGTAATGAACAGACCCTTTTACACTCAACCACTCCAAATTGGTTCTGGGGCTAGCCTCCTCCTCCACTAAAACTGAAGCCAGGATGCAATAGTGTGTTAAGGGATCAAAAGACCCCTTTTTACCAGGCTTCATGTTACACTAAACTATGAAATTACAGGTCTCCCCTGGTCCCTTTTAAGTTAGTTAAGTTCCTGAACTCTCTTAAACAGCTCTGCTTGGGTTATACTGGGTCACATTCCTCCTTTGAGCCATGCTGCCAGGCCCAATCTCTGAGAGCAGTATTTCACACCACTTCAAAACAGCAATGACAGGCTGGCAATGGGCGGACCCATACAAATTACCCCACATGGGTTTCAGGCTTGGAAAGTATAACTTTTCAAATGTTACTTTTCCTGTATATTTATAAAAAAAAGTAAACTTTACCACTGAATTAAATTATTAATAAATATTGAACACAGTGGTTGAACTCTCTTTATAGCTTATTCCAAACCAAGTGTACAGAGCTAACATATTAACTGTACTTTAACCTTTTCTTAGAACCAGCTACAGCACTAATAGCAAAGATTGCTTTTGGAGGCTGGGCACTGTACATGTTCCACTTGTAAATACCAGGAACCAGACCCTGTGGTCTACAAGCTGGTTACAACTTCTTTTTAGTCAATATTTACAAGTAGGATTTCCTTCCTGTCAAAAATATATTTTCACAGGTCTGGCTGCAGGTTTATACCACATGAGTCAGGCTACACATACAGGCCTGACACCATCTTTTCCTTGTCAGTCTAGTGAATAGAACAGTAGATGTTGCAGCCCAGAGGTGACATTTACCTTTCTTCACCTTTGGGGTATTTTCTTACACCGTATCCTATGGTCTCACTGAAAAGTTAAATAATGGGAAATAGCCAGTTTTACCATGTTTGCAGGGTCAGACAGTATGCAATGGGAACTGATCTTTCGCTTTTATTTAATTGTTGTTAGCCTATCCGGCCATAACAATATCACACAATAAGTATCAGTCCATCACACTCGAGAAAAAAAAAAAATCAAAAAAAAAAATCACATTAAATAAAAACATCTCAATAAAAGAAAATTATGCTTGAATTTTTGATTTAACATGTGCCGAAGTGTATCCGATTTGCCCTACATCATCGAAAAACTAAATACGTAACCGTAATTTGCATAAAGCTTAACCTTACGGTGGCTGCCAACCGTCTAATAAAAGCCCGATGCCTAACCCAGTTTTGTAGCACCCTACACCAATTTCCCAGACTAGATGGCCATGGGCTATGGGCTAACACATATGGTTATGTTTGAGTCAATTGTGGGTGCATTATTGAGCGTAGCTTCCATGCTTCCAGTATATAAGTTGAAACTTTTGTCACAATGTGTTTCTCGTCTGATCGCATACATAACACTTCCGCCTCGTTGCACTTCCTGACACCGTAAGATCTAAAAAGTGGACGTAAATACAATTTGCGGAGTTTAAGCGTGAAGTGACATAATAAAAGGAAGTGGGAAAGTGTTTCTAAGCCACCGTGAAGACATGGGCAACATTCTAATCTATCCAGAGGGACGGATTGCCATCTGTTGGTCACCGCCATCACAGGTAGTGTGCCCATGCGGAATTTAAAATAGAGAAGCCTTTTCTCCTCCGGATAAATACTGTCTATAAATATTGCTGGTTTAAGCTCTTGGTTAAACAGGATATAGCGCTTGAATAAGGGGCTAAGTGTCTCACACATACTCTCAGTCTTTTTCTCCCAGTATGCCTTTTTTATGACAGCTAAACTAGGCCTTCTGATTTTCTCTGGATGGAACCAGAGGTCTTCCTGGCCGATAGCAGCCAGGGTAGTTGAGATGTGTTTGAACCAGGGCAATTTCAGATGGCTTTGTAGCTTCATGATGTCCTTAAGTACATCTCTATATGGTTTAAGTTCCTCTTTTGACCAAATACGGATCCAGTATCTTATTGGAGCCAGAGCAATGTAGTCCTCAACCTTTCTCATTTGTAGATCGGTTCTTATTGCGTTCATTGGTGTGGCGTTGCCTAGACAAAGTAATCGGCGTAGAAATTTATTCTCGGTTACTTGTATTGATGGAGTCTTTCTGAATCCCAAAATCTCTGCACTGAAAAGTGCTGCGGCTCTTGCTTTTGTTTTGTATGCGAGCAGTGCAGAACTCACAGAATGGTTGCCTGTAGCTTTTGCAAATCTGAGTACTGCTCCAGCTTGTTGGGCCAGGGAGATACTACTTTTATAAATTTGTGGTTTCCATGTCTGTTTTTCGTCTAATCTGCAACCCAGGTAATCATAAGTAGCCACTCGGGTCAAAGGCTTGTTATTTACCCTAAAGGTTGATTGCATCGTCTGTTTTTGGTTAAGAATCATAAACTTTGTTTTCCCCTCGTTGATTACCATACTCCTTGAGGTGAAGAATGATTCGAAACCCCTGAGTAGTCGATGCATTGCTATCTCCGCCAGTAGTACAGCGTCATCAGCAAAGAGCAGGATAGGTGTACTTTCATTGGCTACTTTTGGAACGTCCAGATTTAATTCCCTCAGGTCTTGGCTTACTTCATTTACTTCATTTATATAACAATTGAATAAGGTTGGGGCCAGAACACAGCCTTGTTTTACACCTCGCTCGATTGGAATTTCTGCCGTATAATCATTTCTCATAGTATATCTGACCCTGGCGGTATTTCCTGTATGCAGTAGAATTAACAGCCTTAAAATTTTTCCCTCTATGCCCATTTCCGACAATAGCTGCCATAATGTTTGGCGGTTTACGCTGTCGAAGGCTGTTTGAAGATCCACAAAGACCAGATATAGTGGACAGTCTTTTAGGGTGGCGTATTTCGCACAGATCATGTTTAACTTAAAAAGTTGATCTGTTGTACTTTGGCCTCTCCTAAAACCAGCTTGGTGTATTGATATTAAGTCTCCATCCTCTAGCCAGTGGTCTAGGCGCAACTGAATCAATTTGGCAAAAATCTTTCCAACACTATCAAGCAGTGAGATAGGCCTGTAATTGCACACCATGTCCCGAGGACCTTTTTTATGAATTGGAACAATTATTGATTTCTTCCAGGAGGTAGGGATTACCTCGTGGTGCCAAACACTGTTGAATAGACGGGCTAGAACAGGTAGCCATACGTTAACTGGTTACGGTAAGCGTCTAAAGGAATACCGTCTGGGCCTGGAGGCTTGTGCGTCTTTTGGAGGAGAATAACTTGTTTAATTTCTTTCTCACTGAATTCCGATATTAACTCCATTGCGCGTGGAGTGGCATGGGTTGCTTGCATGGAATTTGTGCTGGGGAGTTCATTAGGAACTAATTCCTTCTGAGATTCATTTGCTGATCTAACAAGCCGGTTTGAAAATACTGCATAGGTCTTTTGAAGTGGAAGTCCCTTGCTTGAACTTTGATTTCTGCCTGCCAGCCCTTGTATAAGACTGTTTGGATTGTTGGTGCTCCCGGATACCGTCTTGGCAACTTCCTGGTACAAGGCGGTGAAATGCTTTACCCAAAGTTGAGGGTTGATGTTCAGTTCAAGGTTTTTCGAAGGACCTTCGCAACCCCACCTGACTATCTCCCAAAACTTTTTACAGTTCCCTGCCGATATTGCCTGCAGTAGGACTTTCCAGAGTTTATGTGGGAATGTCTTCCTTTTATATCTCAATAATTTTTTGTACTGTTGCCTACATTCATGAAAATATTGCTCGTTAAAGTCATTCAAATGCCGATTCTTTAGAGCTTGTGATAAGGTCTTTTTTAATTTCAAACACTCTTCATCGAACCAGCCCTCCATCGTTTTAGGCTTAATTTGAAGATGCTTGGTCTTTTCCTTTATTGTTTGTAGTAGCAGATTATTAAAATTATGCAGGATTGGTAAGGCTTCGTTAGCTGGTAGATTTAAAAACGTGCTATGTAATAGCAACCAGGTTTGACTAGGTGTGCTCGTATAAGGTTCATCCTCATTTGATCTTAATATGTTTTTCCTATTTGGTCTCGTAGTTATTGTTAAACTATTTCCGTTAAATGAAGACTCGGCCTTCCCTGGGCTCATGTCCTGGTGGACTATCTCCATTAGCAGTGGGTCGTGATCACTCTCAATCCTGTCCCGTATTTCCATATCAATGACATAATGCCAGGCTTCGATGTTTATTGCCATGTAGTCGATTATACTTTGCCTTTTTCCAGAACGAAAGGTAGATTTGAAGTTTCTATCTGAATTTGTTCTTCCGTTTAAGGTGCGGATTCCTCCTTCTATTAATGCTCCAAAGATTAGTTCTCCTTTCTTGGAGTCTTTACTACATTGGATGCGAGGCGTTGGAATATTCCAAGCATGGTCTTCCTCTACTACTTGTTCATCCCAGAGGATAGAGTGAGGTTTAGTGTTGAAATCACCACATATCAGAAAAAAGGTTTTACAAGGCTGGGGAAAGCGGTTGTTCGTATGACCTAGTACTGGGTTCCTCCAACCCGTAGTTCTTTTATTTAGGATATGTTCCTTGAGGAGTCGCACACCTGGCATGACTTGGACCCAGCTAATAGGAGGGAAATACACATTTACTATTTCGAGTGACCACTCCTCATATTTTACCGCAAGCGTCTGAATTTCCTTGCTTAATACAGCATAGGTTACTACGGAGTTTCCCAGTAGTGAGGTTCTGAACCAAATGATCAGGCCTCCCGTTGGTCTTCCTTTTTTTTGCTTAATAGCGGGTGAATGGAAAGTAGAGAACCCATCTAGGTCGATAGCATTAATGGGCCAAGTTTCTTGGAAACAGCTGATGTCTTGTTTTTTAATGAATTCAACCCAGTCCTTATCTTCCATTTTACTTTTTAGGCCTGCAATGTTCCAGCTTAGAATTTTTAATATGGGACTAGTTTTATCTTTTGTGTTCAAGTCATCCATTTTTAGCTACAAGCTTCTAGGTGATTGATCTTCGTAAATCTGTGGCTGTGAGAGATTACCCCTGCTGTTTCTAGGGGAATTAGCCGACAGGCAGAACCTCATGTTACTCAGATTTGTTCGTTCAGGGAGTTGTTGTTTGGAGCTAATTGCTCCCTGGAGTATCGAACCAGAATTGCCTTTTACCTCTTGCCTACCCAACATGTTTTTATTTAAGGCTTTTTCAAGAAATATTGTTGGGTATGGTTCTTTTTGTGGAATAGCAATAGATATTCCCCAGGTCTTCATCATGTTAGAACATTTTAGGATCTGATCTGCTATCCAAGGTGAGGCCCAGACTGTTTCTGTTGATTCCCTGTTCTCTAGTTCTTTACTTGGTATGAATCTTACTGAGAGGAGGTCTTTGGATGTTACATTCTGTACGGCTGGCAGGGAATTGACCAGATGTAGAATATTAGACCTGTTCAGGATGTCATGACTTCCTCTTGAGGAGTACTCGGGGATAAACATAATCGTGGCTTCAAGATCGTTAGTCATTTCAGTGCTGATCTCAGTATGCCCGCTACCTCCCTGCGTCCGTCTTCCTTGGAATTGATTGTCTTCGTTCTTTCTGTTACGAGTGGTAACTGCCCAACCGGTCAGTGTTCGTTCTACCTGGCCTTTTTCCCTCCCAAGTTGCAACTCTTTGTTCCTGGGATCTTCATAAGGTTGCCTTTTTCGGGGCCAATTATCCCATTTTCCTTTAGTATCCAGGTCCAGCACTGGTCGCGGTAGGACAGGTGAATCAGTGATCCACCCAGGCTGGTTACTGAAAATGAGATTTCCAGCGCTAACCTGAGAGCAGTATTTTACCTTTGACCGGGGTGCGGGGACCGGGGCAGTTATGTTGTCCACGCACTTGGTTGTTTTTATACTTTGTTTGCTTCCTATACACTCAGGGGTCTCAGCCCTTCTACTTTCACCTTTGCTGTTGTCTTGTTCTGCCCCCTTAGTGATGGAATTCAGAGGCTGCTGGCGTTTTCCATAATGGTCTCCTTCTGTGTTTGAGTAATGTACCTGGGCTGAGTGTTCTATTTTTGTGGCTGGGAGGTGCTTATCGATGCTGGCACATGATTTGGATGTTTCTGGGATCCATTTGAGTTGACCATTAGCTAGGGAGTCGTTTGCCTCTTTTGTCCCGTAATTTGTGTCAGGATCTTTTTCAGGCCTCCTTCCTTTATCTAATTCGTGCCCAACTGCTTGGTATCCCCTGGGGCCAATGGGTATACGATTTATATGGGAATGGTGAGTACAACTTTTGTCGCACAATAATCCAGGATTTTTATTTATGAAATTAATGACTTTGTCAGTAGGTTTCTCGAGGCTCTCGAGACTCTCAAACTTGATGTTGTCATCTCTATGCTGCTGTTGGGCAGGCTCAACACCTATATTCCTGATTTCCGCTATTAGGCTTATCTGTTGAGGCATGTTTGAAGTCTTTTTTGGTGGTAGTTTTTTATTTCTTCTGGCTTTTTTCCATGTGTTTTTGCATCTGCCTATGGTTTGAGACCTTTTTTCTACTGTATTTGAGGCTTTGATTCCAGGTTCAGGACTTCCATTGGTTCTCTCCATCTTGTCTGACTGATTTTTTGCGTCTGGGCAGATCTCTCGTCCTGGACCAGAGTGCCCTTCACCATCTACTCTGTCTCTAGGCCTTTCAGTTAATCTGGATTCTGTTTTTCCTGACTCGTGATTGCACACCTCTGTGCTTTTAAGGCTATGTTTGCAATCTTCAATTATATCTTTGATTACTTTCGGGACTTCCAGTAGTTTTTCCAGCAGTGGTCCACAGGCTTGTCTATCCATCTTATCCATTTTATCAGCCTTTGCCTGGTGTAACAGGTTTTCCCTTATTACGCCCTCTACTAGGGCCATCCTATAATCTATAGTCTGTATTGAGGTTATAAATTGTTTAGTCAGCTCAAGTTGATCGTCGAATTTTTGAGACTGGGCCATGATCGTTGTTGCAATTGAGCCCAGTGTTGTACATATGACTTTCATGATGCTAAGGATTGGTTGATCTAATGAGAAGTCATCTCTGTTTCCCCTGTTTTGCCCACTTTGCTCATTAGTTATCTGGCCTTCTAAGTTCTTGTCGTCCTCTCCTCTGTGGCCTTTTATTATGCTATCTTCCAGGAAGTTTAGATCTTCTGACGTTATGCTGTTTAGTTGGGGGTCTGTATTACCAATAGCGGAGTTGTCAGGCGAGGACAGTTCCAGACTAAAGGAGCTACTATTGAGTCTGCACAGCTTTAAGTTAGTTTTTACAGTTTGGCTTCCGCAGTAAAGCTGTGACTCTGAAAGTTTATGGGTCTGTTTAGGTGGTAGTTGTTCTATTTCAGGACCCATCGGCCCTCATTCTGACCCTGGCGGATTGAATCCGCCAGGGCCGAGGGCAGCGAATGCACCGCCAACAGGCTGGCGGTGCATTCATGGGCATTCTGACCGCGGCGGTAACGCCGCGGTCAGAAACGGGAAACCAGCGGTCTCCCGCCGGTTTCCCGCTGCCCATGGGAATCCTCCATGGCGGCGCAGCAAGCTGCGCCGCCATGGGGATTCCGACCCCCTTCCCACCAGCCTGGTTCTGGCGGTTTACACCGCCAGAACCTGGCTGGCGGGAACGGGTGTCGTGGGGCCCCTGGGGGCCCCTGCAGTGCCCATGCCAATGGCATGGGCACTGCAGGGGCCCCCTAACAGGGCCCCACATTGCTTTTCAGTGTCTGCTTAGCAGACACTGAAAAGCGCGACGGGTGCCACAGCACCCGTCGCACACCTTCCACTCCGCCGGCTTCATTCGGAGCCGGCATCCTCGTGGAAGGCGCTTTCCCGCTGGGCTGGCGGGCGATCTTTTTCAGATCGCCCGCCGGCCCAGCGGGAAAGTAGAAATGCCCCCCGCGGTCTTCTGACCGCGGGGCGGTGTTTGGGCGGTTTCCGCCCGGCGGGCGGCGTCCGCCGCCCGTCCGGGTCGGAATGAGGCCCATTATGTTTTGGAGTACTGTAAGTTCTGCTTGGGCACTTCGTGGAGGGAGTGTTAATGAGGAGTTCCCGAAGTTTAATAGTCCCATTTGGGGTTCGGGATAAGATGAATCATTGTTTTTTCTTTGCTCTCCCGGAAAAATGCCCCACTCTGGGAAGTTATTTGACTCTGCTCCGCCGTTCCCATGGGGGTTATTCGTTGGACAGGATAGTCGCGATAAACCATCCAATCACTGCTGGGGTAGACAAGTATCCTGGTACCCGGTCTCTGAGAGCTCTAGTTCATCCCCCCCCATATTATTGCCACCCTTTTCCCCCAATGGCTGTACCGGGAGGTCGGTAGCTTTGGAGCTTTGCGTTTGCGCCTGTTCAGAGTTTAAATTCACTTGGTTCACTAAGCTATAGTAGTTAGCAATGGTGTTTATCTTTAGTTTTGTTTTCCTTGCACCCAGGCCCAGGTGAATCGGTATATACTGTTGTCTACTGCACAGAGGATTTGCAAGGCCCCCCGTAGATACTCCTGCGTTCAGTATTGCACACTCGATGTCATCGAAGTCAGTATGGGCTGGCAGCAGGGGCACTGACACTGCTTCTGTCCCACCCAACTCTCCTCCTGGTTCGTTTTCGTCGCTGGGAATCCCGATTTGGACACCCTCTGCTGTGACCTCTCCTTGGGTTGTGAACCCTCCTTGGGTTGTGAACCCCCCCTGGGATATCTGGACGATTCCAGGATCCTGGTCCTGATCCTGGTCCTGATCTAACCTCAGATCTTCTAAACTATTGAGTTCCTGCTCCGAACTTTGAAATTTCACTGGGTGAGCGAGTGCCTCATTGGCCTCCCTGGCCTTCTTTGTTTTACCTCTTGTCCCAACCATCTTCAAGGACTTCGCCGTTCTCCGCTCTCTGCTCACCAACCGCCGTCCCTTCCCCTTGATTCCTTACTTACTTACTACCTTGCTTTAGTCTTAGTCTTAGTCTTTAAAAAAAAAAAAACAAAAAAAAACACCAGCCAGCCAACCAGCCGGACCACCAACAACACCAGACCAAAGCCGAGACTAAAGTGGGAGCTGGGTGTGGCGACACGACTAACACCGGTACCAAAGCCGGGACCGTAGCTGAGGCACAGCTGAAGCAGAGGGTAGAAGAAGCAGAGGATAAAAATGGGGGGGGGAGGAAGGGATCAGGTGGCCAAGGAGTGTCCCGCACGCCAAGATCCGACCAGGGAACCTCCCAAAAACAACGAAAATAGCTGCTCACCCGGTCTCACCCGGTCTCACCCGATCTCTCCCAATTTCTCCGGTCTCTCTCCGGTCTCTCTCCGGTCTCTCTCCGGTCTCCCGATCTCTCAGTCTCTCCTGGTCTCCTGGTCTCCTCCTAGTCTGCTCCCCTGGGCACTTGGTCTGGGCACCTGGGCACCTAGTCTGTGGGGGTCCACGGGGTCCGCGGGGTCCGTGGAGGAGGCAGCAGGACTCCCTCTGACGACTCCGACTCCTTCTGACTCTTCCTGACTCTCCTCCGGGCCCCTCAACCTAGGCCCAACCTAGGCCCACCAGCAAGACAGCAAGACAGCGAGTCAGCTAGTCAGCAAGTGAGGCAAGTGAAGGAAAGGAGCAGGGAGGCAGGGGAGCACCCTCAGCCCTCAGCCCCCTCCGCCCCTCAGCCGGAAAGCAGCCGGAATGCGCGCCGGCACACCGGCAACAAGGGACTCAAGAGCAGCCCCCCCGGCTCGTGCGGCTCGTACAGCTCGTGCCTCCCCCGAAGTCCCGCGGCAACAGCGCGTCCGTCTTGCGCTCCACACACCGCAGCAGGTCCGGAGACGTGAGCCACCCGGCACCGACGTCCGCTTCGTCCTTTCCCAGCAGTCCTTCAGGGAGCGTTGTACTTTCCTTTCTCCACAGCAGAGGGCCTACCAGAATGGGAACTGGACAGCAGTAACCTAGTGTGCAGAGTTCAAAAACCAGCAGCATCAGACTACAACAAATGGGGGTGACCATGCAAAAAGGCATGTTCTTTCTGTTGCAAGAGATTGAGAACATTTTGGGGTCAATCACTGGGGGGGGAAGGTCCTGATTACCCCCTGCTAATAATTATGGGGGTGGTTGATGGCTCTGAGGGCAGCGAAGCAGGAATGAGAGAGGCATATCTTTATTTATCGCTACAGCGGTGGCTCGACTTTGTATTACATCAGAGTGGTTAAATCCTGAGTCTCCATCATTTTTCCAGATTTCTAGGAGTATACAACATGGAAAATAGTCTGTATAAATACAAGTGGTGCAGGAAGCAGGTGTGGGGGGCCAGGATCTGGCCTGCAGTTACTAACTCAGTGGAGGGACTGTCTGGGCAATGAGGAACTTAGGAGCATATTTACTTCATTTCTTTATGCAAATTCAGCGCTTAAACGAACTCCATATTTATATTTTGACGTTAGACCCGTCTAACCTCAAAATATTGGAGTTTGCACCATTTTTTAGATGCGTGAACCTACCTTACGTCAATGAGATGCAAGGTAGGCGTTCCCACCTTTATCCCCCGTGCTAAAATGACCCCTGGGTGGGAGGAGGGGCTAAATAATGGTGCAAAGCTTGCTTTGCACCATTATTTAACGTCTGGGTCAGACCAGGCGTTAGGGGACCTGTGGACCCATTTCCATGGTTAAACACCATGGAATGCATCCACAGGTGCCCTCCTCAAGCCCCAAGAACACCCCCACCCACTCCAGAGGGACACTGGAGGATGGGGAGCCCCATCCCAGGTAAGTAGGGTAAGTATAGGTAAGAATTTTGTTTTTTTAATTAAGTGCCATCAGGGGCCCAACCTGGGACCCCCTGCTTGGCACAGGGTGCAATGGCCATGCCCAGGGGACACTGGTCCCCTGTGCTGGCCATTGGGGTGGTGGGCATGGCTCCTGTCGTTTCTAAGACAGGAGTCATGTGGTATGGATGGTTTTTCGTCAGAAAATGACACTAGGCTGGTTAGGGACATTGTTTTTGCCTCTAACCAGCAAACCCCCCTTCTCCTATACAGCCACCTCCACCCGAATAACGCCATTATTTTTTTATGCTAGCCCACCCTTTGCGCCGGCTTGCGGCATTCCATAAATTTGGTGCCCAGCTGGCGCTCTGAAATGACGCAAGTCGGCACTATACTTTTTGACGCAAAACTGCATTTCCAAAGTTTTGCATAAAAAAGTATTGGGGTGTTAGACATGGATCTATTAGTCTTTGTTAGGAGGTCGCAAGCTTGGTCTTATGTCCTGATTTCTCTGGGGAGACACTGTCTATTGTCATCTGAATGCTTTTGAGAATGCGTGGCTATATTCTATTATAATGATAGAAGCTTATTGGTTACTCCACAATCGTATCACTGCTATTATGCATTTGCACTTTACAGCTGCATGATGTTTTTAGCCTATAATCTAAGCTTATGATGTTTACATCCTCGCTTCGACATCATGAGTATCCCACCGTGATTACGTATCTGCAATGTATGGCAATGGCTATAGAAATGCTGCTATCATTACAAACGTGTCAATGATTCCTTTTATATCAATGCACATGCACTTTATATTCTGTCGGTGTTTATTGGGCATGGCTCAACCTGTCTGTGTGCTGACCAAGTTAGGGCTCAATTTGTTTTGCACCTTATTGAACTATGCACTAGCACTTTGCCCTGTTAATTGATATGAACTAGTATGGCCCTCGGTTATCGATCAAGCAAATGCACTTAAATATTTAGGATGAGGAACTGTATGGTTCTGTTTATAGCATGGTCATTGATAAGTGCTTATCAGCATTTATATTTATATTTGTGTATCTTGCACATTTGCTCTGGGGTATGGTCGGGAAAGTTGAGGAGGGATTTGTATTTGTGTATACATGCACAGTGCAATGTGTCCTCTTTTGCTTTTATGTCAATTGTGTATCATGAGGGAGTGGTATGTTAAAATCAATGAAAACAGGCACTTTCTCTCACAAACCATGCACCTTGTAACAAACATTTCGACTTTATTTTCCAGCATAAGCCGCCAAAAACTAAATCTGAGTTTCCTATAAGAACATCTTTAAATATCCATGGTGAGCTAACCCCAGAATCAGTGAATTTGGTGGACCCAGCTCATTTGTCTGGCACAACAACCTGCCTTCTTACAGTAATTCATACTTAACTTTCCATATACCTGGAATGGCAACAGAAAGGCCATTGTGCATTAAAAAAAGATATTTATCACCTGCCTGATAACCTTAAAGAGACATTTATCTTCGGCTACCATCATTCGCTAGTTATTGTCTGAACGATTTTTAGAAGCACTCATGGCTATATCCACTTTAGCAACGATGCTGCCACTATTTTCTTTCACATCTACATAACCACTCAAAGGAAGATTGTGTATATATTACCACTAACCCCAAGTATGTATTCCAAGTCAAATTGGTAAGCATGAATACTTCATGTCAACCTTAGAGCGTTTACTGAAGCCTTAACATTGCCTATACATGCTAAGACATGCAAAAAAGGCTTATGGTGAGAGCTTAAGGTAGAGGAAATTCATCTAAAAAAATTGTTTAAAGTTTTCAACAGCTCACATCCAGATCAGTTTTCCTTTCTCAATGTCTTAAGATTTCACTCTGCAGCTTTCATTGTATCAGAGAACAATGTACCACTATTCTTGTCTCATAGATATCTATTGGACAGAAGAAGACCAACCCATCCGGGTTTGGATCCACATTAAACAAAGACGTCAACTCAGGGTCAAGGCTCTGTAAGGCTGCTGCAGCTATATCGCACCTCCTTTCACCTTTTCAAAAGCTTTTTGATGCTAATAATTCCTTATAAATATTTCTTTTTTAGACGTTATTTAAGAGGTCCAGTTTTGTTGTCATAGTTTGTTAAAAATATAGAGCAGTAGTTACTGAAACCCAGAAAAGCCACCAATTGCTCTGTGTTTTTAGAACAAGGGCCATCATTTTTCGCACTGACTAAGCTCACATACACAACATAGGTGAAGTATTTGCTTTTCACTACACATTTCCATGATCTTTTACAGGATGTCTATAGCCTTTCCCAAGATAGAATCGTGTTCTCACTGTAACCATTAACACTCATATTGTCCTGAATGCTGATACTTGAACTAGTCTTTGAAATATAGAGGAGTCTGACACAAAATCGAATGTAATTTGCTGAAACCTAAAGGCTCCACCTGAGTAATGAATGTTATAAAAACCTTCGAATCCTTCCACTATACTACCTGATGGTATGCTGCTTGGAGATCCTGAGTGGAAAATGCTTTAAAACCCTTGATACTAGTAAACAACGAATTTATTCTGGGGACTTGATGACAGCCCACCCAGTGCTTAATTTGTAAATAAAGAGGTGCTGGTGCTCAAAGCCCTTCTCTTAAACTCGAGGCTGCTGTAATTCAATCTCTTTGCCTTTTTAGTGGTTTGAACAAGTTAACAAAGTGCCAACATCTACTACATCCCATGCACTTTTTTCCAAGCAGTATAATTTTTTCCGCTTTCACCATACAACCATTTGCATGCCTGGTGCACACTTTTCATGAATCTACACTAACTTTGGTATCCCTTTTATCCCTATAACTTCTATGGGTTTGCTCCTTCAAACTTTCAATCCCAATGACGCTCAACAGCCCCAAACGTTTCTGTAACACCACCCTTTTTGAGCACTTTAGATATGACAATGGATCACTCTAAACCTTTGGCTTCAGTTATGGTCTGTTCCAAACTAGTTTTGTTGTTGGACAACAAATGTTCATGAACATTCTTTGAATGGCAATAAACAAAAAAATGTTTCTCTGCTGTCTGTTATTTAAGTTTCTGAAATCTCCCTACCGTTTTATTTTTATTAGTCGTCGTTTATGTGTAGACATAAATGCATTGTCCTTAAAATAGCATCAAATCATCAATCTTAAAAACATACTGAGCCAGCCAACATGGGTTGTCTTTTGACTTTTTAAACCACTTAAATTGTATGGTCTGTGTTCACAACTGAGGGCTCTATTCCTTCGAGTAGCACATTCCCCTTCGAGCAAGATACTCTTAGTGTTCCTGTGGACAAGGATACTCTAAGGGGGCACCATAAAATGTTTTAAAAAGACTGTTGAAAACTAGGATTTCAAATGAAATACAGATACTGGTGTATACCTTGTTTGTTTGCATAATTAACCAAGAGTACTAATCAGGAATGTTAACAAAATCTATTTTTTTTCACATTCTCAAAACGTTGCTCCTTGGGCAATAATTTTCTTTTAACACTCTTTTAAACAGTCCTACACTTAATAAAAACCTTAGCTATTGATGAATGCTCCATGAACGTCAATTCACCAAAAATGCAAGGGGTGGCAGAAGTGACATCACCCAATAACATCATAGGAAGTGACATCATATGATCTTTGAGACTGAATCTTCCCTGGAAGTGAAGTCATATGATCTTCACCCTTAAGACATCTAATTAATTGACCTTACTGACATTAAGAACCCCACATGTGCACAATTACATAATTACACAGCAGTTACTAACACAGATAAATATGTATTTTATATATCCAGATAAGTGAAGGAGCATCTTTTGCTATAGTCATAGAAGAAGGTTCTCATCCTGTTCGCTGCTGCCTCTACGCCCCCATGCTCCACATTTATCGCTGAGTACACGCCATAGGCCTTTTCTTCTAATTCACTGTCTCTGTCCTACTCCCCTTGTTATGCAGGCCTTACCTGGCATCACATGGGGACATTGTGTCCTTTTAGTACTTTTCTGTACCACCACGTTGCCCACTGCAGTGCCCTACTGGCAGGTCCGGTATGACACTGGACATGGTAGCTTAATCTTCTCTCCGTGTTTCTTTTATGCCAGCTTGCATTAACTGATCCACCAGGTTCACAAGGTGCCTAGATACTTTTTGAGTCACAGTCACAATGACCACACAGCATCTTTCATTTGTCATCTGTCATTTTGGAAATCGCTGTAAATGGGGCATGTTAATAGAACTTCTCCTCTACTGATCAAGCTTCTCGAGTATTATATATAAGATCACTTGCCACTCCCCCTTATTCACTAGCAACTGCCCAAAGAGGACCTCAGCATCATCCAAGTCTAAAGCACCAGCCCAAACAGTAAAACTCCACACCAGAGCTCAAGAGAGACAGCTTTTCCCCAGCTGGCTACTTCCCACTTCCTTAATGTAAACATACATATAGAAAATATACAATAGATATTTATTTATGTTAGTAACTGTTGTGTTATGTAATTGTGCGCATAAGGGGTTCAGCAGTGTCAATTAGTGTGATGTCTTCAGGATGAACGTCATGTGACATCACTTCTTGGGAAAATTCAGTGTCAAAGATCATGGTTGAAGTGTGTTTTATTGTACATTTGTTGATAACAAAAATGTGTTTAATGTGTAAGCCTTTCATAAAGGAAAATGCTCACCTATATTTTAGTCATGTATTTTCCTCAATTTGTTATCTGTGAGAGCAATAAAGTCAGCTTTTTTGCATTTACAGAGATTTGTCTCCCAAATGCGATCTTAAGTGAACTAGTTTCAAAGGGGAGAGTCAAGATTAAAAACCCACTCATGCAATCTAGAAGAAAGTGACTGGTCCCAAGTATTCACGCTGCTAAAATATACTCACTGTGTGTTTTTGGACCGTGCCAGTTGATAAGATTAATCAGTACTCTACATGAAAACTTAGCTGAATACAATAAAATAACTATTGCTATTGAACCTTATATTGAAATCTCAAGTCATACGCAAAAAAGCATATGGTTATTAAGTCTACAGATGATATTCCATATTTAAACAGATTTAGGTCTGTATTATTACCAGCAAATTAGTGCAACAAGTGCTGCCAGTCTAATTGTTGGGTTCGCAATCTTTTAGATACATTTCACTCAAAGAAATACGGATAGTCATCCGAAGTCAGGCAAAAACGATACATTAGTGATGCAGCAAGGAAAGTATGTGCCCGACTCAAGTGAAATCCCGCGTAATCACCACCTATCCTACCTCGTTTCATTGAAATGCATTTTCTCTTCCAGCGGCGGCTCCACTGCTATGGAGGAGGAGCATAGCCCCCCCCCAAGAACAGCAGCATCTGCAAAACTTTAACAACGAAAAGATAAACTGTGTTTATTATCCTTTTGTTGTTAAAGGGGTGGGGGAAGTGCACTGTGCACTCCCCTGAGTGTGCATGTGTGTTTGACCGGCCGTCCCGGGCCAGCCAAACACACATGCGCACTGTGCTGTCTCCAGCCTGGCACTGTGTTGCTGGGCTGGAGAGAGCAGGCACAGGCTTCCAGTCTGCCTGGGAGCATCCGGGCTGGGCACTCTAGCCAATCCTAACGCTGCTCTGAGCAGCGTAAGGATTGGCCGCCTGGCAGGCTGGGAGCCTGTGCCTGCTGAGTGGACGGAGGAGCGGTGGAGCAGATAAGTTTTTGTTTTTTATTATTTTTTAATTTAATGCTTTTGTAAACCCCACTCCCCCGCGTGCACCACCCTGTCCCTTCAACGCGCAGCGAGCCGTGACTGTCCTCTTGATTTTTCCTTCCTCTTTCCTTATTCGGCAACTAAAGGTTTCCTGGCCATCATTCTTGTCCTGCTCCACCCCCCAAATTATTCCTCTCAGCCCTTTTCTCTGCTACATCTTGTGCTGCTTCCTTTGGAGCAGCTATGACTGATTTGCATACGGCTGGCCCATTCTGTGATGAGCTCATATAACACCAGAATGGAAACCTGCCAGAGGAATTGTGGTAAAGGGGCCTTGTCTTAAGCATCCCCACCCATGACATTCTGATTGTCTCCCTCAGTGGTAGGATTATGTCCAGATATGTCCAGATATGGAGTTCAGGCTTGTTGCAGAAGTGTTGCTATCAATGGAACAGCAGGTGCAGTGGCACCGGGGCCCAGGATTGTGAGAGACTCTGTGCACTCCAGTTATAAAGCTTTTTCTTCCCATCAGGGACCTTGGTTGGACAGTTTTCAATGCTTGCATTAGATCCTATGGCACACAAGCTATCCACTGGTTTTCTGTCATTAGACACTGCAGCTAGAGCCCATTGATGTACAACGCACATCTAGAGCTGACTTTGCTCCCCTGTAAATTAGACACAGCTTAGATTTTAAGGTTGCATTACTTCTGTTGGTGTTGGTCAAGATTTATGTGTATATTGCTGCAACTGCATACAGGAAATTATGTGATCTAATGACTATGGGGGTCATTCTGACCGGCGCCAGCCCAGCGGGAAACACCCTTCCATGAGGATGCCGGCTCCGAATGGAGCCGGCGGAGTGGAAGGGGTGCGACGGGTGCAGTTGCACCCGTCGCGATTTTCAGTGTCTGCATGGCAGACACTGAAAATCTTTGTGGGGCCCTGTTACGGGGTCCCCTGCAGTGCCCATGCCATTGGCATGGGCACTGCAGGGGCCCCCAGGGGCCCCACGACACCCCATACCGCCATTCTGTTCCTGGCGGCCAAAACCGCCAGGAACAGGATGGCGGTATGGGGGTCGGAATCCCCATGGCGGCGCAGCAAGCTGCGCCGCCATGGAGGATTCCCCAGGGCAGCGGGAAACCGGCGGTACATCGTTTTTCCGTTTCTGACCGCGGCTGTACCGCCGCGGTCAGAATGCCCATGGGAGCACCGCCAGCCTGTTGGCGGTGCTCCCGCGGTCGTTGGCCCTGGCGGATTTTACCGCCAGGGTCAGAATGACCCCCTATGTAACTGTCCTCTGGGCTCAGAGACCCAGGGCATGATTGTAAAGGTGACGGAGGGAATACCCCATCACAAATGTGACAGATATCTCTTCCGTATTACGATCCCCATAGGATAGAATGGGATCATAATACAGCAGACGGGATATCAGTCAAGCTTGTGACAGTGTAACCCCCTCCACTGACTTCTAAATCAGGCCCCTGGTTTCTAATCATGTTTTCAGCACCAAAACAAAGCAAAGCAAAATTCTGGGCAAGTTCACTTATAAACATATGTAACGCAATCATATTTGTATAATGTAACAAAAAGTGAAATTTGAAGCTGGTTTCTAATCATGTTTTCAGCACCAAAACAAAGCAAAGCAAAATTCTGGGCAAGTTCACTTATAAACATATGTAACGCAATCATATTTGTATAATGTAACAAAAAGTGAAATTTGAAGCGTAAGTACCAAATCTATAAAGGCATTTAGAATCAGGATTGGAAAGCCTTATAGCTCAGTCTGGCAGATCAATGCGTAGGCTGGTATTCTGGCTCTTTGTGGGACTTCTAAAATTGCACTGTATAGGTGTTTTACAAGATATGGGAGACTGGATGCATTAGTGCTTTCTGTAGGAAATGTTTGTGGTAATAGTAGGGATATTAACAGTAAATACCAGCCCACTTTCCTGCTGTAGGGGGACTGCTTAAAGAGTTTCTGAATCCAGCCTGACACCTCGAGAATATTCAAAAGGTGAGGAATCTGCAGTTGGAAGTATCTATCAGAATTTATCAATCAAATGAGAAAGGTGATTTGCCATAGGAAATACATTTCGCTTTTGGAGAAAAATAAAAAATGTTAAAAAGTGCAACTGCACCCAGGAAAGACATTTTCACCTACTTAATTGTAATTATATACAATTACATCTTGTTTTCTAGAATACTTTTGGGGCTACGTACATTTACAACCTTTGAGAATTCCAGTTCATCAATCCTGTCTGGGGCTACCTGTGACCCTTTAGTGGAGTGGTGGCCAAGCAGTTTGTTCCAGTCTTCTTCTTTAGGGACTCACCCAACCTTGGTTCCCATATGGGTGATAATCTTTGTAATGGCACAGATAGGCTATAATGATGTAACAGAATCCTACCTCGGGGAATTCCCAGTGGTTAAGAACTGTTTGCTTAACTGTAAGGAAATGCCTCCTTTTGCATATTCACCCCTACATTTTTGACTGATACTGCTAGTTTTTCCCTATGAGAGTGAATTGAGGCCTGCTCACCAGATCTCAGTGCCAGTGTTCTGACCCAATGCAAAGTATGTGCTGAATTGGATACACCTAATTGTCAAGGCCTGGCTTACTTATAAGTCCCTAGCATATGGTACCCAGGGCATTCAAGGCATAGTGCCCACTCAGAGCTGCAGCACTGTTTGGCCCCACTCTTTGTGTGACAAGACACAAAATGGCTACCAGCATGCCACTGCAGACTGGAATGGTAGTGTCCTCACTGTCAGTTCGACTTTGCCATTTAAACTAATGGCAAAGCCACCTTGCCCCTTAACATTATATGTAAGTTACCCTCAGGAAGGCCTGGAGAGCCCAATGGCAAGGAGCTATACTTTGGTAAGTTAGACATATATATTTTGATATGTCACAGCAGCAACACTTCTAAATTGACGTTTTGCTGTGAATAAAGTTGGTAGCCCAATTGGCTATCACAGGACTACCAGTTGACCTCCCACCGGCTAACATTTGACTGAACTACCAAACTGGGTCATGTGAGGTATGAAACTAAATGTGACATTAAATGCAATCTCAGGTCGAAATTAATGTCACTATTAGTAGTTGGTCACTTTTGGGAAAGTGACCACTCTGTGCTCTGCTTGTCCAACAGCCTCATAAAGGCACACACATATTGACAGCTATCAGACTACCTGGGGACACATGTGAACGGCTCCCAGGCGCAAGGACAAAGTCAGTGCCTCAGTAGCAATGTGTCACCTCCTCTGACAGGATGGACATTCCAGGGATTAGCTGTAGGTGTGCTTCAAAGGTAGTGTTGCACAGTGTCTGCATCAGTAGCTCTTGGAACCCTTCAAAGAGGAGTTCAGAGGACCCCAGAATCCATTCTTGGAGTTGCCCCCACTCACCTGTGGACCTAAGGCTCAACCAGACTTCAACCGTTTGGACCGCACAGCATCAGGAGCATCCTTGAACATCTTGTAGCCTGCATACCTCAGCATCAGAACTACTGCATTATTGTCTATGATGGTCATCCTGTAAAGTTTGGATCTTATTCTAAAATTGCTCTGGTGGCCAGGTAACTGTCCAAAGTATCCTTTCTGGCCCCTAGTCCTGCTGGACTTGGTTGCCCAGCTCGGGTGAGTTGCTAACGTTTTTGTTGGCCAGTGCTTGTTTGTGGTTGATGCTAAAGTTATTTATTCCTTTAAACATCTGTATCTCCGGGTCCCCCAGGTGTATTTTGATGATCAAGGGCTTTAAAGATACATAAAAAATCGAATTTATTTTTCTAACCTGGTGTCTTGTCTCTTTCGTGCCGTGTGACTTTCTTATTCTGTTGTTTGTTGTTGTTTAAGTGCTTTACACATTGTTCCTTAGCTAACCCTTACTGCTCACAGCCACAGCTACCCAGGGTTGAGCTTAATTGAAATAAACATACCTGACTAGACCCAAGATGGTATTTGTGAGTGTACTGCTCAGTAGGGCTACTTAACCATACCATGCAGTACACCCCAAATCCTCACATTAACCATTTACATCCATCAATTTTTTATTAGCTCAGTGAGTCTTTGTAGGCAGGAGCAGTATGCCAGATGCGCGCCTGAGTGGGCTATGCTTTGGGAATCAAGCCATGCCTCAAAGTGAGAGAGGAGGTAAATCCAGGGGTAATCTTTGTAAGGCACCGGATATAGAGGGTGTGTTCAAACAGGATCACATGGTCCAATCTTAGAGAGATGGAATGAAGTTTTCATTATTCATAGAAAAGTACACAGGTGTTTAGCTTGGAAAGAAAAAGTTTGTGTCTTGTTGGAAAATCACTTGATGGAGGTCAGAAAAATATAGGTTTGATATCAATATTAGTGCTAATGTCGTAGCATGTACAATGCCCATATGATATTAATCATGTGTACTTTTATGCCATATGCCTGTATTATTTATTATTCATTGACTTTCTCCTCCATCTAGCTTCTTTCCAAGCTCTCTGCGATACCTGACCCAGCTGCACATAGACCTGCTCCACACACTGCAAGAGAGGGTGTTAAAGTGGTCACGGCAGGGAATCCTGGGGGATATATTTCTGAAGCTCACTAATGACGAGGTACATTTTACATACTAACAGAGCAAATGGAAAATTAATGTGAGATTATTTGAATTTTTAAGTGTCCCACTGAAGCTAACTCAAACAGAGTGCTACAATCTGCCCGGTATGGTATTCTCATCATATTAGCATTGCTAACAATTAGATCTTGTATGTTACACGCTCTTCATTAACAGTTCTTAACTTTAGACTTCTGTTGATCCTCACCAAATCATTTCTAGTAGCTGGCGACACTGGCCTATGAAATTTCTAAGAACCAAACCTCAAAGCAATACACAAAAATACAAAAAACAAAAAAACACATATACATTTGAAAAATACACAAAATGGCAAATATTTTATTTAGTTCACAATCAATCAATCAATCAGGATTTGTAGAACACACTGATCACCCATGTATCAGTCGAAGAGCGAGGTCTTGAGCAACCTTCTGGATTCCCTGATGGATGGTGAAGTTCTGAGGTTGATGGGAAGGCTGGCGAGGTAGGAGAAGAAACGGCCTCCACTATATCAGCATAAACAAACACTAAAACACACATTACATTTTAAGAGAAATGTTGTGTCTTTACAAAATTTGGTTTAATTTCTGAAAAACAAATTGATGGTCTGTGGCATATCACTTTGGCCCTCAGCCAAACGGGAACTGCCACTTGGCCGCTCCGCGGTCAAAAGACCACGGAGGCCATTCTGGCTTTCCCGCTGGGCTGGCGGGCGCCCGCCAAAGGAGCGCCCGCCGGCCCAGCGGGAAAGGCCCTGCAACAATGAAGCCAGCTCCGAATGGAGCCGGTGGAGTTGCAGGGGTGCGACGGGGGCAGTTGCACCCGTCGCGATTTTCACTGTCTGCTATGCACACAGTGAAAATCTTTCTGGGGCCCTGTTAGGGGGCCCCTGCACTGCCCATGCCAGTGGCATGGGCAGTGCAGGGGCCCCCAGGAGCCCCCCAACACCCATTCCCGCCATCCTGGTTCTGGCGGTGAAAACCGCCAGAAACAGGCTGGCGGGAAGGGGGTCGGAATCCCCATGGCGGCGCTGCAAGCAGCGCCGCCATGGAGGATTCTCCCAGCCGGGGGTAATCCGGCGGGAAACCGCAGGACCCGGCTGGGCGACGGAATACAAAAGGAAGCACCGCCAGCCTGTTGGCGGTGCTTCCGTGGTCGTCGACCCTGGCGGTCGATGACCGCCAGGGTCAGAATGACCCCCTTTATCTTTTTTGCTCCTACTATATGCCCTCATGTTGTCAGCACATACTAGTGCTTCAGTTGAGGCCACCAGTTGTCAGTTCTGTTTGAAGTACCTTTGCTGGTCTCACAATGCATGATAATAATACCAACGTAATTTTTACCCTCACGTATCAATTACTTCAAATTTACAGAACATTTTCAAACGCATTTCTTGTATATGTGTATATACTTTGTTAATGCACTAATATTATTTAATTTTATAAGCAGTGGTGTACCCCTTGAGTAAGCGCTGCACACTTCTCGCTGCTGTACCTTATCAGCTACCAGCTTGGAAAAGCATTTCTGTGTAGAATTGGGAGTAGTGGTTAGGGTACAAATGGGCATATTTATAGAAGGGACACAAAGGGGGTCATTCCAACCCTGGCGGTCGGTGTTAAAGCGGCGGCCAAACAGCCAACAGGCTGGCGGTAAAAAAAATGCAATTCCGACCCTGGCGGAAACCGCCAACAGAGACTGCCACTTTAACACACCGCCCGCCACGGCGGGACAAACAAACAGCGCGGCGGTCACCGCCAACAGACAGGCGGGAGACAATGTACCGCCCACCCTATCACAACCCACCAATCCGGCACCTTTTCCGGGGCGGTAGCCCCGCCGATAAAAACACGGCGGAAACAGACATTTCAAACGGAAAACGCTCACCTCCATACACCCCACGAGGGATCTGGACAGCATGGACCCGAACTACACATCCTACCAGCCATTGTCTTCCTGCTCCTCTACCAGGAGTACGAACGCCGGCGCAGAAGACAACGGTGAGTACTGCACCTACGACACAGGGGAGGGGGGAGGCAAAAAATTACGGGGACACACATATGCGACACACCCACCCTCACCCTCACCCACTACAACACACACATCAATGCATAGCAACACATCACAGTTACACCCCCAAACCCTCCGGAAGAATGCAAAGGCAAAAGGAAATGATTATAAATATAGAATTATATTGTAAGACTGAGTATAAAATATATCACACATCTATAACTTAATATACATAAATTGTCCAGTCCGATATGTCCATCAGCCATTGTTTGTGGGCCACTGGGCCAAAAGACATGGGCAAAGCCCACACAGGATACCTGCCTCCAACGGAGAGAACACTGCAGGGGCACCAGATAGGAAAACTACAGGCACCTCAGGGGGAAGGGAAGGGGGGGCACCTCAGCCAGATGAGTCCACGAAACCAGATCAACGAGGGGCCTCCATGGCTACTGTGCCATCCTGGGGAGTGCAAAGCCACAGTCTCTCAAGTCTCTACAGTGGGTGGGGTGCCCACTGTGCCATCCTGGGGAGTGCAAAGCCACAGTCTCTCAAGTGGATAACAGTCTCCACTGGTACTGGAGGAGGACTAAGGCCCAGAGTGCTTCGTGCAGCCCTGCCCGACACAGATGCGGGCCTGCCCCTTCCGCCAATGGGCCAGCGGTGCCTGAGATGAAGGGCCCTGTTCAGCGGTGCTTGAGATGGCGGTGCCCTGTTCAGCGGTGCTTGAGATGGCGGTGCCCAGCGGAGCGGTGCTTGAGATGAAGGGCCCAGCGGAGCGGTGCTTGAGATGAAGGGCCCAGTTCAGCGGTGCTTGAGACGGCGGTGCCCAGCGGAGCGGTGCTTGAGATGAAGGGCCCAGTTCAGCGGTGCTTGAGATGGCGGTGCCCAGCGGAGCGGTGCTTGAGATGAAGGGCCCAGTTCAGCGGTGCTTGAGACGGCGGTGCCCAGCGGAGCGGTGCTTGAGATGAAGGGCCCAGCGGAGCGGTGCTTGAGATGAAGGGCCCAGCGGAGCAGTGCTTGAGATGAAGGGCCCAGCGGAGCGGTGCTTGAGATGAAGGGCCCAGTTCAGCGGTGCTTGAGACGGCGGTGCCCGGCGGAGCGGTGCTTGAGATGAAGGGCCCAGTTCAGCGGTGCTTGAGACGGCGGTGCCCTGTTCAGCAGTGCTTGAGATGAAGGGCCCAGCGGAGCGGTGCTTGAGATGAAGGGCCCAGTTCAGCGGTGCTTGAGACGGCGGTGCCCAGCGGAGCGGTGCTTGAGATGAAGGGCCCAGTTCAGCGGAGCTTGAGACGGCGGTGCCCAGCGGAGCGGTGCTTGAGATGAAGGGCCCAGTTCAGCGGTGCTTGAGACGGCGGTGCCCAGCGGAGCGGTGCTTAAGATGAAGGGCCCAGCAGAGCGGTGCTTGAGATGAAGGGCCCAGCAGAGCGGTGCTTGAGATGAAGGGCCCAGCGGAGCGGTTCTTGAGATGAAGGGCCCAGTTCAGCGGTGCTTGAGACGGCAGTGCCCAGCAGAGCGGTGCTTGAGATGAAGGGCCCAGTTCAGCGGTGCTTGAGACGGCGGTGCCCAGCAGAGCGGTGCTTGAGATGAAGGGCCCAGTTCAGCGGTGCTTGAGACGGCGGTGCCCAGCGGAGCGGTGCTTGAGATGAGTGTCCTGGTCAGCGGATCCGGCCCAGGCATGGATGTCACTCGCCACCTGACATGTGGCTGGCGGGGCCTTCCTGCCCATCTGTCTGGTGGCTTGCGGGCCCTCCTGGGCTGCAGTACCGGGCCTGTGTGTGTCCTCCTGCACACCTGGGATGGGGCTGGTGGGGCCCTCCTGGCCAGCTGGCCTGCTGCCGGACTTGTCGGGCGTGCTGCCCTTCCCACCCTTCCCTGCACGCTTGTGGCCCTTTCCCACCTTTGGCGGTGTGGCACCTGACTTCCTGCTGGAGCCAATGTAGGGATTTCTGTCCCTGGGGTCTTTGGTCGCTCGCGCCGGGCACTGGCAATCTTAGGATGCTTTTCCAGTGGTGGGCTGGCCGTGCCTAGGCTCCTAGCTGAACTGGATGCCCTTGAGGGTAGGGGACTCCACAGTCCATGGACAACAGTCTTCACTGGTCCCGGTTTTGTGGTGGCTGAGGTGCTGATTGGAGTCTTATGAGATGGACGGGGTGGGGGAGTTGTAGGAAAGAGGTCAAGTTTGGAAAGGAAAAGCAATTTGGAAAGAGAGGGACGGGTAGGTGTAGTGGGTATGGGAGTGGAGGAAGAGGATGTGGTTGTGAAGTCTGGTGTCTTTGGGTGCAGGTGCTTGGGCTGGAGGCTGTCATGAGGTGGATGGCTGTTGGGTGGGTGGCTGCCTGCGTTTGTGTAGTTTGGAGGAGGGGGTGACAGACACACTTGGAGAGGACACAGGGGACGTGTAAATGGTAGTGGGGGTGGTGACTGCACGTGTGAGGATTGTTCTGGTGGGTGTGCTGGTGATGGACGTAGTGGCTGAAGATGTTGTGCATGCAAGTGTGAGTGGAGACGTCACAGGGAGGGAGGAGGGTGACGAGGAGGAGGGGGACACAGTGGAGGCAGTGGCTGTTGGTATGTCTGCCTGTGGATGTTGCTTGTGTGAATGTGAATGCTTGTGTGATGTGTGGTGCTTATGTCTGGATGAGCTTCCCTTGGGTGTTGAGGTGTGTGCATGCTGGTCTGTAGGTGTGTCTGGGATAGGCAGAGGTACAAGGGATTGGGTCTGGGTGGAGGAAGTTGGAGGGGGGAGGCTAGAGACAGGGACAATTGCTGCCGTCAGTGCTGAGGCCAGAGCGTTGAACGATCGCTGATGGGCAGCCTGACCCGAATGAATGCCCTCCAGGTATGCATTTCTCTGGTGCACCTCTCTTTGTACACCCTGGATGGCATTCAAAAGGGTAGACTGCCCAACAATGATGGTCCTTAGGAGGTCAATGACCTCCTCACTGAGGGCAGCAGGGGCGACAGGGGCAGGGCCTGAAGTGCCTGGGGCGAAGGAGATGCCCACCTTCCTGGGTGAGCGGGCACAGGGCAAACGCTGAGGTGCTGCTGGGAGGGCGGTGCTGGTGCGCTGGGTGGCGGCTGTACCTGTTGTTGCTGGGGGCACGGATGTTGCCGCCACCACAAGGGAGCTCCCTTCAGAGGATGAGTCGCTGTCACTGACATCAGCACCACTCCCCGCTGTGGAGCTCCCCTCGCCCTCCGTCTCACTGGTGAAATCCGATTCTGTTGCATGGCCCGCCATGGCCATGTGAGATGCAGCTCCCTCGTGCTCCGATGCCACTTTTCCTCCGCCTGATGATTCTAATGCACACATGAACAGGAAGACCACAAAAAAGGGGGGGAGGAGAAATAAAGACATGTTGAGTGCATGGATTACCGCTACCGTTGGCGGACAAGACAGACACAGAAGCCCCCTGCACTACGTCGCGCACTTGGGGTCCACTACGCAATCCGTGGGACATGGCCTACAAGCCTATGGACGACAACTGCACACATAGATGACACAGGCCCATGGATACCTGTACTTGGCACCCTCCAGAGGTGGGGGGCGGGGGCACAGGGCCATGCCTTACGGAGGGGCTTAGCCTACAGAAATCACCCTGGCCTAGGGATACCCACAGCCCTCCTCCCCCACCCAGACACCTCCACTGCGCGCAAAGTAAGCAGAATGTATTTGTACTCACACCCTTGTGTCTGCTGTGATGTCCTCACGCGCCCATCCAAATCGGGGTAGGCCACCGCCAGGATCCGGGACATCAGGGGGGTCAAAGTACGACTGGCACCCCTCCTACGTTGGGAGGCCATCCCCAGCTGAGCCTCCGCCCTCTTCCTGCTGCAGCGTCGGATGTCCTCCCACCTCTTCCGGCAGTGGGTGCCCCGTCTGTTGTGGACCCCCAGGGTCCGGACGTCCTTGGCGATGGCACGCCAAATCGCGACTTTCTGGTGGGCGCTGACCTATGTGACATGTACAGGGAGAGAAAAATTGTCATCACCTTCTGCATGCTCGATGTGAGTGGCCCCCCATCCCCACCCTTGCCATGTGGCACATGCTCTCATCTGTCGTTTGATGCATGCCTCAATCGCTCCCCTCCCCACCATCTTTCATCCACCCCACTCAACCCAGGCATTGCCAACTAAGCATGGTCCCAGTGTACTTACCTGTTGGTCTGGAGGACCGTAGAATAGCGCATACTGGGGGAGGACCCCATCCACAAGTTTCTCCAACTCCTCCGCAGTGAAGGCATGGGCCCTTTCCTCAGTCGCATGAGCCATTGTCTCTTCCAGACCGAGGTCACAGCAGCAGTTGCAGTGTAGGTCCTCTCCTATCAAAGATCAGGTATCGAGTGATTAAGCAGATAGAAAATGGCAGTTACGCCCGTGGCGGTGCGTACCGCGACCGCCGGCGCACATCGTCATTGGCTCCTGAAACCCATAGGGTTCAATGTTAACCAATGCGGCTTAGCGCCGCGGTCTTCGACCGCCTACCGCCGCGGTGTGCCACGCCAGCGCATTGACCTCACATCCCACTGTCGCACTTCACAGGTCAGGCAGCCGCCATTTCAAGGGCCCACATGGCCTAATTACCAACTGCGTCACACATACCTAGGCCATGCACCAACACTCATACAAGCCATTCAATGCATTGGGAATCGTGTTATGTGCAAGCTGTGGTTACGTACCTGTGGGTTGCTTGACTCTGTGCTCGCTGTTGTCCTTCATAGGCACCGTCCGCTGGGACATGCGAGGAGATGGAGGAATCTTCCCATGTACAGACCGCTGGTGGACCTGTCGACAATGGAGGAACGACATGTCATACTGACATACAGGCTTGACCGAGCCACTATACAGGAACTGTGTGCCCAGCTGGAGCCAGACCTGATGTCACCCATCCGCCAACCCACAGGGATCCCCCCTCTAGTGCAGGTGCTGTCAGTACTCCATTTCTTAGCAAGTGGGTCATTTCAAACAACAGTGGCTATATCATCAGGAATGTCCCAGCCTATGTTTTCCAAGGTGTTGTCCAGAGTGTTGTCTGCCCTGCTGAAACACATGCGGAGCTACATCGTTTTCCCTGAGGTGGGGGATTTGCCTACAGTGAAGGGTGATTTCTATGCCCTTGGACATATCCCCAACATCATAGGTGCCATTGATGGGACACATGTTGCTTTGGTCCCCCCCAGCAGGAGTGAACAAGTGAACAGAAACAGAAAGAGTTATCATTCCATGAATGTCGAGATGGTGTGTTTGGCTGACCAGTACATCTCCCATGTTAATGCCAAGTTCCCTGGGTCAGTGCATGACGCGTACATCCTGCGGAATAGCAGCATCCCGTATGTGATGGGTCAACTCCAGAGGCACCGGGTGTGGCTATTAGGGGACTCTGGTTACCCCAACCTGTCCTGGCTACTGACCCCAGTGAGGAATCCCAGGACAAGGGCAGAGGAACGCTACAATGAGGCCCATGGGCGGACTAGGAGGGTGATCGAGCGAACCTTTGGCCTCCTGAAGGCCAGGTTCCGGTGCCTCCATATGACAGGTGGATCCCTAATGTACTCACCAAAGAAGGTGTGCCAGATCATCGTGGCCTGCTGTATGCTTCACAACCTGGTGTTGCGCCACCAGGTGCCTTTTCTGCAGGAGGATGGTCCAGATGGTGGTGTTGTAGCAGCTGTGGAGCCTGTGGAGAGTGAAGAGGAGGAAGCCGAAGAGGACGACATAGAGAACAGGAACACAGTAATACAGCAGTATTTTCAGTGACACACAGGTAAGAGTACACACCGGCATATTACATTTACTTAATGACTCCTACCTCTCTACTGTCAGACTTTTTCCCCCAGTGTATGGTAACTGTGTTGTGACTTTCCCTTCCGTTTTCAGAGATGTGGGCCCCACTGCGTGACATCTGCTTTGTTTCCCCATGGACTACAGCTGTGTGACAGCGGTTTGTTGGCATCACAATGTGAATGAACATTTTGGCACGGTCATGTCTAATACATTTGTTCTAAATCACAGACAGACTCCAGATTGTTTTGTGCAATAAGTGTTTTTATTCAAGTGCTCTAAATTGGATGGGTGGTTGCAAATCGGTGAGGGGTGATGGTGGAGGATTGTCCATGGCAGAGTCCAGACTATCAGTTTCACATGTGCATTGTCCAAATGCCTGTCGGAAGTGGAGCAGGGGCAGTTTAATGTTGGACAGGGTGACAATGTGGGACAGTGGGATGACAATCAGGGCGGTTTCCTTTGCTGGCGGGGGTCTTGACATCTTACTCTGTCTTCTTCCTGGATCTCAGGGCCTGCTTGCGGGGTGGTTCTCCTTCTGTAGGGGGTGGGGTTCTGGTGGCCTGTTGGTCTTATGTCGGGGCCTCCTGTCCACTAGCGCCGGCAGAGGTGGTAGGCAGTTCTTGGTGCATGCTAGTGTCAGGGGCCCTTTGAGGTGCCACAGTGTCCCGCAATGTCGTGACTACCTCATTCAGGGCCACTACGATGGTACCCATGGCGGAACTGATGTTTCTTAGTTCCTCCCTGAACCCCATATACTGTTGCTCCTGCAGAAGCTGGATCTCCTGAAACCTGGCCAGGACCGTCGCCATCGTCTCCTGGGAGCGGTGGTATGCTCCCATGATGGAGGAGAGGGTCTCGTGGAGAGTGGGTTCCCTGGGCCTGTCCCCCCCCTGTCGCACAGCAGCCCTCCCAGTTCCCCTGTTTCCCTGGGCCTCTGTCCCCTGGACCGTGTGCCCACTACCACTGCCCCCAGGTCCCTGTTGTTGTTGGGGTGGTGGGTTAGCCTGGGTTCCCTGTAGTGGTGGACACACCACTGATTGACGTGTCCTGGGGACAGAGGTATGGGCCCGCTGGGTGGGTGCTGTGCTGGTGTTCCCAGAGGGGGGAAGGTCTATTGTGGCCTGTGGCTGTGTGAGGGGAACCGACTGTCCCGAGGTCCCCGATGGACCGGGCTGGTCATCTAGATCCAGGGAGACAGAGCTGCTGTCCTCACTGTGGGCCTCTTCTGGGGGTGGAGTGGACATTTGTGGACCCTCCTGCGCAGTGACGTGGCGTTTGGGTCCTGCAGGGGTATAAAAGTATGGTTATTGCTTCTGTGTGTGTCATAGCGTGCAATGGGTGGGTTCCCGTGTACCCCAGTGCTGGCATTCCTTTGTGGGGGCTGTTGTGACAGTGGTTGGGGGGGGTTGTATGTGTATGTGCAGTGGGCATGCTTAGGTGATGGGTGTCCATGCTTTGTGGACGCATGCAGGGCTAGGTGTTGGGATGGGTGGGTTGTGATGGTGAGACATTGCAAGGAGTAGGTGTGATGGGGGTGAGGGTAAGGGTGGGGGTATGAGTTGGCATGCAGGTGGGGTGGGGGGAAGAAGTAGTTAAGATTTGCCTTACCAGAGTCCATTCCTCCGCCTACTCCTGCGAGGCCCTCAGGATGCAGGGTGTTCAAGACTTGCTCCTCCCATGTTGTAAATTCTGGGGGAGGAGGTGGGGGTCCGCCGCCAGTCTTCTGCACTGCCATGTTGTGCCTGGATACCATGGAACACACCTTCCCCCGTAGGTCGTTCCACCTCTTCCTGATGTCGTCCCGATTTCTTGGGTGCTGTCCCACAGCGTTGACCCTGTCCACTATTCTATTCCATAGCTCCATCTTCCTGGCAATGGTGGTGTGCTGCACCTGTGCCCCGAACA